>NC_089762.1:19516201-19521201 GCF_040412425.1 Macrobrachium rosenbergii
TTGCATTAAATGAAACCCACGTATCACTCGCGAGTGACGCCATACGCAGACTTTCTAAAAGTTGGTTTCGTACCCAAAAGGGCAAATAGTTACCGCGTAATTTCCGAAATTATGGTGCCTCAACTAGATCAATTTGTCCAGAGCTCAATAAAACCACACTAAACTCGGCTAGGGACATTCTCAAAAGAAGAGAACAATTTATTGTACTTTTCCAAAAAAAGAAACCAAACTTTTTGTATGGTCAGTCTCTACTGATACAAAGTTAACTGCCTTTAATATAGAGGTATACTTCACACCTTAGCGTAAAAAATAGTTCGTGTCGTTCTCTATCACAAGCATGATAAAAATAAAAAACGAAGAGGAAGAAACACCTCGATGGGAGATATGGAAATACTTTTAAAAAGACGTAACGTTATTAGAAATATTGTCAAACCGAAATGACTACGAAAGTGGATGTCATTATTATAGCTGCGTTGCCAGACGTCTTCCTGACTTATAATGCGACTACAGTTAATCTGCATCCCTCGATTCGGGCTTCTTTAATCCGGTCATAAAATTCTACTTATCCATCCCAAGGGCTTTCCAGAAGAAAGAGACCGTTCCGGCATAAGGCTGACTTAATTCACAATCTTTGATTGATTGACTGATTATGAAATTTAGGTCTTGAAGACCAAGCGCCGGAACCCATCAGGATTATTCAGCGCCGTACAATCTTTGAGGAGCCGATAACTATTTTTTTTCTTTATTGCATTGTATCATTCATTTTCATCAGTGAGTCTGGACTAGATACTGGGCATTTGTATAATTCATTTAGGTGATTAGAAAGTAAATCATCCTTATCCTACCCTGTTATCTAAGCAGATTATTGTATGATCATTTCAAATCTCTTCTTTCACTCATTTTTCGTCTCCAGTGTTAGAAACGCAGAACCACGATTAATAGATGCGCAGAACAATAGTGACAAGGTCTTTACCTTTTTGACCTGGTATATGGAAGCTAGGCAACGTTTCTGCCACATCTACAGAACATCCCAACTTAGGTCAGGGTTTTAGGAATCAAATATGGGAAGAGCGGCAACGTCAAAAACGTACTTCATGTTTGGAGTCATTTTGGTTTGACTATAGGGAGTATTTCAATCGATGCGATAGAGAAGTATGAGACAGTGTAGGGAGTTGCGTCTCCTGGAGAGGAAAATAACCCTTCTCTAATTCAAGGGAAAGGTAGCCGTAATATTGTCTGTTGACATGGAACGAGAGGAAGCCGGAGGGGGGGGGGCAGAGTAAGGACTTTGTAAGGAATGTAAGGAAGGACGAATGTAAGGTCCCACACAAACAGATTAGTCTTACCAAATTTGGAAACAAAAGCAGAAAACCAAACGGTGCTCCAGGCAAGGTAGGGTAGTTATGAAAGTTTACTAACAAAATATATAAAAAAAATTATCGGGATCAAAAGTTATCCAAATTTCATAAAAGCAGACTTAATAATCGACATGTATGACCATACAAAAACGCGCATTTAGTCAACTGAATATCTACATAGGCCACAGGCTGAAAAATGGGAGTGATAATCATTATATTCATTCTTATTTGTATTACTATTTCCTACAATTAAGTTAAAATACCAAAGTTGTTGATATTAGACATACGCCATGCCAGAACCATTAATTCTAGAAATTGCCACCACTGCCAGAAAAGGCCAAGATCAATAGGCTAACTACAAGTAGTTTGGTTAATGTTACTTTAGTAACTTGTAACCGTCAATTTTCGGGAAAATTTAAACCACGGTGAGCCCACTTTATACCCAATCTCCAATTCTCGATAAAGCCTAATTATGAAGATGACGAACTGCATTTGGTAAGTAACAAACATGTCAGTTTTCTACCAGATGATTTTCAACGTTATTTTTCTTTGAAAATTTTAGTACAATATCAAGATGCTTCTTTGTCCGCCCTCACTTCCACTACAGATCTCACCCATCCATCCCCTTGCCTATTCCAGAGATCCTCTTCTTCCCTTTCCTGAAAAGAAACTTCGTTGTCCCTGTCCTACAGATAAAATTTCGGGCAGGGATCTGTAGTACTTAGGCAGTGTCTCTCTTCTTCCCAAGAATTCCTCATGGTACTACTTACTTACTGATCATGACTTACATCTGTAATCCAGCATGTATCTTAGGTCGAAAATAACTGAAATAACTAACTACTAAGAAAGTCTGATGAACTGCACTTGAATGTCAAAGAAATAGCAACCTGATGAAAAGAACCTGACAAAAAGCAATTTTCTCTTCGCTATTCAAGGGACATTTTCTCTTAGCTCAGACTCGCACGTGATGTTGAGACCCTTCTTAACACTCGTTCTCCTACCGTAAGTGTGAGGCTCATGCTTCTTGTAAAAGTTAAGTCAGGAGTCTGAAGTGTCAGAAGCGTCAGGGTGATAAGAGATGACTTGAGTGTCCAATCATCCGATGCCTTCAACCTCTTACATCTTTATATAAGGAGCGACCAGACTAGTTACTAACTTGTCGCCTGAGGGGAAAGGTGGTACAAAAAAAAAAAAAAATTAAATAGCTGGGAATTATTCCCACTTCCCATACAATCTTTGCCTTCTCATAAACTTTTTTCACTTCTCAACCCTTCTCTTTCTTTCATATGAAAACTGCATGAAAAATATTTTTCTCTTCATTAAATGAAGGGGTTTCACCTCCGCAATAACCTAGAACACTTTCATGGACAGAATTTAGATTTAAATTAGTTAGCACCATAACAATAATTTCTAGTCCTGAGGCTGCTACTTACGGCATGTTCTGCACATTCAACAACTGTGAAACCTCATTTTCTGAAGTAAGAAGTATAGACCGAATTATTAGCTACAGAGGCACTATTGGGAGAAAAGCATATATCGAATGAGTTTCACGGATAAGCAGTATCCATAAACAAAGCTGACATGCTGCCTGCTATGAAAATAACAACAGAGGCATCAGCCAACGCACAAGAAGAAGAAATTATTTAGAAGGCGTGCTGGGGAAATACGCCGAAGTAAACAATAACAATAAAAAATTACTCATCCAAAGAGGCAACGTCTGAACCGGTTTCTGAGTGATCCCATGAGAAGGATAAAGGTTAACTCCAGCCGACATATGGATTCTGGCAGCCGTTAGTTATAGTCTTGTTTCCACATTAAAGTTGTCATTAATTCCTCCATTTCATCACCGAAGGGCCGTGGTTAAGCTTCAGGAAACACCTACAGATCGTTCATTCTTTCACAGTCCTCTTGAATAGGTTCCTTCTATATAAAAAAAAATGTGCAAGTCTATTGACACACAATGTGTCCCTAAATTAAGGTGAACACATACAAAAATACACTATGTATATATATATATATATATATATATATATATATATATATATATATTATATATATATATTATATATATATATATACAATATATATATATATATATATATATATATATATATATATATATATATATATAAAACCATCTTACTTTTTGCATCACTCCATCCTAAATGATATTAAGAAGACACCGAAACATGGAACGCCCAGGTCTCAGACCACCGTTACAAAAAAGTAATTTTCACATCAACATATTCTAACACTTTGCTTTTATCACAAAATCTTTTTAATTTCCTCTCGGTAACTTATCTTCCAGAACAAACATCTTCAACAACATCCAAATTCAATATTGATCCTATCACGAGCTTTTCTGGATCCCCACATGCAAAGTACAGTTTTCCCCTATACTTTCAAGCTTGAAAATAATAGTTGCATTTTAACATGTAACCCCCACACATCTTCCTTACCCAAAACCATACTGTTTCTCCCCTTTCAATCCTTCAGTCATAATTTCTCATACTGCTCCTACGCTTCTAATCTTTCAGTTATATATCTTAAGTTCTTATTTAAATTCCTACCTTACATACTTTCAGGTATTCTAATTAATCTTCTTTGTTCTTATGATTCTTAAGTCTCCTCTGTCACCTTAACTTTATACAAATGAGCAATTATTCCTTTCATCTACTCCTAAAGAATATTTCCCTCATCCTGACATACCTTAAAAACCCTGGTCAGCTACCTAATCACATTTTCACTACTACACCGTAGTATCTCAATCTTAATTCCATCAACTCACGATGTCCTTTCATCCTTGAACATTATACTTTACAACCATTACATCCTCCACAGTCACTTCGAAAAGCATTTTCAGCCTCCACCTGGTTTTAGTCACTCGGCTCTGGCTCTCTCTATCCTCAAACTTCACCAAATTACTGACTCTACTCACCAGGGACAACATTCACTTCAAAAATCAACTATCTTTGAGCATCAATTTCCTTAAAATTTATTTATCCGTTAATCTTTTAAAATATTCTTCACTGTAGTAAATCTTATCTTCCATACCTACGGTATAGTTTAACTCGCAATCTCCCGTTTTACAAACTGCCATCGAAACACAGCTCCTAGTCTGGAAACACCTGTCAAGTGTGAAATGTCTTACCTTAAAATAAGGCCAGCGAGTATAAAAACTCACAATAATAACATGGTTCACTTCGTTGCTTGTCGTGCATACCAGCGTTTAGCAACACTGGTATGAAGATATTCGCTTCCTTCTCTTTTCTATTCCATTCTGTCCCGATAAAATGAACACCATACTAAAATACATTTCCGACAGATTTCCAAATTGATTGCAACATTTGCATAGAGAATCGTCGAGTACTGAAAATGTTTCAAGGCAAGAACTTGGCTGACTAAAAGGAAAAATTCTTCTCAATAGATTGTTACCTCCACCAAGGAATTTGTTTTTTGGTTGAGTTTGTCCGCCAACTGGGAAGATTAAATATAAACAACTCATTTCCTATTATTATACTCAACAAGTTCCGGTGAAAATGTAACAGATTGTGTAGTTCAGAGTTAAGATATGAATTCATATTTCTTTATTACTGTCCTCTCTATTTGGATGTAAATAAATTATATGTATGTATGTATGTA
>NC_089762.1:19523701-19706201 GCF_040412425.1 Macrobrachium rosenbergii
CTTGGTACTGATTACCTGGAAGATAATGACTGAAAATTCTAGATTAAAACTTTACAGGTGGAAAAGATTTCCATTTGTAATTACATTTGGAAATCTTTTCCAAAAGGCACTTGGAGGGTAAATGTATTAGATGCAAACAGGTATTAAGAAATGGCAACTACTGCACTTCCAGAAACTCTAAGCACTCACAGCTTACAAAACACATCAATTCATACCTTTTGCTGATATAATCATAAGCACTCACAGCTTACAAAACACATCAATTCATACCTTTTGCTGACATAATCATATACAAGTAAGGGATAGTATTTCCCCTCATTTAGGAAAATAAAATTATTGTTTATGGTTATTTATTAGAATGATATATATTCATTCCTATCTTTTATCCACACGTATTCATTCAAAACAATAAACCTAACATTCCTCCAAGTAGGGAAAAATTTTGTTTGATTCATGATTATGTTACTGTATGAATTCACCAAGTTTATAGATGCCGTATGTGTAACTTTATACACAATTCTACAATGATGAAATTAATGTAATTGTAAACATAATGAGTTGTAATTTATTATGTTATGTTAAAAACGTCCCTAAAATCAATATAAAAAACATACGTATCACGAGTTGGACTTAGCCATATAGGAAAGCGTTTTGCCATTTTTTTTCTTAATGTGATGAGGGTGTGGAAGGCAAACTCTTGCAGCAAGTCACTTAATAATAGCAAAAAGTAAAAAGGATTAACAGAGTACAGACTAAATATTTATTAAAAAAAAAACGATGTATATTCTCACACAATATTAATGATTGAGTTTAAATTAGAACTGAGAGGTTAGTTCAGTTTTAATGAATTGGACAGTGGAGTTTACTTTCATTATAGTAACACATGTCATAAAAAGACATCAATGGCCTAGGCCTATACCAAATTGTCTGTATCACACGGAGATATTGTTTTACATTTTAATTGTATGATTTGGACTTATAACGGCCTACAAATAGTGTTGAAGGGTTTAACAGTGAAATGAATAAACCCATACATAATTTATTCATATTCTGATCAGAGCATCTGAGATGCTTCCCAAATGAAATACAATGGCAAACTCATGAGATTGGCACTAACTTGTCCTCACATGCAATTACCTGTCAGTCAGTTGGAAGATATTTAGGTAATACCTTTAGTTCATCTGTTCTGGTGAGTGGACTGTCTCTGCCCACAAACTGTTGTCTACAGGCAAGTTTTAACGGCACTTTCGATAAACTAACAGAAGAAATGACACGTAAACTTCATCGTGGCTACAACACGGCCTTAGGGTGTTGAACTCTTTAATAGTGAATGAGAGAGAGAGAGAGAGAGAGAGAGAGAGAGAGAGAGAGAGAGAGAGAGAGAGAGAGAGAGAGACGTCATTCAGTTTTTCCATGCAGCGCCAGGGTTGGTCAGCTAGTATATATATATATATATATTATATATATCTAAACTATATATATATATATATATATATATATATATATATATATATATATATATATATATATATATATATATATATATATATATGTATATAAAGTTATATACATACATTGTTATATATATATTTATTATATAAATACACACACACACACACACATATTATATATATATATATATATATATATATATATATATATATATATATATATATATATATATATAGATTTCCACATATATTCTATATTATATATATACATACAGTATATATAATACACAAATATATATATATATAATGTATAGAATATGTAAAAGTATATTATCTATATTCATATATATTATATATATATACTGATTTATATATTTTTATATACATATATATACAAATAAAGACATAATCCACGAAGGAAAGAGAAACAACGGAGTGCTGCAAGGCTTTTCGACGTTAGTCCTTTACTTAGCAGTCTCTTTTCGTGGATTTTGTCTTTATTTATATATTTATCACGTTCCATATTTTCGTGATTCAGTTGTACAGTACATATATATATATATATATATATATATATATATATATATATATATATATATATATATATATATATATATATATATATATATATATACATAAACACACACACACACATATATATATATAATATATATATATATATATATATATATATATATATATATATATATATATATATATATATATATATATATATATATATAATATACATACTGTATATATATATATGACCACTGTTCCTCATGAAAAAAAGGGGATGGCGCTCAGTAAACGGAGAAATAGGCTATTTTAATTTATTGGTTTGTTGTCATTATGATTATTACAAAGTGAGCACATTACGAAGCCCTAGAGGACAATATCTTGCTACGAAGTTTCCACGGAACAAATCCTTAAGGGTGTGTTGACAAAGGCCAAACATTCAAACAGTTAAACTGCCTTTCCCTATTCAGATATGATTTACCACTTCTAGTCTACTACTTAGCCTATCTCCGTTTCGTCAGAGACCTACATTTAAACATTCTTCATATTCATGAAATCAAAATCCTTTGCCACTGAATAATACTGGTTCTGCTTTATAAAACATGTTGCCTATGATTACAAGTTAGTCAGGTCAGCTGACTGAACATCGGTCTCTGGATAATCGGCAATCTACGAACACAATTTTTGATAGCGCAAAATTTTATTAGAGTACAATACAATGCTGATGTGATATACAAATAATCGGCTGAACAAAAAGTTGACCTCAGAGGTGTAGGCAACAAAACTGTACCGCTTCCGTGAAGGAAAGACTTACGTTTATGTGGCCGTAAATTCAAGTCCATGCAGAATTTCGCCAATTTGCCATACTAAAACCTTAAACGAGGCAATTGTACATTTTTTCAGGTTCTGCTAGAATTATGGGGCCTACTCTGAAAAACCTACTCTGCCTTAATCGTATAATGTACCGAACGTTTCTTAAACAAACAAGGAAACAGCGTGAAGCAATTTCATAACCAGTGTGCGCACAGTTGTTTTCGAACTATAATGAATATTGTATAGAGTCATCTCCACAAACAAGAGAAAAAAGGTCACGTAATGAGAGACGAGATTACACTAGAAAGTCTACTGAAACCCAACCTTAAGGATGTTTTATTCCCTGTCGGCACTGGACTCTCCTCCTATTGATTTCCAAAAGGTCAGACTGACAGTTGCAAATTGGTATATTATTCAATTAAGAGCAGACGAAAAAGGATGATTGAGTTTGAGATTAAATGCAACGCATCAAAAAGCTAAGGGTGGGGGAAGAGAGAGAGAGAGAGAGAGAGAGAGAGAGAGAGAGAGAGAGAGAGAGAGAGAGAGAGAGAGAGAGAGATTCAGTTATAAATTCTGGACTTCATGTCTGTAATAACTTAATAACCAACAGTGTGTGTGTGTGTGTGTGCGTGTCTGTGTGTGTACTTCCACTGAGATTATCATAAATGTGAGTTTTATTGCATCACCATCCTTTCTTTACTATATAGTCTTAGAAAAGCTTGAATTTCTCCTTTAAGCATTCTCGGTTTCACACTAATATCTCCACTTCCATCTCCTTCAGCTTCTAATATGGAATTTGTCCCACAGTCCTATCAGTCAAAGGGCGTTGTCCGTATGGCAGCGAAAGAGAGAGAGGAACAGCAGCAGCAGCAGGAGGAGGAGGACGAAGAGGAAGAGGGGTGGAAACAAAACACGAGCGAGCGCCTCAGGAGGGGAGCCTTTTAGCCCCGTGTTTGGTATGCATAGAACGTACCTTTGCCCAAGGCATACCTCCTATATAGTGAAGAGACCGAGACCAGATATCTCGCAGCCAAACGTCAAAGCTACTGCCACGGGCTATCAATACTTGGCACGTTCCAGCCCTACATCTACCTCTATTTCTATTTCATTACAAAAGTTTTCTTTCACAGGGTTTCCTCACATTTCTATTTCGGTTAACATAAAGAAAATCCATTTATTCACTCTCCTGGCATTGTCTTTAAAGTGATACCGATTTAGTAATGCAAGAAAGCTTCCTCACATGGTCATTTAAAAGGAACTACCAGAGCAACTGGCTACATTTTTTTTTAAAGAGAACACTACTTTTACCCATTACTGTAAGAGAAAAACAACTGTTTTGAATACTATCAAAATACAGAAACGACTTGGGAACACCAACGAATTTCTACCACAAAACAGTGGCAGTTTGTCTGAAAGATAATAAAACCAATTACCATTAGCCAAAATTGGACCATCAACTCGCAATTATTATCATTTGATTATTTACATTTACACTTTCTCATTGTCCTTGGAATGCAAAGGCGCTCTTACAGATTTGATTTTGAGTTGATTTATGAAAATCTGGCTTTATGAGCTAGCACTGGGACGTATTCAGCCATTCAGCACTTGAAGACAATGAAAAGGAGTTGGAGTGGTTGGACAGCAAGATGGAAGAAATGAAGTGGGAGCAGCTAGCGGCTGAAGGGACGCTGAAAACAACCTTAAAACTTTTAGTAATGCCTACAGTGTACCACGCGAGGTGAAATGACAGCAACACCAACACACAAAGGGGCGTTCCCATAGAGATAGTTCATCTTCCAAATCACTCCAGCCAACCAGGCCATCAATGCCAGAAATAAAAGATAATGCTGGGGTGCTACAGCTGACATAATATAAGAAAACATAAACTGATCAGTTGGAAGTTGATGCATAAAATACTACACTTGGCCCAAGAATAATATTCCATAGGTAAAAAAAGGGGAGCATTTCTATGACCATCATCTATAATAATATAGCCAGGGATTTACCCTGAAAGTATCGGTCACTGAATGTGTCCTACTGTCAGCCAGCTTTCACAGCATGTATAAACTCTGGTGCATCACTATTCCCACAAAATAAACAATAAGGTTAGAATTGTATGACTAATCTCAGGTTAATCTGATTGGGTGGAGATGACTAAGGCTGGACACAATCTCTTTTACATTTGTAATCTTTTATTCTTCGTCTTTTAACGTGCTTTTCCCATTTTGTCTGGGGTAAGCACCATGCCTTCTTTTGAAGGACTTTGATTTGGCTTTGGGGTAGACCGTAGTCTCGATCGGCTGCCCTGCCTGACATCACTTAGACCTCGGTAGCGCATGTACATGTATCGTACCAAACCAGCTCCCTTTCTCCCACCAGCGAGGAGAGATGAGCGGTTAGGTCGACAGTTCAAGATGTGTGAGGTGTCTGTTATGTTTTAAAAGATGTTGGAGTGGCTTTATTTGTGTGTGTATTAGTCTGTAACACCAATTTGCTTTTTAGCAAACCTATCCGTTGATTACATACATTATCCCGGGGTGTCTACACAGATAGCAAAGTGTCCGCCCCTCTGACCGGTCGGCTGCGGATTTGAACCCGCGCCACAGACCTCTATGAAGTCCGAAGCTGCTGCTCTACCGACCTGGCCATCGAGGCTCTCATTTGTAATCTTTTATTACAACCCCGAAAAGGGGAGACCATCTCTCATCCTCAATCTTTCAAAACAAACTCGTAATGGTCCCTTCATATCACAATGGGGGATCTTAATTAGGGTTGTGAAAAAAGTTTAAATTTTTTTTTTTTTTTTTTTAGGAAAAAGCACTTTCGAGTTTTTTCGTTTTTTTTTCCCTTGCATCCAATTTCTCCATTTTTAAAGACCTAACTTGTAGTTATTATAGACCTATGATGTTATTTAAGACTCACACCTTCACCATATCATACGAGTATATCACCTCTTATCATGAGCACAACAACTGCCCACTGCCATGCTATGCACATTCACTTTGGTTCTGGAACAGAGCTTATTGATACGAGTATGATACAAGTTTCAGTTGAACATGTTTGATACTGAACATGTATATGTCTTGTATCATACATACTTTTAAGGAACTGTTGCCAATCATACAGTTACCATATCTCTCTTCCTGTTCAAATGCATTGAAATTGGAATAATTGATCCCAGTACCTCATGGATTCAAGGTATGACTGAAAAATAACTGTAAAACTTGTTTGACGCTAATTGAAAATTTCACTGTTCAAATGTGAAATATTGAAATTCTAATGATATAAATGTAGTTAGCCTATATACCCAAAACACTCAGAATCTCAAGTGGGTGATGGTTGAGATACCATAAGTTTTCCTTACTATCCACAGTTTTTATTTTTCACTTATAGATTTTTCTTTCTAGTACTAAATTACTTTATACAGCCCTTTTTTGTAGTTTAGGAAGCAAAAGAATGTGAATAAATGTTTTAAAAAAATCTTTTTGGGCCTGTTTTTTTCAGGCTGTGTTTTCTTCGCGGAAAAAAAAAAAAAAAAAAAAAAAACTTTTTTTCGGGTTGCAACCCTAACCTTCATGCTGGCCACTTTAGACACAGAACAGTTCTTGCCTATATATCCGTTTCATCATTTCGTTGGTTCCCAACACGGTAATGGTCCCATAAAAAATGACAGATTGATAGCAGCATGAAAGATAAAAAAAAAAAATCATGAGCTTTTTTGAATTAAGGATCAAAAGCAATAAATTAATTCCATTATTCCACAATACTTCTTGAGAACTGGAAAAATATTACACATTCAATATCCATAACTCAAGGTTTGGGCTAAAGCTGTCGGTTCTGTCTCGAATATGGAATCAGTTTCATTTGTTTAGTCCATTATGTGCTGCGACTACATCCAAAAAAAAAATCAACACCATTTTATTACTTTGAGCGATCAACAAATATTTTCTTGCGCACAGACCACGTTCTAAAAATCCTTCTAGAATTTCACGCTCTGGAATTGCTCTAATTATAAATTTAGGGACAATTGGCGAGATGGATTTCTTTTCCTCTGAATAGGAACATCCTCCAGTCTTTTGAGCTCCCATATCTAAAATGTTTAGGGGATTTCTACCAAACCTAATATTTGCACTCCAAGAAAGTTAGAAGATGGATGGTCTTGGAATTTTTTTTTTTTTTTTTTTTTTAGTCAAAAGTATAGTATCCTCTACGGAACCAAGTCTTTTGTACAGATCTGACTTTACCCTTTTTCAAACAGTAACTCCAGGTCTTCAGGAGCATGCATCAGGCCTTTTGGCACTTCTACATCATCTAGGCATGACACCTAGTACTTTCGGCTAAATACTACATATGATAATATTAAAATCTGTCATTTTTTTCTATACCATGAACTTTTCACATCATTTCTACTTTTGACAGAATGGAATGCATGTTTAGGGTGAAAATTATGCAAAATTCAGCTGTCACTTCGAAATATTGCACAGACGACTCTTACTGCGTGTTTCAAAAGGTCCATAAAAAACACAAGACGAGTATAAGCTAGCCATCTTTTTAAGTGAATTCCAAGCAGGGAATCAGGCACAAGCAAGCGTGTGCAAAGTGATCTGCTCTCCTCACAATTACACTGTTTTCACAAAACAGGAATGCTGTCTGTTGCCCTCTTCAGACAAAAATAATGCCTATGTGAGATCCAGCAAGACTCCCTATTGGTGAGGAACTTTCTGGCCCTCTTACTACATCATCAGCCTGAAGAAAGGGAAGACGATGAAGAGGAGGTGAAGGAGACCTCAGTGACAAAGAGGAAAAGGTTGGAGAAGAACATCAGTACTTCTTTATCTTGATCCTACTACGCTTCTCACCCAATAATCCCTCTACAGCTGAGGACACAGGGCTGGAGTCCCAGCTAGACTGGGGAATTAAAGCAACTGCAGCAGTAGCAGCAACAGCTGCAGAGATCAGCAGCAAGAATACAGCAGACGGGAACTGGCAGCAATTAAATCCTCGAAGAAGGCAACAAATGATAGATTCATGAGCAAGCCCAAAAATGACAATCAGCCTTCAACAGCAACCAAAATGTAGATAATTTACCCAGAGCGTCCAACATTGCATAAGCTAGAATGAAATGAGCAGGTAAATGGTCATTGTTCACTTGGAGGACATCCACCAGTCCAAACCGTCCCAATGAGAGTGAAGACAGGAGCTCTGTCGTCTCTATCCCCAGCAAACTGAGCAGCCACAAGAGAAAAAGAGAGAAGCAGCAAGGGCTCCAGCAGGGCTCCAGCAGGAAACAATTTAGGAAGAGGCATCTGAGTAATGTGGTACATTACTTTCTGATGACAAAGATGGTTCCTTCGTAGATTTTTTCTTTTGGTTTACTTCTTCAACTGAAGAGGAGACCAATCAGTGCAGTTCTGAGAACAAAAGATCTTTCACACAAACCATGGCCCTATGAATGGACAGAGTATGAGGATCAACGTTCATGAATGACATAAATGGCCACACAAACTTTTGCCTGGGACCTTTATGCTGTTTAGTCCTACTTCTGAATGGGAAACTAGGACAGAGACAAACCACGGACCAGAGAAAAAGCAAAGTTGACAACAAGGCAAGTCAATCCCAAAAAGTAAAAGTTCAACAACATCATTCATTGTCAGAGACAAACAAAGGCGTCATGACTTGATACAGCTGAAGAAAAAGTATTTGCTTGCTAAAAGGTGGGTTGGTTGTTGCCCCCACCACTCACCTACTTCAATGACCAATCTAGCTGTCATCAAAGATATTCCTGGATGAACTATGAGGTTTGTATTCTCAAAAGAACAAACCTTCAATCCTTTATAAGAGAAATGTTATTTTCATAATAAAATAAATTTTTGAACATACTTACCTGGTAGTTATATATATATATATATATATATATATATATATATATATATATATATATATATATATATATATATATATATATATATATATATAGTCCCTGACGTCACGGCAGAATTTCAAAACTCACGGCAATCGCCGATCGGTAGTCAGGTGAACCAACTGTGCGTCCTCTACCCAGGTACCTGGAACCATTCCAACTATTCCTCAGATCTTCCATGCCCCTAGTCTCTAGAGGGGAGGAGGGTGGGAATATAATTATATATAACTACCAGGTAAGTATGTTCAAAAATTTATTTTATTATGAAAATAACATTTTTAAACATCTAACTTCCTGGTAGTTATATATATAGCTGATTGACACCTTTGGTGGAGGGTCAGAGACAGCTAACATCGTTGGAATTATAATTAAAGTTGCAAAACAACTCTAGGTTCCTACCTGTTAAGGAAGCAGACTTCAATATTTCTCATTATGTCTGCATTCCTTAAAAGATCCAGCGATCCACCCAGGGGGCTGAAAAATCTCTAGGGGCTGTCAACCGGTGTATAACCTCTATGTGACTAGACCTCCTCTCAATACCCTTGTTCCGGGCGCTACCAAGGAACTTTCATCCCAATGATTGTGGAAGACTGAGCCCAATCTTCACAAACAACCATAAAATTTCAACCATTCCAAGGCAAGAACAAAAGGTATTGTTTTATGGAATTGGATTAAGGAAGCTGACTTTAATGAAATCGCCCTCATTATGTCTGCATTCCTTAAGAGATCCAGCGATCCACCCAGGGGGCTGAAAAATCTCTAGGGGCTGTCAACCGGTGTATAACCTCTATGTGACTAGACCTCCTCTCAATACCCTAGTTCCAGGCGCTTCCAAGGAACTTTCAAACCAATGAATGCAGAAGACTGCGTCCAGTCTTCACAAACAACCATAAAAAAATTTTCCATCCCAAAGTAAGAAAAAAGGGTATTGGTTTATGGGATTGTAGGGGTATTACCCTCTCCCACTAGTAGATGCTATAAACGGACCCAGCGTATAGCAGTCTTCGTATAATGTTTGGACTCGTTTTAGACAGTGAGAGGTAAATACTGACTTGTTTCTCCAGAAGGTCGTGTCCAAGATACTCTACCGGGACCTGTTCTGTTTAAGTGCTACAGAGGTTGCAACTGCCCTGAACTCGTGCGTCTTTACTTTCAGAATCTTATGTCCAACTCGCTACCTTTCATATGAACTTCTTTTATCAACTGCCTGATAAAATAAGACAGAGCATTCTTCGACACCTGTACAGAGAGCTTTTTGACTGAGCACAAAAGCCCTTCTGAATTCCTTCTTAAGTCCTTTGTCCTGTCCGGGTAGTGCCTTAGAGCCCTTACCTGGAATAGGACTTTCTCTCTCTTCTCCCCTGTAATGTCCGTTAGATTCGGAATCTCGAACGTTCTGTGTCAGGGTTGTGATGAGTATTCATTTTTGCAAGGAATCCTAGTTGCAGTGAGCAGATTGCCTTGTCTTGTCTAAAGTCCATATTCTCGCTGAGAGCATGTATCTCACTAACTCTTTTCGCTGTGGCCAAACTGAACAAGAAAAGAGTTTTCATGGTGAGGTCCTCTTAAAAATGTTCTCTGTAAGGGATCGAGCTTACTCCCCATGAGGAACCTCAGGACCACGTCTAGGTTCCATACTGGTGAGTTCTGTACTCTCTCCTTAGCAGTTTCGAAGAATCTGAGTAGGTCCTGGAGATTCTTATTGTTTTATAGGTTCAAGTTTTTATGTCTAAAAACTGCTGCCATCATGCTCCTATAGCCCTTAATGGTAGAGGTAGGAAAAAATTAAGCTTCCTCTTACGGTGTAGAAGGAAGTCCACAATTTGAGTTACAGAGGTACTGGAAGAGGACACATGGTTGCTCTTGTACCATCCTCTAAATATCTCCCACTTGGATTTGTATACCCTCATGGTGGATGACCTCCTTACTCTTTCTATAGCACCAACCGCCTCTTTTGAAAAAACCTGTAGCTCTTGTAAGTTTTTTTGATAGTCTGAAGGCAGTTATTTGTAGCGCTTGGGGGTTTTGGTGTTATCTTTCCAAGTGAGGTTGTTTGAGCAGACCTACTCTCTGAGGTAGGCTCCTCGGGATGTCCACTATCCATTCCAGAACCTCTGTGAAACAATCTTTTATCGGCCAGTAAAGGGCCACAATGATCAATCTGGTACCCTCGTGTGAAAACAAATTTTTTGCAGTACCCTGTGTATTATCTTGAAAGAGGGAAATGCATACACGTCCAAGTTGGACCAGTCCACCAGGAACGCGTCTATGTATATAGCCCCGGAATCTGGTACGGGAGAGCAGTAAGTTTCCAGCCTCTTCGTTTGCGCTGTGGCGAAGAGATCTATGCAAGGACGTTCCCAAAGTCGCCACATGCTACTGCACACGGCCTGATGTAGAGTCCATTCTGTTGAGAGGACTTGATTTCCTGCTCAGAATGTTCGCCCTCACATTTTTCTCCCCTTGATAAAGCGGGTTACTAGTTTGACATTCTTCTCCTTTGCCCAGAGAAGAGGTTCTCTTGTTGTCTCGTATAGAGACCTGGAGTGAGTGCCCCCTTGTTTGCTGATGCAGGCCAACACTGCCGTGTTGTCGGTGTTGACCTGCACCTCTCTGTTCCCCACTGTGTTCAAACTCCCTGAGAGCTAGATGGATTGCAGTTAGTTCCTTCTAATTGATGTTTAACTTCTCCTGCTCTCTGGTCCAGGAGCCCGAGACTTGTTATTTCCCTAGTGTTGCTCCCCATACTGAGTCCGACGCATCGGATAACAACACTAGGTCTGGGTTCCTCTAATATAGAGAAGGGACCTCCTGGAGCTTGAAGGGGTCGTTCCACCACTGTAAATACGGCCTTATTGGTTCCGAAATGGGGATGCATTTGGTCTCCAGTTCTATTTTCTTGTCCCAGTTCTGATTTAGATGAAACTGTAACGGGCATAGAATTAACCTCCCAAAGGAGACAAACTGTTCCAGCGAGGAAAGGGTCCCCAGCAGACTCATCCATTCCTTCGCCGAGCATGTCTGTCTATAAAGTCCTGAAATTTTCTTAAGGCTTGTCCTGTCCTTGCAATAGACGGAAAAGCCCGAAAATCCTGACTCTGAATCTTCATCCTAAGGTACAGAAACTTTTGGAATGGGATCAGCTGAGATTTCTATCTGTTTATCAGTAGACCTAATTCCTTCTATACCTAAATCGTGGTCTGAAGATCCTCCAGGCAGAGTGTGCGGGAAGGAGCTCTGAGGAGCCAGTCGTCTAAGTACAAGGAGATTCTGATGTTTCTCGAGTGAAGAAAAAACCTGCTACATTGGCAATCATCCTTGTGAAAATCTTTGTTAGACGCTTGATGCCAGTGCATCTTGCGTCCTGAGCTACCTCCACGTCTTGGCTTCCAATATCTTGAAGCCTGACGTCCTGACGTCCAATGCCTTGACGCTTGACGTCTTGGGTTCATTGACGCTTGTCGTCATGGTGTTTCACTAGATGCTTGACGCCAGTGCATCCAGCGTCTAGAGTTTCATTCACTACGTTCAGTGTCTTAAACTTCTGGACGTCTAGAAGCTTTAGTTGGACGTCTATTATCCTTCTTCTCTTTGCCTGGTTGTCACGCTTGTACCAGGGAAGACAAAGTCTGCTGCATATTTTGTAGTAAAGCTATATGCGGGGCTTCCTGCTGTTGGGGACAGGTTGGGGAAGCCTCAACTACGGCAATTATTTCCTCCTCATCGTCAATAATGGATCGTGGAGAGGGTTCAGCAGACGAGTACCAATCCTAAGGAGGAAGAGGAGGATGTACGAAAGGCAGCACAGAGTCCTCCAAGCTCTTGCAGCCTGGTATCCTGACTGAACAGGACTGTCTACGTTTGTTCTTAGTAGGAGAGCTACCCTTGGGGCTGGAAGGGAAGAGCTCCGGGCTGGTCCAGTGGCTACAACCTGGAGTCTATGAAGTTTTATCATGACGTCCCTCAATATTGGGTAACTTGCTCTTGAGAGGTCTCGACTCCAGAGCCAGACGTCATCCCCGTCTGCTTAGGCTGAAACAGAGAGACCGAAACTGGAAAAAAAAAACTTTTCCCGTGGACGAACTTCAGAAAATTCTTGGAGTTCGGGTGCATGGGGATGTAAAAATACGCATCCTGGAGGTCCAGTGAGGCCATCCAGTCATGCTGTCCGACAGCTGCTAGAACCGATTTTGTCGTTTCCATAGCAACCTTTGTTTATTACACAGAAAAGTTGAGTGCAATCACGTCTAGCACCGGTCTCTAACCCCCCAAGCATTTGGGGATCAGGAATAACCGAATGTAGAATCCTGGGGAATTCGGATCTTGAACTCTCTGTCTGGTCTCCTTTTGCAACATCATAGACACTTGTTGCTATAAAGCCTTTGCCTTTGTTCTGTTGTTGCATTTGGCAAAAAAAGTCTGTCTTGTTACTATAGGGGCCTCCTCAGGCTGGACAGTCTGGCTCCTACTGCAGTCTGCAGGAGAAGAAAGGCAGGTCCTCTTTCTTCCTGTGTAGAGCCTCTTCTCGTTGCCATTCATCTACCCGCCCTAGAGGAACCTCTATTGAGGGCCGACCACGAAAGAGCTGAGATACCTGAAACACAGGAGCCTCAGCCTTACTCTTTTTAGAGATGAAAGTCGTTGGTAGGACTTTTTCTTGCTGTTTTAGATATTAAATCTTACGTGGTTTTCTGGGCCAAGGATGAAAAGGCCTCTTTACCAAATCTTGAGAGAAGAGGTGAGAGGAAAAAAGGGTATAAATCAGTTCTGATTTTGATTGGACGTGACCCCATTAGCCAGGAAAGAGCAAAGATGGGCTCTTTTCTTCAGGATTCCCGCTAAGAAAGATGCAGTAGATTCGTTGGAACTATCTGAGTCCTTTATCCATACACGACGTCAGATATAAGAGTTCTTCGGTGTCAGTCGTGTTGAATAATTCCATCTTCCTTCCTGGGAAGGGGCAGGTATTTCGAGGCCGAACGATTCTCTAGTTTGATACTAAACGCTAGACCTTGAGCTAGTTTGGTTGGAGGGAAAACAAAGGCTGTCTTTCATTGTTTCTCCTTCAAAAGTATCCATTCTTCGTAAATGCTGCCCTCTTAGACGCCTTCACAAGAGTAAATTCTGAAGGCGGGGAACGAGGAGCAGTCAGGATAAATTTCTCTGGAAAAAATTTCCGAAAATAGCTTCATAAGTCTTTTCAAGTCTGATGAAAGCTGATGGCCTTTTATATTGTCTTCGTCGGAAATCTCTACAATAGGATTCACAGGAGAATGCGGGATATTATCATTCTCTTCTTCCGATTTTCCGAAGACGGAAGTAGCAACGTCTTTCAAAATATCATCTTGACGCCTGGCGTCCTGGCGTCCAGTCTCTTGACGCCTGGCGTGTTGGCGTCCATTTTCTTGAAGCTTAATGTCTTGGCGTCCAGCTTAATGACGCCTGACGTCCTGGTGTCTAACTTCTCGACACTTGACGTCCTGGCGTCCAGCTTCTCTACGCCTGACGTCCTGGCGTCCAGCTTGACGCCGACGCCCTGGCGTCCAGCTTGACGCCGACGCCCTGGCGCCCAGCCTCATGACGCCGACGTCCTGGAGTCCAGCCTCATGACGCTTGACGTCCTGGCGTCCAGCTTCGACGCCTGACGTCCTGGCGCCCAGCTTCTCGACGCCCTGACGTCCTGGCGTCCAGTTCCGGACGCCCCCTGGCGTCCAGCCTCCGCTTGATGTCCTGGCGTCCAGCCTCGACGCCTGATGTCCTGGCGCCCAGTTTCTCGACGCCTGACGTCCTGGCGTCCAGCTTCGACGCCCGACGTCCTGGCATCCAGCTTCGACGCCGATGCCCTGGCGTCGAGCTTCGACGCCTGACTTCCTCCTGACGCCCTGGCGCCCAGACTTCTAACGTTCATTGTCCCGCCAAACCTAGAGGTTACTTGAGAACTGGCTGCCTGTGCGACATCGGTCAAAAGCTTCCTCCGGTTGACGTACAGCAACTGGTGGACGAAAATAACACTTTAACCTCACTTTTCCTATGGCGAGGGTGAGCGTCCTGGGAAATGTCAACAGGTACGCTCAAGGGGACGACTGCTCGGTAGCTAAAGCCTCTTGCCTCCCTTCGTCTGTCGACTTTCCTTCTCACAGGGGTTGGTGAGCTTGGAAGAGGTCTAGGACTAGGAGCACAACAGGACCGAGTGGTCGCACCCTCCACTGCACTTGCACTAACAACATATTAACACTTGTATTTTTTAGATCTCTTATTGTCGATCACATATTATCCCTGTCTTCTGAGAGGGATTTTACCTGTTGGGCCAGGGTCTGAATGGCAGCCAACAAATCATTAAGTGTTGTGTCCTTACCTGTTTCAGTAGGGGGTTCAGAGACTACCACTACGGGAGAAGGATCAATAAGATAGTTAGCAAGGGGAAAAGAATTAACTATTCCCTGGTTATATCAAGAAGAGTGAGACACAGTACTCTTGGCTCTTCTGAGCCGGTCTCACGTCTTGGCTTCCCCATTCCCGTTCTTCAGACATACTGAGTGGGGATCCAAGGAGACTTTAGCAAGCCGCTTGCATCCCCACACACACATTTTCACACTCGATGAAGTCAGATATGTTATAAGAAAATCCAAAAGCGAACAAGCGAAAGTCAAGCTAAAGTGTACTTCACCAAAATAAGTTGCGAAAAAACACGGGCTACGAGCGAAATTCCATCGATGTTACCGACACATCGGCAGGGAAGATCTGAAGAATAGTTGGAATGGTTCCAGGTACCTGGGTAGAGGGCGCACAGGTGGTTCACCTGACTACCGATCGGCGATTGCCGCGAGTTTTTTAAATTCTGCCGTGACGTCAGGGACTTAAGCTATATATATATATAACTACCAGGGAAGTTAGATGTTTAAAAATAAGAATTTTAATTTCATTATGCTAGACAAATTTACATCACTTGAATCACTAATGACATAAAATGTAGCAAAAAAATATCCGAAAGAAAAGCATCAAAGCAACATAACAGTAGTACTATAAGAATGTTACTGATGCTAAAAATGAAGTTAAATGATTGTAGCGTAATATGCTAAAATATTGCATTAAGGAACAAATACAACAAATTACTTAGAAAAACCAACTCTTACTAGTCATTATCAATGAAAAGATGCATTACAAAGGCAGCAACAAAGCACTTATAGCCAGTGGATGAAATTACTCCCTACAAATATTCAACAAATTTGGGAGAATGATGTATAAACCATTAACACTGGATAATTACTGAAAGCTCGCTGTAAATTATGAAAAATTAAGAGGGAAATATGATAGTAAAAACAATGAACTCCAGGAGCAGAGAAAGCTAGGTGTCACTTGCTGATAGATAAATAAGGAATAACTTAAACCACCACCACCATATGCACTTTCCAGGGGATGCCAAGCCATGCTTCTTCTGAAGTGCAACCAATGAGTTGCTAACTGTAGGACTAGGCAAGTGTAAAACAATGGAACTGTGTTATAAAGAACAAAAAGTGAATATCATAAGCAGTAACAGTGAAAAATGTTCCAAGCACTACAGATATAGTGGGAAAAGTATGCTGCATGCATGTTATCAGTAAGAAACACACACACAAAAGATGAAAAATATGAAAAATGGGGAAAATAGCAATACAAAGGGATATGTTAGAAGGCGACCTATCCTAAGCCTATTCTACCCGACCCTAACCTCGCCAAACCTAGGGCACAAACTCATACTTGACCAGGGGAGCTTTACCTTCTTAGATAAGCTTTGTCTATTTACCTTACATTTCAAGTGTTACAGGACTTCAGCATACTCAGAGCAATTTGTCTACAATTCCAAATGTAATACATGTTCAGATATGCAGAAGATGATCTTTCACAAAAAACTATAAAATCTGCCAAACCTCTCACTTTAACTTACTATTCTCAGTTAAGAAATGTATTTCACTATTTCTCAGTGCACAATAACAAAATTATCTTATATAATATCAACCAGAGAACTATTGGCATCAACGAGGCTGAAATTACCTAATGTCATTTATCATTTGTGAATAACAGCTGAAACATTAAAGTACAAGGGCAATATTTAAAAAAAAAAAAAAAAAAAAAAAGTTCAAATCTACAGTTTGAAGAGTATGACGATCTAGTGTAACTCTCATAATTCCCATACATAACTGTATTAACAGAAAATTTCTTGCTTACCAAGAACCTGAGGCCCTAAGGGATTTCAATCCCTCAGTACAGTCAGTATTGTTATTTTGGACCTAACCAGACTAAAAATAATCTAGATTAGCTTAACTTAACCTAATTTTACTTAGTGTGTGAAATATTAGGGACAAAAGTGATTTGGGGTTACATCATCTTTCATATAAATTTGTCCTAAATATTCCTTCAGGTGTCACAATTATTATTATTAGTTCCTTGGTGCTTTTTTATTCCATGTTTTGGCTATTTTATCTAACATAACTAACAACCAGGAAGAAACTGGGGGAGGCAGGGAACTGTCCTAGGTTAGGTTAGATCAGGTTAGAATGTACATGTGATTCAAGATAGTACTCTGCATCTTAGCAGTAGTTAAGTTGGGTAGACTGTAACTTTTATTCAGTTGAGTTAGATATAGGTTTTGGAATCATGACAAAAACTACTAGGTAATACTGGATGAAATAAAGAGCTAATTTACCATTCATCAAAACAGCTAGGGAGCTAAGCAGCTCCCACCTACAAACCTGGATTTTACAGGCACTGTAGAACTTGAAGACTGCATGGGAAAGTTGGAGGAGAGGCTACCATGATGGGGCCATTTCAAACTAAATATTTCTTATCAATGCTGAATCAAATAGTGCCATTAATCAAAAGATGATGTTTCTATTGTTTTTTCCAAATGGAATATGAACAGGAACTTTATATCAGTACTATTTAATGCTTAATGCATGGATGGTTCACTAATTTTTGATTCACTAATTTTTGAAGTCCCATGTTGATGTTTCCAAAGACTTCCCTGACCTCTCTAAAACATTTCTTAGGCCCTGCTCAACTCTTGGGTAAATAAGAGAATATGTGCGGAAGTTGTGTTTGAACAATCCTTCTTTTCCTAGTCTTCTTCACCAACTTTATGATGTCATTTCTGATGTTACAGTTTGGTAAATATTTTTACTCATATACTCAAAATTTCATAAGTTTTATGTTTGCAGACATTTTTAGACTCCATCAATCACCACTACCAGACATTCATCTCCACTATGACTGCCCAGTATTTTGGATTTTGACAAAATCTTAAAGTATTATTACAAAGTTTAATAATATTAACTTAGAAGTCCTCTACTCCAAAAAGATCATTGAGTATCCCTTCAGTATTTTCAAACTACACTACTGCAATATACAATTATCCAACGAGTAATTTTTTTTTTTAACTTTAACCCATTTTGCATACAATTACCACTTCTCAGTGATAATGATGTCAATAAAGCAAACTGCTCGTTCACCATACAATAAGGTGGAGCAACTTCAAATATTTTCTCACTGATGTCACCACACTAACCACACTGAAACCTTCTGAGGATGTCATGATCCCCTGCTCCTGATAACCTGCAGATTTCAACATCCTAAACTTAAGGTAAAGCAATAAGCAGTACTGTATACAAAAAGTTAATGTGTCCAGGGGCATAGTTATTGGGAAAGATTAATGGGTTCCAAGAGAAGTCAAGCCCCCAAATCAAGTGGGGCAGCACCCTAGTTATATTAACTTATGGAGGAAAGCACTACTGGGGATAATTTTTGGGCAAAGGGAATGGAGGGTTCACAAGGGCACGGTAAATGAGTGGTTTACTTTAACGATAACTGATCAAAATTTATTAAACACATAAGCAGTCAGAAAAATATATGACTCATGAATCTGTCATAAAATGAATTTTTTTTCCCACCATAACCATTTTCTCTCCCTTTGTGATTGTCACAGATAACACATAAGAACTAAACTGATAGTTACCCCCCCAAAAATTGCAAATTTGCACTTTCCTAGATACACAAACCTATATCAAAAATAGTTCTAGCTGAACTAAACTCTCATCAGTATGTAGCAACATTATCATCCCAGGCTGAATAATAGCACTACACATTCTGGCTCACTTGAAGGAAGGTAGAAAGAACACGCTATCTGACTAATGTCTTTGGACATGTGCTCAGTCGTGTAGCTCCCCTACATCTGCCAGACTAGCACAAACATGGGGTGGACTGTCCATAGCTAGGAAGACACGGCAGAGGGAAGGAGACCCCACATCCAAAATGTCTCTTCACCAACCTATGTTGTTCCATATAAAACAAAAACCGAGTAGTTTACACAAACAGTATGTCAAAATATGTATAAAAATACTCTACTGTTTCTGGAGAAATCAATTAATTCGATAGCATTACCAAAAGAGAAATAATTACAAATTAGATTTAATTTGCATAATCCTAGATACACAAACCTGTAGCTGTTTATGTCAATACACCATTGGCAACAGTGACAAATGCAAGATGATTTTGAGGCTGGATAATGATAAAAGACTTCAGGTTTGTATATCTAGGGTAAATGTAAATTATATTAAAAAATTTGCAACTTTTCCTACACAGATACATATTTTTTTCTTTTATATGAAGACATCTGTGTAAGAGGGTTTTGTTTTATTTAATAAGATAGGCACTGTTCCATAGTGATCAGGTTATAAACTTCTACCAAGTCACATACACTTTGTTCCTAAGGCAAAAGCTGGAGGGATGGTCAATCACCACCTGAAATGCCAACTTTCCAGTCAAATGTATGAGCAGGGGAAGGCCAATTCCTGTATTGTTCTATATAGACTGGCAACTGATGTGAGAGGCTGATTGGCTCCTGCATCAAGAGATAGTTCACCAGGTTAAACTAAACTCTCAAAAGGAATTGTCCAGTCTTTCCCATTTAGAGGAAAGGAAATCAAGGTCAGTTTGTAGCAAAATTATCATCCAGGGATGAATAATAGTTGTCTGCACCACCTGGCCTTTTGTTTGAGGGTGGAGAGGACACAATGTCAGACAAGTCATAGGACATGCGCTTTGTTGTTTGGCTCACTTTTCTTCTGCTAGGCTGCCACAAAACTTAGGTTCAATTGTGTACAGTTGAGTAGGCGTGGCAAGAGGGGAGGAGATTCTGCATCCAGTAGCTTCTTCATCAACTTAAGCCATACCATGAAACTTAGGCAGGATATAGAATTGTTCAAAAGGAGCTGGGAATGCTACAGTAAAGCTTAAGCAATCACCACTGGAGCACCACTGGAAAAAGACCAGAGTCCTATAGGTGTCCTCTTGTGGAATAGGATGCAAGCCTGTCATTCAGGTTCCCACCCTCAATATATACCTAAAACTGAAGGTCTGCCTGAATGGCTTTAGATGTAACTATTAAACCTGAAGTGCTAAAAACAAGTGGAATCCAGGTCTTCTACCATGCTACTGTAAAAGCCTGGATAGTATGCTCCAAGGACACAGGGTGGGAGGGGATGTGCTGAGCCCACCTAGTTAAGTGGTGCTTAAGTAGGGAAACAGTAAAGAGGCCAAGCAACTGACAAAAGCAACAAGGTTATTACACTAAGCACAATGTTCCACATGATTTTTGCCCAATTACCCAAATAGAAACAGGAAGAAGAACAGGGTAGAACCTTCCCTAAGAGGCAACTAAACACAGTTCAAACCATATGAAGGAGTGGTAGCTGTAGTCTAAGGGAAGGCTGAAACAGACTGTCTAACTTTGAAATTAAACTACGGTAGCTAAGAGGGTACTGTACTTTTGGCATTGAAGACATTTTTTCCCTGGTTATTGTACTTCTGGCATGGTACTTTATTGCATTAAGACAGTTGCATGTGTGCAGAGTATTAAAAAAATTAAAATAAAAACCCATCAACTCATGAAAGTGTTTTAATCTCATTTTATTTATAAATTTTTTAAATTTTGTTAGTCAAATTGGGGTGCATCTTCCAGGCCAGAGCATCTTAAGACTTCAGGAAACAAGGTAAACAATATAGGATATCACAAAAATACTCTGAAGTCTGTAAGACCAAATATCTCCTCATTCTCAGCATGACCAGAAGAAAAATTATCCAAAAAAAGTTAAGGTGGAATCATGAGAACAAACACTGGTTACTCTTGAAGAGTGCTTGACTGAAAAGAGAAAACTGCCAGACAACCTATGCCTTTGCCATGCAGTGCCACAAAGATTGTCTTACATCCCCTTATGGAGAGAGTTGTTGAAGCTTCCCTTTCAAACAATGGAATTCTGTTATTTGTACAAGAACAAGAGATAACCAACCTCCTAAGCCAATTAAGAGAGGAGAGCAGAGGCAGGCTAACAGTGGATGAAAAGGGAGGGTTGAATAATTGTCAGCTTCCTCCCAAAGGTAACAGGGAACGAGAATGATCTGGAAGCATAGCAAGAGGTAATGGCAGTGCTGTACCTCTGTATTCCTCACCTACAGATCTTGGAAAGGTTCCCCTGAAAGTGAGACCCAAGGCATTCAGTAAAGAAATTCCCTACAAAAAATAATTGTGCACCTTCAATGATTATTTACCATAAATCCCAAATGAGGATCACCTAAAAGAGAGACTTCTGATCATCTCGGTATGCCAAGACAGAATGAGACAGAAAAGATGGGGGGAAAGGAGTCAAAGACTAGAGGAAAGGAGAAAGACAGAGGCCATGTTTCCTTTTCCACCTGGCTGGCTGTCCCTTAATTAATTCCCTACTATAACAGTGAGGGCCCATATGATAACTAAAGCAGCTAATGGATACATGCCATGAAAAAGACCTACAGGAAAGTGTTCATGACCAAGGATACAAGACTGTTTCTAAGAGAATTCTTAGTTTGCCATATGGATGACTAAAGAAACCTCCAGCAATCACCCAAAATCTGCAGGACAGAGGAGACTGTGTATATATACAGTACAGTAAAATCGCTGTCCTGTAAATCAGATGAACAAAAATTTCCCCTCTCTGGTACTGGGGAAAAAAAAAAAGTGTCAAGATTTTCAACAACAAGAGGAACATGACAGATCAGAAAAAAAGGTAAAAAATGTGCCAAAGTTTCTTCAGAGCAATTGAGTTTTCTGTACAGTGTATAATGCTGTATGAAACTTTCAGCCATGGCCCATGAAACTCTTAGCCATGGCCCATGAAACTTTCAGCCACGGCAAGGTGGTGGCCTGTGTTGTTGGCACCTATAGCGGTGCCAGACGTACAATTATGGCTAACTTTAACCTTAAATAAAATAAAAACTGCTGAGGCTAGAAGGCCACAATTTGATATGTTTGATGATTGGAGGGTGGATGATCAACACACCAATTTGCAGCCCTCTAGCCTCAGTAGTTTTTACGATCTGAGGGCAGATGGAAAAAATGCGGATGGACAGACAAAGCCATCTCAATAGTTTTCTTTTACAGAAAACTAAAAAGGTCATTACCATAGAAGGAAGGGGTACATAATGCACTTGCACTTCTCCAAGCCAGCCATCAAAAACCTCTCTTCTACTATAATCTCAAAGGATGCAGTGAAAGAGCTAACTGCCAATAAATTGGTAAAACATAAAGAGAACTGACCTGAACTTCCCTTGGAAGTCTTGCTGATGATCATTCCCGAACAAAAGACTAAACTGACAGTTTCTCCCAGTGAAGGGATCAAAGAGCAGCATCTCTTCTACAAGAGAAAGGAATGCTCATAAGAAATCCACAAAGATAATCCCAGGGAGAACTGATGACAACCCTCTTTGTCCTGGCTCTCTCCATCTCTGTCCTTCTGGCTCTCTCCTCCGTTTGGTCTTCAGACCACTGACAAGAGAGCTGTCATCAGTTCTCCTCTGGAAAAAATAACATCAACAATCCACTGCTCTAGAAGTCCCACCTGCCTAAGGGGGTTGCCTATATGGCCTTCTTATCTACTACTGAAAAAAAGTGGCAGTACAGTAATACTTCCCTAAAGTACAATATTACAGGATGCTGGGTCCCATTTGGCCAGCCAGGTCCCCTTAACCTTTCAGGAAAAAGTATGGTGGTGATAATTACCAGGATAGAATACAACCTAACAAACTAGGGGAGCATCCTACCTCACAAGGGGGAAGGAGGCTGCAAATTACCTACTGAAATCTTGGGATGTGGAAAGCTGTGGTTTGCCAGTATCCAGAGGGTTTAGTAGGTTATCCATCGAAGTTTTGGTGAATGTAAACTGGCAAGCTTTCCATCATAAAAAAACATTCAAAATAAGGGGAAATACCAAAGATTTTGCATGAAGATTTACCAAATGCATTCCACAAAATAATAAGTGCCCTAAAATAGTGTTATGAAAAAACCACATGCATCATGCTTGGTCTTCTTGTGAACCTTAACAATGGTGTCCCCACTATTCAATTTGAAATCTATGGACATGACCTGGCAGGATGGATATTCTATACTTCTGCATTACCAATAACGAATGTGGAAATCCAAAGTACAAAAAGATCATGGAAGTTATCTGAGAAATATTAAATGTCTAAAAACATTAACTACTTACTTGTAACATCATCCAAAAAATTTTGATTATATACGGTAGTACCTTCTAATCATGGTATATATGTTCCAGATACTACCATAGAAACAAGGAGCCATGGATAATAATGAACCATGCAAAGACCCCATATACTACATACTGTAACATGATTTTCATGTGAATGCACAATGTATATGTTGCAGTTTCATTTGATAACTGTATATAACTAATATTGACAATTTTACAATATCATGCAGCATTACAAAGAATGTTATCTTTCTCTCTGTCTCGCAACTCATAGCTTGGTGGTCACCTCTGCCTCAGCTGGATGATGCACATTAAATTCTTCAACTAAATATTAAGTGACTTTTATACCCTCATTAAATCCTTGTTATACACAGTTGACATCACTTCTGTAGCTATGGTACAACAGCAAGTGCAGCATGAAATTTTTCCATGCCATCTTGGCACTACACAAATCACACTTGCTCTTGCCAAGTGGCCTGGCAACCTCCTATACAATTATTTTCTGGTTCAGTTATATCAAGAAATGTTTACTTTTCACTCACTGGAAACAATTCACACTTTCTCTTAGGCTTCAAAGCCATGCTATCATTGATGCTCTTTTTGCTTTTGGGCCATATTACAGCAAATACATCCTTTCTAGTACAAGTTCATTGTATTGATAAGCCATGGCAATGAACACAAACAAAAAACACAAAGGGCAGACTGGATGTTTCCAAGAGGAAATGGGCAAGTATGGGCATGGGAACAAAGGGAGGGAAGTCATATTGTAAGGTGTGAGGAACAACAGTTTTCCTGTTGCAGTCCGTGCTCATTTGTTGGGCAAATGGAACTTGGTAAGCTTTCACTTTAATTCAGATATTTTCCATTATTTAGATTTTTTAATTGATATACTGTAAATCATTGAGTGAAACTGCAGATGTCTGACCCCATGTAAGTGGGGGAGGGGGCTACAGTAAATTAATTTTTAGCCAAATGAACAATATATTTTTCCTACTGTTTATCTAGTGTTTAATACACTTTTTACCATAACTGTTGGTGCAAATGACCATTTTAATGCATTTTTGATACCCATATGTCTACCAATTATGGGGACATCATTGGGAAACTAGGAATTCCAGGTATGGGAAAATAAGTTACTTGCATAATCAAAAATAGATAAATCATAATATAAGCAACTGGAAAACTATAGCATTCATGTTCGTAATCAGTAATACAGTAATCAAACAACAAAATATGAAGTATGCATGGCAAGTTAAATTACATAATTACACCATAACCTAACCTGACAGTTAAATCAGCTACAAAGCTAGGAATTCCTCCCCCCTCCAACCTTCCTGTAACTGCCTACTTAATGCGACCTATAGTTCTATAAATTATCTAGTGCTGTCAATTATATGTGAAATACAGGATGCAGTCTACCAAAACCTAAAACACAGGGTTCCACCTGGACAAGAAAGCCCCAACCTAATATATATACTGTACATTCCTTATCTTATTTTTTTAAAGGCCTTGTGTGCTACCAAAGTTTAGTGTGGCTCTTTGGATGTTAGTAACTCAAGAGTTCTATTTACAGGAACAAATTTTTTACAAGCAGCCAATAATTACTTAAATTTGTCTTGATTTTGGTTTCTAATGTAAAGCTCTGCAAACTTCAATGCAAAATCTCGTTGCGATGCCAGCTTCAAAAGCGATCCCAAAAATACCCTTAGTCATGTGCTTACCCTACCTGCCATTAGATTTACCTGCAATTAGTTTTCCATCTGCATGCCCGGTCAACTATCCTATCTATCTGTCACTAGTTTTCCGTCCTCTAGCCTGGTCAAAACACATCAGTCTCACTCCAATTACCTGTCTCTTTCCCTTACACTTCAGCAATAATTTTTCTGCCTTGTTATATTCATAGCAAATGCATAGTCACTGTTCCACAATGTCTGTAAGATGAAGAGAATGTACCTTATGGAGCATTTTTCAAGTTGCTCCATACTCTATCTATCCTCTAAATAGTGATAGTATTAATCTTAGCCAAAGATGAATGCTTCATCAAATGTGTTACTTAACACAATTACTTTCATGTCAATATGATCTCTTTCATATTTGTTTGCTTGGTGGCGTTAATTTCATAGATTTTTAAGATTAATAAATCTATTGGATGATTTTTTTTCAGTATATTTTTTGTCTGTTTGGTAATAAATAGGTTTTGTGTTGACTCAAAGTCTACCAACCAGAAATATTACTCTATGAGAATAATATAAATGCAGTGGCCATTCACATAAAGATACTACTTTAATTCAAACAACTTGCCAGCCCAGCCCAATCTGTAATTTTAGTGACCATCAGTCCTCGCACCTCTTACATAATTTCACAATATTCAAGACAGGCTCCAAAAGGGGCAAAGCCTCCTCCAGACAGGAAGGAGCCTGCATCCTAGGCTTGGTTAGGTTAAGAAGCATCTCTGTATTTCAATGACTGAGATACCTCAGGCAAAGTTGGGATGGGGAGGTGTATGACCAAAGATGGATTAGGTTACCATGAATTCTTTATTACATCGATTTTTGATGATCTAGATCTGGTGAAGGGGGGGGGGAGGTCAAGGAGATGACAAAACCTCTGGCTCTCCCATACCAATCTGGTATGACCTAGCACCATGTTATAGTGGCAGGTAAGTTAGGTTTGGATGCATTCATGTGAATGAACATTTTCACATTTCACTCAATAGTTTTGACTTTCCAAACCAAAAATGATTGTTTTTTTCACCAATTTACTACCTAATAGTTACTGAATTTCTCAGAGAAACTGAATGCTAGTCATTTGAGATGTCTCAATAACAGAAAAAAGAAAAAAAAAATTTAAATGTTGAATTCAATTTGGGGAAAACTTGTAATGATTTTTCCCCATACATGGAACTGTTTTGTGAGCAGTGGACATTGTATGTAGAGCATTGACTCTACAACTGGCATTATTGAAAGTAAGAAAGACACTTGTCTTATCTGCAACATGGAAACAAATTTTAAAATCATGTAACAGAGCTTCCTTATATAGACTAAATTCAGAATCCCAATTCATTCATGAAATTTTAATTAAGAGGTTCAATAATAACATTTAAAGTTTTAATTCTATTTACAGAGCTGCGGGCAAGGGAGTGTCTTACAGAACACCAAGTACTTAGCAAGCAGTGGTGAACATCAAATCAACATAAAAATCCCAAAGCCTTAATGCATTAACCATTAAAGATTGTGCTTACAGTAAATATAAAGGAGGCGGCCACGCGCAGATATAGTTTATTGGTGTAATTTTTTTTTTCTAAACATTATAGAAATGGGTGTGTATGATACAGCTGAGAGATAATTAGAGAAATTTACTGTCTTTTGTTTGTGTTTTTAAGTTCATCCCCTAGGGTAAATGTACCAGTTATTCTGGTAAATATCTAAACTCACCTCAACTGCACCGTATTATACAACCCTTTTCTATACTCTTTGGTCAAGGAATTATATCAACACTCGATATCTTTGTGCAACCATCTCCATGGCACTCGCCGTGCTTCTTAAAATCAAGCCTCCCATATTCGGTAAAGATGAACATCTTTATAACTATCAACTGACTACTGGTGTTACTGAATTTGGCGCTTGCCAGGAATTGATCAGTCATAAATTAACCAGCCTTTCCCTCACAAAAACAGCACCGAAATCCGCTGGTGTTTAGAAACTAGCCTATGTCCAAAAAGGTTCCAGAAATTATTCAATCAGGAGGTTGATGTGAAACAGCTTTGCTTAACTTACGGTTGGCTGACGCACCTAGGTCATTAAATCTACTTATAAACTTTTGTCACAGAGCCTTTTGTATAAGCCTACATTTACCGAAACATTAGTCTGGGGTAGGCCTACGCACGTGTTTGTTACGCGAGTTGTGGTATCCATAAAATTTGGTAGAACTAGGTAGTAAGTTTAAAATATATTACCTAGAATGCCAACTGCTCTATCAAACCAGATTATCACTAAAACAGAGACATTCAATCTGAATTATTGTAGCCATTACTTACATGAATACGTTTGAGGGATTCTTCAATTGCTCTTGCAATCACTTCTCCACTAGTGATCACAAGGCTTTGCGACAACAGTACTATATTACAACTATTTAGCTTTCTCGGCACTATCGTAACGCTTACATGATTCAGGTTTTGATGGAAAATTTTCCTCAAAGACACTTTAACTTCAGCAGATTACGAGCACACAGTAACAGGACGACTTCCCGAAAACGAATACAATATTATTAACATCAAAGGAGCAAGGAAAACAAGCTCGTGCGAACGTTGGGGTCAAGAGGCATTTTACTCCTATGTCAAGATGAACAAGCGATTGAAACCCTTAATATATGTTGACATCTGATAAATTTTAGTATCAAGAAGTCAATTAGCAGCAGACAGAAACAGGTGCGTTGTCATCTAGTCTTTTAAAAGCAGCGTTTCAATCCTGATTAGCTACTGCCATAATCGTCCTTGAATGTTGTGAGAACTTCAACAACAGTTAAAAAATTGGGGGTTTTAGGCTAACGCATACCTGTTTTAACAAGACGTATATGGCTTTAAATTATTGCAACATGGTAACGAATATGAATTAAGAAATGTAGGGTAAAAAACCAAGCATTGAGGTACCTCCAGCCATTCAGGCGTCTAGGCAATGAAAGTTCACTAGCGTTGGGACTACACAGTCTACATTCCAGATTCAAAGGGCCACTGCAAACCTCTCTGGTAATGCCAGAATTGCACAGCGTGATGTGCACTGGCCCTACGAAATTCTGGGGTTTCCGGGATAACTAAATATGTCTTTGCTAATAATAATAATAATAATAATAATAATAATAATAATAATAATAATAATAATAAGAGAAATCAGGCGATTTCTCTGGTTGTTAAATTTCCACTTCAATTATTTTTATAATACAACAGGATAGGATTTATGAAAATTTTACTATAAAGTCCCGAACTCGGATGTCTGTTGTATTCAGCGCTTAAAGCAATGAAAAGAGGGAACTGGAGTGACTGGACAGCAAGAAATATAGAGGTGAAGTAATGAAAAGTGGGTACATGCTTACAGTACACCTCGTGAGGTGCACTGACGGCACTACCCTCCCACTATAAAGTAATATAATAAGGCAAGGGGGAATTCTGCCGAAACATGGGAAGAATTCTTACTAAGTATTTCGCGAGTTCCTTGGAGGAGACGCAAAAGACACTGTTCCAAAGAATGGAGTTAGGAAAATTACTCCAGCATTTCTAACATGTCCTTTAATTCCCATTGGCTTTTACACGTATTCTACAATCCCGTAACAGCGGAAGGAAGCATCTCCTTCCAAATTGTTCAAGAATTATTCTATTTCTCATATCTCTCGTCGTTGTCAGTGATGTCATTAGACAAAGCAGACCCAAAGTATTCTTTCCAAAAACATCTCCACGACTCTCAAGACAGTTTGCATAATTTCCGGAGATAGTGGTAGAGGCAGACGAACATGAAGACACCGTATATATAGTGTATATATATATATATATATATATATATATATATATATATATATATATATTTATTTTATATATATGTGTTTATATATATATATATATATATATATATATATATATATATATATATATATATATATAAAAATGAAATTTGTATTTCTATTTTCTTTTTCTTAAGCTTACACTTTTACCAATGAATTTTTCATACAGATCCACTCTTAGCGATGGTAGTCCGTCCTGTCTTCCTGTATAAATATATATATATATATATATATATATATATATATATATATATATATATATATATATATATATATATATATATATATATATATATATATATATATATATATATATACACATTATAATCCTGTATAGCATATTGTGAAAAATATAAGACAAAAAATGAGAAGGTAACATATAGCCTACTTTAACTTGGTCGTTGAACTTGGAAAAAATGAGGCAATTTCATAAAAGGAAAGAAAGGAGGTTCCACTTCATTAATGCCAGACTCACACATTGGCGATTCAGGGATGCGCATGCCGTAACAACTGGTTTTGGCGATCATCACCATCATTCACGTGACTGGGGCTGCCAGAAAAAAGAATTGTCAGCTGCTAGGTCACACATTTGCGATTCAAGGATGCACAGTGAGTACAGTAACTGGCGAAATTTTGCTAATTACGACGTCATTAAACTGTAATTACGACCAAAAGCCATGAATCGTTACTGCATCGCCAAGTTTGGCAAGTGCACCAAGTGATGGAGGATGTTTTAAATGGATGGTGCATGTCACCACTGCATCAGTGGCGGTGCCATTACGTCAGTGGCAATGCCATTGCATCAGTGTTGCGTAGTGCCCAATGACATGACGACAAATGACAGTTGACGACACGTATGTTTTAAACAACTGAACCTCATCTGCCATCACTTGGTGCACGGCGCCAAACTCGGCGACGCGGTAACGATTCATGGCGAATTGGGCGTAATTACATCGTAATGACGTCATAATTAGCAAATTTTCGGCAGTTATGCACTGCGCGTCCTTGAGTCACCAATGTGTGAGCAAGGCATATGATTCAGTGGCCCATGTAAAAAAAAAAAAAAAAAAATTGGAGCTAAAACAGAATCATGGAAGTAAAATCAGTGATGGGCTTTGAATATATAGAATATATGACAAAGGTTATTCACTGGCAATCACATGAATATATGAGTGTGCTTTGAACATTTCTGACTGCTTACATTCTACAAACATACATTTTACACATTTTACTGATCTCCCAGTTAGTCAAGTCAAGTCTCTCGGAACTAAATAACTAATAAGTATTTGGAAGAAAGACAGTAGGCACTGACACATAACCCCCACGATTGTGTGTATTTATTGGCATGGGGCTTGAAATTTCATCCCAAAACCCAGGCTATTGAAAAAATCTTAACACCAGTTATTTGTAGCATGTTTTTAAAGACCTTAATGATATGCAGTTCGGTATTCTTAGACAGAATTCTGTAAAATTTATGACGAAGGAATTATACTAAAATACCCAAGTTTTTAATTGACATATCTTTACAGAAAGCTAAAATAATTTTTTTCATTATAAGAATAAGGGACCTTTTACGAGAGAAAATATTTTTACATTGCCGTAAAATGTAAATCTTTCTTTTATTAAAAAAAATGCTGATAACTTTGGGGATAAGTGTGTTTTCAAGGAATCAGGGACAGCTCAAAATTTTATTGTTCTAACTTCCCAAAACAAATTAGCGCTTGCAATTACACATTTCCCTGTGCTGGATGTAATAGTAAACAACTTGGTCAAACTGTTTTACCGTATTAAACAGCATCGTTATGCAGTACAAACAGGTCAATTGACAAGTGCTTTATTTGTACATATGAACGATTTTAACCACTGTATAGACTGGAAAAACTCATCTGAGATAATTTTTTTTTTGTAATAATATTGTTAACTGATATATAACTGAATCTGCTCTTATTGATTTGACAATCAATTTATGAATCTCAGTTCTGGACTTTTTAAATTAGATAATGACCTTGTTTATACAATTTCACCTTTCGGCCATTATTTGTTCTACGAACTGCAGGTTGAGTTCTTGAGTGTTTGTAAATTATTCTTACTTTTTATAATATGGTAATGACAATATTTTTAAAAAACCTGCTGTTTATATACAGTAATGATGTTCTGCTTGAGCTTCAATCTTTGTTTTAATGTTGTTTCCTTGTTGTCCCAATTTACTTCACGTTGTAGGCACCACAAAGAAGTGTACACAAAGCACGAAAGAGCTTGGTACCTGGTCTTTAATATTCATATTCACCTTCCTTATGGCTATCTACGTATATTTGCATTATATATATATATATATATATATATATATAATATATATATATATATATATATATATATATATATATATATATATATATATATATACATACATATATATATATATATATATATATATATATATATATATATATATATATATATATATATATTATATATATATATAATGCAAACATATTATATTATATATTGGGCATATAATTCCTATTGAAGTATATTTGTAGATGCTGCCTTTTATCAAGACTGAATCATACTACTAAAGCAAGCTTCTCAGGAATAAGGAAAAATTATATATTTACTATTATAGTTGACATAGTTTCCCCACTCATCGGAGACAGTCATATATTATACAAATTATATGGTGTTTTGTAATTTAGCATATTTTTTCTGATATGCAAAACTTCTGTCTAAAATATGAAGTCAAAGGCGTTAATTTGTAGAAATAGTGCTGCTGCAAATAATTTTATCAAGACTGAATCATACAAGGCTAAAAGAAGTTGGAACCTACTACTTACCTGTCTGCTTGCATACCAGCAAACTTCCCGACTCAGCAATGACCCAATAGAATTTCATTCGAGAATAAGATAGAAAATCAACACACAATCACGTTGGAACAGAATTTCTTTCCATTTACTTATCTAAAAGTTGAACCTGAGGCAACTGCAGTGGGCAAGCTCCCCACTCATCGGAGACGTCTTTAGGACTAAATTACAAATTGATACATGTGTATGTCAATTTGTAATTTAGCCCTGACGATGTTTCTGATGAGTGAGGAAACTGTCTGTCGACTAAAATACTGAAATCGGAAAGGAACGTGAATAATTTTTTCTTAATCCTGAAATTTATTTCTGATGATTTTCTGTTATTCACTCAGAAGGGATAATTCGAATGAAATGTTGTCTTTGGTTGCTGAGTCGGGAAGTTGGGGAAAACTGGTATGCAAGAAAAAAGAAATAGTATAGATTGTTTCAAAGAAAGTCCAAAAAAAGAAAGTACCTGCAAATAATGCTACTTACTTACATATACATATATATTATATATATACATATATGTATATATATATTATATATATATATATATATATATGTGTGTGTGTGTGTATGTGTGTGTATACATTATGTATATACTTGTATATATATACAGTATATATAATATATATATATATATATATATATATATATATATATATATATATATATATATATATATATATATATATATATATATATATATATATATATATATATATATATATATATATATATATATATATATGTGTATGTATACACACAAACATACATACATATATATATAATATATATATATACTAACTTTATCACTCACACAATTATTTTTTAATACAATTACTAACAGGACCTCATTGAAACTTGATGGTATCTAGCGGAGATATTTATTCAATAAAATGATTACAAGCTTTCCAGGACTAACAGTCCTCATTGTCACGTATCTGTCGAATGACCGGACACGTAGTCCAGCTGTATTTTTATGTGTGTGGGGGTTGGATTAAACCCCTGTCCATGTGTGAATTTTCCATGTGGTTTCTTGTGTTTTTGCATTTCTTTTCTATTGTAGAGTATAAGAATTTTCATGACAGGCTATCTTCAAATCTGTTTCCAGCGTTGCCTGCCATTACATTGTTTGTGCAAGTCATGAAGGCATTCTCTGCAAATCAGTATGGCCATTTTGTTTGTATTCCTGTACAAAAAAATTCATATTTTCCCAGTTTGTTTTGTGGTCTTTTTCCCAACAGTGTTTTGTGACTGCCGACATCTGATTATAGTGCCTTATGTTTTGTAAATGTTGTTTGCCTCGTTCTTTGCAGGATTTGCTGCTTTCGTCGAAGTAATGCTCTTCACAGTCTAGACACGCTGCCATGTACCTCTTACCTGTTCCTCCTCTACCAACTTTTTATTTCTAACTATTTTATTCCTAATGGGTGTTTTTGTACCTGCTTATCAATTTGAAATTATCTAGCTTCCTGTTGATGGGTGTAATGGTGTTGATGTCCAGGACTCTGTGGTGTCGCTGTGAGGGGCCAGGGGGGGCCCATACCCCCATAGTCAGATGCTTGGCCCCCCAGGTGAAATTCCCTTTTTAGGTAAAATATAGTTGAAAATTAAAACTTGATAGTAGAAATTACGCCAGAATAGTATATTTTACTAATTACCGATTTGGTACATTAGTTTTGTGTAATTTTCTTTGGTCCCCCCAAAAAATATCTTGGCCCCACCTAGGCGGCCCCCATTGATGGATTCCTAGCTATGCCACTGCTGGGACTGTAATTATTTTCTTCTCTTTCAAATGTTCCTTTTCTATCCCTTCCCTCTCCCAAAAATATTTTTTTCTTGCCTTAATGCATGCCTGTTCCCACTAACACTTAGGGTACCCTAATCTCCTAAAACTGTCCCTCAAGTATTCCTGCTCTTCATCCAAGAATTTGGGACTGCAAATCCTATAAGCCTGTTAGTGCTGGAAAGCTTGTAACTTTTATTGAATAAATATCTCTGCTAGATACCATCCAGTTTCAATGAGGTCCTGTTAGTAATAGATATAGGTATATATATACAGTATATATATATATATATCAGTATATATATATATATATATATATATATATATATATATATATATATATATATATATATATATATATATATATATATCATGAACATAATATACTTTATTACCTGGTCCAAATTCCAGGTTTACAGATGTCAGTTATGACTTATGTGCTTTTGTTATTTGTGCTAATTCTTTTTAGTTTACTTATTTAAGGTCAATTACTTTGCCTCTTTCATTTTCACTGATTTCCTTGTAATAGTCATAACTCAGTTATTATGATTACCATTATTCAGTAGATGAAACCTATTCATATGGATGGATGGATGGATGTATGATATTTATGGCAAAAGCCCAGGCACTGGGGCCAAGAAGGTACAAGCCCACAGGGGCCATTGACTTGAAATTCAAGCTTCCAAAGAGTATGGTGTTCATTAGGAAGAGGTAAGAGGAAGTAAAGGGAAATACAGGAAGAAGAGCTCCCGCTTATTAAAAAAGGAAAAATAAATTAATAAACAGATAAATAGATAAAAATGTATTACATTGCAAGAAGAATAGTATTAGGGTAGAAATGCATTGCATCTTCACTTGAACTTCTAAAGTTCCATCTGCACGACATCCTCTGGGAGGCTGTTCCACAGTCCAATGGTGTGAGGAATAAAGGACCTCTGGAACTGAGAAGTTTGACAGCAAGGCACATTTACTGCATATTGGTGCTGCCGTTCAGCAATCTGGTTGCTCTTGGCAGATAAAGGGGATCAGGGATCAATTGTGAATGTGAAAGATCTCTGTTGACATACAACTTATGTAAAAGTGACAAACAAGAGACCATGTCAATGGTCCAAGTAATAACTGCTACTGTTAGCAAACAGATATCTACCACCATAAATCACTCTATCTAAAAGAGATAAATCTCTGGCAGATGCACACATCCACACTGGAGGACACAAATGACCTAAAACAAGTTGCATTGATTTTATCACTGTTAAAAATATATTAGGCCTTACATACAATACCTAACTTTTGTGCAGCATTTGCTGAAACTTTCAGTAGATCTTTCTCAAAAGTTAGATGTAAGTCAACAATTACATTTAGAATAGTTAAAGCTTCAGACTCAATCAACAAAGTTCCACCACCTGAAGGGGAGGATGGGGTGGAAAATCTGTAAAATATCTGCTAATCAATAGTGTTTTCGTTTTACTAGAGTTCAGCCTCATACCCCACTGACTACACCATTCTCTGATTTGGTCCATGTCCCTATTGAGGCTGAGGGCAGCTTCATTTCTCATAAGTGGAGACTTTACTACACCCACAAGTGTTGCATCATCGGCATACTGAACAATCTTGTTTTTCAGGTCAACAAACCACATCACTTGTATATACTAAAAATAACAGTGTACCAAGAACACTGCCCTGTGGAACTCATCGAGACACAATAGGTCTTGGTTCTCTCAAGATCCTGTCCATAGCAACTTGCTGCTGCCTACCTGTAAAGAAATCTTGAAGTAATCCTAAAACATATCCAACCACTCCAAGATTCTGAAGTTTATAAATAAGTGCCTTGTGATTTACTAAATCAAAATCAGCACTAAAATCTATTTGAATTACTCTGCACTCAAAACACTTATCAAGGCTCTCTTGCAAATGGCATGTCAAGTCTAAAAGAGCATCACAGGTACCCATCTGCTTTCTGTATGCATATTGACTATCTGCTAACAATCCTTTAGATTTCACATACAGCACTTAAAAATAATTTTTTCAGCAACTTTGGAGGGCACAGGGAGAATAGAGATTGGCTGTAGTTATTGCAGTCTGCAGATATGCCACTCTCTGGAACAAGCACTGTATTACTAAACTTGCACTCATCCACAAAGATACTATGTCGACATAAAAATGATAAAATCTAGTAATCTTGGCAGACAAAACACTAGAAAATTTTTTAAAAAACAAAGAGAAGAAACCATCAGGATCTTCTCCACCCCAGCTATCAAGATTGTCCAGAATTTTCTTAACACCCCTGGAGCAAAATGCAAATTTTGTAAGAACAGGTTCAGGATGACAAGCATCAGGGAGAGGGACATCCTCAGCTAAATGCTTAGCTTCAAAAGCTCGATGAAGCAGTCCAGCCTTTTCCTAGGGCCAGTAAACATTCTACCATTATCTGTTAGTAGTGGTGGAATGGAAGATGAGCCCTACGCAAAGATAGATAATGCCAATTTGGTCCACCACAGGTGAGGCTGAGTAATTCCTTCAAGTTTCATCTTTAAGGAGATATTGTAATTTCTCTCGGCTGTATGGTAAGTTCTATTCGCAACACGATGAGACTCAACAAAAATGGTGTAATTTTCATTTGAATGATTTTGTCTCCATGTGTTGAATTTGGTCTGTTTGTCACAGTAGGCTCGTCTATGTATCATCAAACCATGGTTGTCATTTGTCCTAAATTTGATGACCTTTCTAGAGACATATCTTATTAAAATAGCCATCAGCATTTCAATTAACTTCTTGGGATCAGGATCTAATATAGCAATTGAAATATTAAATGCCTGACAAGCCTCAATAATGCGATCCCAATTGGCTCTGGATTTCAGCCAGACCGTTTTCCCAATGTTGGCATTAGGAATAGTATACTGTACTGATTTATGAATACGTCCATCTCAATGGTGCAATGATCTTAAGTGCATATGTATTCACAGACCTTGGACTTGACAATAGCTGGGACATTTGTGAATTTGAAGTCTAATCTATTACCATAAATGTGTGTGGGTTCCTCAATTAGCTGGACAAAATCAGAGGATACACAGAACTCAAGAGCAGACTGGCCATGTTGCTCTCTGGAATTTGAATTTAGCCATTCACTGTGCTTTGCATTATAGTCTTCACATATAACTAATAAAGCTTTTGAATCCTGTGACTGAACCATACTAATCCTTTCCAAAAGACAGTCATATATAGAATCATCAATATTTGGATTGCGGTAAACAGCAAATACATAAACACTGTAGAATTTGCTGAAAATTTTAAAACAAAGAACTTCAAGACAACTACACTCCAAATATTTCTGACGATAAATAGATCATCCAGACTTAGTGTATACAGCCATACCTTGCGCATGTGGTATGTTATGATGATAAATAAAATCAGGGCCATCAGTCCATTCCAGAAGGGTGTCCTTTAACTGAAATGTCCTTTACCCAAGCACCTTTTTCCCCTAAGAACTAATGGGGATTGGATTAGTCTGTTCCAGACTTCCAAAAATACATATTTAACAAGCCTAGCATACAGAAATGTTACAAAATGGATATACACAAAGTAAATACTGTATATGAAATAGACACAACTTTGTTCTCACTTTACCCGTAATTTGGAGAGTTGATCTCCCCTGTGGAAAATGATGAGGTAGGTGAGGAGGATAGATGCTATGGTCTGGAATGGGAGTCCCTTTCCATAAAAACAGCAGGCAATTGTGCTTCTGGGGTTCATTCTTTTTCACTAACAACATGACCAGTGTTTGTTTTTGTTTGCATTTTAAAATGCCATTAATTTGAGAGACTTCATCGTCATTCAATAGGTTTATAACATGGGTTGCTACAGCTTATTGGGGTGACATTTTTCAAGGAAACCTTGCACTTTTCCCCAGTTTGAACTTGGGACATCCTCCGTCTTCTCCTTCTCTGAAGAAAATCCCTAACCTGTTGTTTGTTGCCTCTCCCTCTGAAAATCCTGCAGTTCTTCTGTGGTGGGCTCTACTTTGTGCTTCTCCACATCATCATCACTCACCTCCAAGCCCATGGATTAGACCATAGACACATCATCCTCCACAACAGGCTCAGCCTCAAAGCCTTCCGAGTTCTTTTCTGTAACAGCACCTGGCTACAATCTCCTCTGGTGCAGAGTTCAGGGTCCTGTTAGAGACTTCCTGCCAGGCTTTGTCTATAAGGTTTATGCAGTGGAGGGTGTTAAAATGTTTCTTCCAGAACCCTCTGAGGGTTAACTCTGTATCAGAAGTCACTTAAGCAAACCTGCAATGGTGCTTTGATGCAGTTTCTTAAAATTTAAAATTATCTACTGGTCCATGGGCTGGGTGAGAGGAGCTGTGTTTCGGAGTAAGAACCTAACCTTTATAAAGTTCAACTCTAGCAGCAATTCAGCCTCCTTCCCTGAGAGATGAGCAAGAGCATCATCCAACACAAATACAGTACAGCCTTCAAAGGCAATTTTTTCTCCTTGACATATTTCTAAATGGTAGGGCCAGCCACTTCATTCATCCAGCCAATAAAAAAAAATTGCCTGCTGTTAGCCCTCCACATCACATTTATTTTTCATTGCATTTTTCTTAAAAACTCCAAAGTTCTCTGGGTGGTAAACAAGCAAAGGCTTAAGTTTTAAATGCCCACTTGCATTCCCACACAGCAAAGGCGTTGGTTGTTCTTCATCAGCTTGTGCCCTGGCAGCAACTTCTCTTGAGAGATACAGGTCCTCTCTGGTATTTTCTTCCAAAAATGGCCTGTCTCATCACAACTGAACATTTGTTAAGGAACTAAATCTTTAGACTTCTCATTGTGCTGGATTGATTGATGGAACCCTTGTACAAAATTTTAAGCAGCATCTTTGTTGGCACTAGCAGCCTCCCCATGCATCACCATCACCACACAGCATATGCCACTTCTCCTCTTGAATTTCTAAAACCACCCATGACTGGCTCTCTTCAATTGTCTGAGACCTTCACTTTGTAACATAGATTTGCTCTCTCTCTTTGCCCTACTGGCATCTCTAGCCTTCTTGGGAGCCATGATGACTACATACAGTACAATTACAGTACTTAGTGCTAGATTAAGACAAAATGCACACAAGCAACAATTAAGCACAGATATGCACTAAGTGAGACCCACTTCATAGACTAACCCTTCCCTTTGTTTTGGCTAGGAACTGAACACACATGCTATACATATTTATATACGGTATATATGTGCAACATACCAAAGAGTGCAATATCACAAAAAGTATGACTACATTTTTCTTAATTATAAAAAATTATAAGGAAAAATACATTCAATATGTTAGTTTGCCAAGCATTTTTTTTTAACTTGTACACAAAACTGAAAAATGGGTTATAATCAAGATGTTCTTTATGCAAAACAGATGGCCATAAAATTTCCTGACATGGAACCTCTGACTACAGGGCATGACTAGTAGCTCGTTAACACATTGGCAGTTAACTACCTTACTCAAATTAAAAAAAGCTTTTTATCTTTATTCAAAATGACAATCAAGGAGAGGCGAGATGCGAAAGAGGCGAGTGCCAGCACCCTAGCAAAACAGCTTGTTGCTATGACATTACTGCTAAGCAGAGAATGATGTTATTGATGAATCAAGCAGAGATGCAATAGTAGCAGATATCACCATTAGAAAATAATTCAGGCTTCTTTTAGTGATGACACTATGAACAACATGGTATGAGTAATATAGGAAATTGTATAAAAAACTGTTCAACACAAAAGTTATCAGAAAACCTGATTACAACAACCACTGGTGATAAATCAAATTTCAGGCATGCTGGTACATGAATTGAATTAAATTGAGTTGAATATAGAATTTAGGCCAAAGGCCAAGCACTGGGACCTATGAGGTTATTCAGCGCTGAAATGGAAATTGACAGTAAAAAGTTTGAAAGGTGTAACAGGGGGAAAACCTCTTAATTGCATTTTGAATCAATTGTTAAGAGAGGGTGGAAAGTAAGATGGAAGAAAGAGAATGTGAAAGGAGGTACAGTGAAAGAAACGAAAGGGGTTGCAGCTAAGGACGCTCCCCTTCTACGGGGTATGCTGGTACACCTTCATTAAGGGATTTTGACAAAGGAAAAATCTATTTCTGGAGAGGGGACCGTGTCACCCGGTGAAAAAGTCCATTCAGCACTTATTTCTAGGTAATTCCGTTGCTAGATACCAGAGAAAGCTAAATGAAATGCTGGAGTTACTACCCCCAGAGTCGTGTATGGAAAAGGGTGAACTATAAAAACACGGAACCTTATCCTATAGAGATCCCAAAGTCAAAAGTCCCACAGAGAGGTGCCGTTACAAACCCATGCACCACTCGCGGACAGTACACAACTCACCGCTAGCCGCATTCCATGAAAGCATCACCCCACCAGAATGATGTTTACTATGGGGGGGACACGACACATGACAGAGGTGGGTCACCAGGTGACACGGTCCCCTCTCCAGAAATAGATTTTTCCTTTGTCAAAATCCCTTTTCTGGATCGGGTCCCGTGTCAGCCGGTGAAAAATTAACAGAGAAATAAATATCATTCTTAAACTGCAAGAGATAACAAAATGTAAGGGGAACAGAAGACCAAAGGTCCACCAAAAAATTTTTAATTGCTAGCAATAATAACAATAATGTACAAATGAAACTGATGGGAGCTTAAAATTAACATGACAATATAAAAAATATACTTAAACAAAATAACTATACAAAATTGAAAACATAATAACATAAATGTGTCAAATAGACTAATATACAGATAACACGGTCAGGTGAGAAAGTCAAGGCACGCCTGACTGAAATGACTGTAAGGGGATAACTGAGGCAGTGGAGGAAGAATTGACTAGGAATCAGAAAGGGTACCAGAGGGAGGGACAACATTCCCTGCCGCGACTGCTGAGAATTTAAGAGCTTCTAAGGATTTCAAATAGTGACGTTTGAAAACCAAGGGTGACTTCCAACCAGTGTATTTGGTAAGATCCGTGAAATTCATGTAATGGAAGTAGTTAATGGAGGTGGCCACAGCTCTAATATCATGAACTCTTGGAACTGAATCAGGATTAGCCTGCTTGATAAAGTAAAGGATTTGTTGTCTAATAGCAGACATAGAGATATTACCCCGCCCTTCCCTGAGAAAGAGAGGCCCAGATGAGATGTGAGAGGCCCTGTCTAAATAAGCCGTCAATGTATGAACTGGACACAGGGACAGGTCTTGAGGAAGGGGGAGAATTTTCCAAGGCGACCACCTATTCTGCGGATCTTCATTTTTGACCAGGAATTTAGGGTGAGGAATCAGCAAAACCTCCTGATGGAAGGAAGTCGACATGGTTGGGCTCCCTAGAGAGTGCAGACAGCTCTGAAATTCTAGCACCCGAAGCTAGGCTAACTAAGAACAACGTTTTCCTCAATAAGGAAAGGTAGGGACAAGACTGATTATCGATACCTGAGGCTAACTTCAACACGTCATTCAAAAACCAGGAAACCGTATGTGGATAGATTACTGGTCTCAGTTGTGCACAGGCCTTAGGGATGGAAGAAAAGTAAGGATCTGTGAGGTCAATTTTGAAACCATACAAAAATACTTTTCGTAAAGCCGACTTGACTGTAGTAACAGTACTAGAGGCTAAACCCTTCTCAAACAGAGATCTAAAAAAGGAGATTGCCAAATTTATGGTCATTACTGTAGCCTCAGATTCTTTCAAAAAAGAGTGCTAGCTTCTTAATTGCTGAGTCGTACTGCCGAAGAGTGGAGACCCGCTTATCTGATTCCAAGAACATGGTATTGACAGGATCAACGTTAGCATCCCTTTGAGCCGCAAATTTCATAAAGTCCACAAAGCCAGGGCATTTTGAATTTTTGAGGAAGCTGACACAGTCTGAGTTTGTACTACTTGTGTTAGTTTTGGACTGGGGATTTGGATGTGGCGAAGTTTCAGTTCCAGCAGAAGTGGAAACCAGCTGCTCTTTGGCCAGTAGGGAGCCACTAGAGCTACTTGACCCTTGAATGTCCTGAGTTTGTGAAGGACCTTTAACAACAAGTTTACTGGAGGGAACAGATAAATCTTCTTCCACCTGTTCCAATCCAATGACATTGCATCTGTGAAAAGAGCTTGAGGGTCCAGGTTGGGAGCTACGTAATGAGGAAGCTTGTTGTTGAGCTTGGTTGCGAACAAATCTACCTCCAGGCCCGGAACTTGGTTGCAGATCCAATTGAACGAGGCCCTGTCTAGTGACCACTCCGACTCGAGGGGAGTTGTCCTTGAAAGAGAATCTGCTACGACGTTCCGGACCCCTGCAAGATGAGTGGCAGACAGGTGCCACTTGTTCTTGCACGCCAAGGAGAAAAGTGCAATCATTACCTGGTTGATCCAGCTCGATTTTGAACCTCCCTGTTTATGCAGTGGACTATCGTGGCGCTGTCCAGAACCAGCCTTATATGAATCTTCTTGGGGGAAGAAGCTTCTTCAAAGTAAGGAAGACTGCCATGGCCTCCAGAACGTTTATATGGAACTGGCGGAACATGGGGGACCAAGTCCCCTGCACTTCTTGGTGTTGAGAATATCCTCCCCACCCGCTTAGGGAGGCGCCTGTGTGGATAACCAACGCCGGAGGAGGAAATTGCAGGGGAACTGACTTGGACAGGCTCTTGACAGTCGACCAAGGCCGGAGTCTCTTTTTCAAGATGGGAGGAATCAGAGACACCTTGTCTCTGAGGCTGATATTTGCTCGACCCCGCCACACTCTGTTGACATCTTTCAGTTTTACCTTCAGCAACAGATCTGTCACTGAAGCGAACTGAAGGGAGCCCAAAACTCTTTCTTGGGCCTGTCGAGAGGCTCGTTTGGACTTGAGAAACTGTCTGGTTGCTCTGGCTATCTCTTTCCTCTTGGGAGGAGGAAGAGAGAGCTTGTGAGAATTCAGATCCCACTGGATTCCTAGCCATTGAAAACAACTGCTCGGAACCAGGCGGGACTTCTCCCTGTTTACACGAAAGCCCAAAGATTCTAGAAAGTCGACCACCACGGATGTAACCCTCCGGCATTCCTCGACGCTGGATGCCCAGATGATCCAGTCGCCTTGAGACCGGAGTTGTTGTACGACCGTGTCTGTCAACTTGGTAAAAATCCTTGGGGCTATGTTGAGGCCGAAAGGCATCACCTTGAAGGAATATGCCTGCCTTCCGAGCCTGAACCCCAGAAAGGGGGAGAACCTTCTTCGCAACTGGGACGTGATAATAGGCGTCGGAAAGATCTAGAGAAGTGGTTACGGCTCCACGGGGGCAGTAGGGTCCGAACTTGGGAGACTGTAAGCATCCGAAACTTGTCGCAACGAATGTAGGAATTCAGACGGGACAAGTCCAGAATTACTCTCCGTTTGTCGGAACCCTTCTTGGGAACACTGAAGAGCCTGCCTTGGAACTTCAGAGTCCTCACTTTCCTTATAGCCTGTTTCTGTAGAAGATCTTCCACAAAGTCCTCGAGATCCTTGGTCGTAGCCTGATAAAACTTGACTGGTGGAGGGGACCGTCGATCCAACTCCAACCTAGGCCCTTGGAAACTATACTCTGAGCCCAGGGACAGAAGGTCCACCGAGCCCGAAAATGGTACAGCCTCCCGCCCACAGGATGTATGTCATCGGTCCTGTGTTTGCTTCCCCCTTCTGGAGCCTCTACCTCCTCTGTTCCTGGGAGAGGAGCGGGGGGCTCCTCTTCCCCTACCATAGCCACGGGGCTTGTTGCCTCTGGTTGACTGCCTAGAGCGAAATTTCCCCTGACTTTCATATGCAGGATTGAAAGCTGGGGAGGAGACATAGGAGGGGGCAGCCAGAGACTGATGCGCCGGGTTCACCAGGACATACTGAGGCGGAGGTTGGGAGGAAGAGGTTGAAGGCTGATCTTGTAAGGGAACCTGGAAGAAGGACTGAGCTGGGAGGCGTTTGAAATGTTTAAATTTCTTGCTGGACTTTGGGGAAGGCCCGGCAAGATCAGACTGCTTTCCATTTATAGGGCAGACCCCAACGAGAACGGAGACTCTGATTGACCCTAGCCGCCTCAGATAAGACTGCGTCAACTTCTTCCTGTGGGAAAAGATTAGCTCCCCAGATCGAACTCTTCAGAAGCTTATTTGGTTCATGCCGAACCGTGGCTGCTGAAAAGATATGCTTCCGGCAGGCCAGTCGGGCAGTCATAAAGTCAAACAGGTCTTGTTGAAAACTCGCCAAGAGAGATTTCATCAAGACCTGGAACAAAGAATCTTCCCTATAGACCAAAGAAGTTGCTTCTGCTAAAGTTAAAGAGTTCAAAGACCTGGCGAGCCTATCCTTAGTATCAGCCTCTGCTTTCAGGAGCGACTCCGGGATCTTAGGGAGCTGCTCACTGAACAGATCAGAAGCGCAGTCTGGGTCAAGCCGAGTCACTGTAAACGTATTAGGGCTCCCTTCCAGAATCGGTGCCCCGGGAAAGACGAGATGTCGGGTCCGTCTCCGGAGATGAGGAGGGGTTTACCTTCAAAGCAAACCTGACTAGTCAGAGAGGCCACTTTCGAAGTGCAAGGAGGAAGGAGAACATCACTGAGAGTGAACATAGTGAACACTCCCTTGGCTGGTGTAAGCTTAGTGTTCTCCGCTTGCCACTCCGTAAGAGTCCTCATCAAAGACGACTGGGCTTGGTCCCTAGGATAGATAACGGTCTCCTTAGGGACTTTATCAGACCTGTTCCAAACCTCCCCCTTCAGTCTGGCAAAACCTGTGTAGGGGGATGTCAGGTCCGGAGGATAGAACTCCAACTCTTCCACTCTCCTTGTGCCCAAACCCTCTATGGTGAGAGTACCTTCGTACTCGGGAGTATAAAGGGCCAGACGCCAAGGATTCCCCAGATCGAAGGGAGGGAGAGTGGAAGGGTCAGGAACAGAATGAGACCTAGAACGAGATCCACCGTCGGGCAGTCCTTGGATGAATTCCTGTTGTGATTCCACCTTCTCCGAAAGAGACTGAAAAGAATTAGCAAGACCAGACAGCTTGCTGTCTACCCTCGCGTCGATCCTCTCAAATCTCGCGTCGATTCTCTCAAGGAAATGCTCGAAGAAAGGAATCGTATCCAAAGCAGGAGGAGGGGGAACCACTTGACGCGACTGAGACTCCGCTTGTGACCCGGAGGGGGAGGCTGTACTCGTCGACGGAACGGGGCTCGCCGCCCGTGCCGCCGCCGGAGGAACCTCAGATCGACCTGCCGGAGGAGGTAAGGTTTTCTTCCTGACGGACTTCACCTTCGGGACAATAGATCCAGACAAGCCCGTAAGGTATGAAGATTTAGGGAAACCTTTAAAAGAAGAAACGGAGGAAGAAGGAGAGCTAAACAGTGAAGAATCTGCCTCACTTACCCCCTTACCTGCTTGATGCTCCGGGACAATGCTCGGAGATTCAAGGCCGAGGTCAAGATCCGCCACGCCTTCCGAAACGCCACCGCTCAGGGCCGAACCGTCTGGAGAGGGCTGGGTCAACTCCCGAATCCCGGCAATCAACGGAGCAGCAACATCGTCGGTGACTGAAGCTGTGATCCAAGCGCCGGGAAAAAGGACATTGCAAATGTCCTTCGAGAGTATATATGGATTGCCAGCTCCTACGTTGCGTCCAAAGCCGCTAACCCAGACTTTAAGGGCCTGAATCGAAGCATCACGAGACTGCGGTCAGCCTGCCGGAAGAGAAACATTATTGCGGTTTACGAAGGCGGGGAAATCGGTAAAATTATAAAATACAGTTTGGCGAAAAAAGGAAAGATGCATGACAACCTACCGAATCATCGATAGCTTGCTCGTAAAGAGCGTAGCAAACATCACATCTGTCAGGGTGCCAAACAATGAGATCCCCTACGTGGACCACACATCCGGAGTGTGACCGACAAACTTCGTGGCCGCTGGCCTGATGGAGGGCTGCGGAGCACCCCTGTTCTTGGCAGCGTACCACCTGTAAAAGTATGAGATTATGAGTACACCGTGTAAGGTGCCGGAGTAGTGTGCCGGAGCAACACATTGGTATATAAAGCCGTGAAACCAGCCGAAAGGATCCGGGAGGTAACCGGATTAAAATAAAATCTCATACAAAATAAACATAATAAATATACCGGAACTAGCCGGAGTAACATGCCTTAAAAGTAAGAGACGGATACAAAATTAAATGGGAAGGTTAAAACTGTCCGGAGTAAGCGCATTCCCGGCAACTAAGAATGAAATAAAACTAGCGATAACGGAAGACCGGTAAACACTAGAACCGCCGAGCGGGAAGCAAGGAATGCGCCTCGATAACAGACAGCGGTTAGCTAAAGGCAGGGAACGTCAAAGGTCTGGACACGAAGACAGTCAGGTGGAAAACACTAACTGGCCACGAGAATAGGACTAAACCGGAGTGTCGCCAAATTAAACAACACGCCGGAGATGACGTACGGAGGGGAGGGATGAAAAGACCAGGAGGAAGAACTGCAAAGGAGCGACCAGAGAGTGGGAATGCACAATCCGGGCGCTCCGGGTCCTCACGTCCACTCGCTGACTGAGACGCTACCCAGCAAGCGCGAGAGAAGCAGGAGAGGGAGAGGAACAACCTCCATGGTCAGAAGGGGGGGGGGGAAGGAGGCAAAGAAGGCCAAAGATGGTGGACGGGAGAGGGGGAAGCTCTCCCGGCCACCAGCAGACCCAGGAGGGGGTATAGGCTGGTAAAGTCAGAGACCGTACCAAGGAAAGGCCAAACAATGCAGAGGAAGGGGACACAGGCTATAGGCTAAAAGGAAAGGAATGCTCCCAAGCCTTGATAAGTTAACAAGACTGAAAATGAATCAAGGGGAGAGAGAGCACTCGGGAGGGGGAAGGGGAAAGGGTGTGTTGACATAACCAATAACTGGAAACTAACCTTAAGAAATGACCAAATTAGGGTAGGCTACGTGATGTCCCTCGCTATCCCAGCTTAACCAAGAGGCTTATTAGCCTAAGCGAAAAGCCGAAACAGGGAGAGGGAAGTTACACGAGATCCCTCACTATTTCAGCTTAAACAAGAGGCTTATTAGCCTACGAGAAAAGCCGAAACAGGGGAAGGGAAAACATAAGATGAAAAGACCCTAGTCAAAACTTAAGGAGAGCGCCGCATTGGAAAAACGTACACAAAACACAATGAAGGGCATGTGAACGAAACGAATGATCGACCAACCCCCTTTTTCATGGAAAAAAGGGGGGGCAATAGCCTAACGCCCCAAAAAAGGTAATACTAAAGCTAACAACCAACCCATGATAAATTGATAAAATAATCAACAAAACAAATATAAGAGGAGGACCATACCCAACCCGATGTGGACGTGAAGGGAAATGGCCGCCCTCTAACAAAAGAAATATCCATAATAATCAACAAATATCAAATGCATCCGAACACAAGGGCAAAGATTAAACAAAAAATCTTAACAGTACCAACGTAAATAAAATTCCCAGAAGCTAAGAGAAGTGAAGGGCAAATATAAGGCATGTTAAGGAAGTGATAAGAGGCAAATAGGCCCGAGGGGGTAGCCCGAAGCCTAAACACCAGCCTTCACTCTCGAAGCAAAGGGATACGAAAGTCAATCAATCAAAATCACTAATTAAACTTCACGAATAGGAAAAATACCCTAAACATGAAGAGGAACAGTGAGAAAGATCGAAAAACAAGGCGACCCAAGTTCACAAACCACGCATGGAGGTCACGTGAGGCATGCGAGAGAGATCGAGACGGGCGTTATAAATCCCCTTAATTACTAAACTAAAGGGAAATAAGGAGCCCCAATCGCCTCAAATAAAAAACGAAATACTGGTACTCAACTTAGATGAAGAAAGACCTTGTGAGGATGCCATAATGATGCAAATAAGCACAAGATAAAAAGCACAACGAAAACACGTGTGACCGTAGGTGCTTGCTGAAATGGAATGAGGCTAGAGGTGAGTTGTGTACTGTCCGCGAGTGGTGCATGGGTTTGTAACGGCACCTCTCTGTGGGACTTTTGACTTTGGGATCTCTATGGGATAAGGTTCCGTGTTTTTATAGTTCACCCTTTTCCATACACGACTCCATCTAATGGAGCTCGCTCTGGGGGTAGTAACTCCAGCATTTCATTTAGCTTTCTCTGGTATCTAGCAACGGAATTACCTAGAAATAAGTGCTGAATGGACTTTTTCACCGGCTGACACGGGACCCAATCCAGAAATTAGGTTTTCAAGAAGATGTAATTCATTGGGCTAGATATGATTATTATGTAATGGAACTGACCATTTGAGCCATCTGTGTGCTAGTTAAGAATTTTAGGCCAATGATCTACCAGAATTTTGCCGAGAACAGTAAAATAGCAGTACAGTACTCTAGAATCTCTGCAGGATTCTTTCAGACCCCAAGCTGTATTGCTTTTTGCCTTTTACCTGTTTCTAACTTTGTCACTCCCATTTTCATCTCTTGTTTTAAGAACAAAGCGGGCCCCCCACCCAAACCCGAATAGTCCTACAAATGGTTAGAAATGACTCAGGGATCTGATTAAATAAAATTAGAAAAATCATGATAATAATAACAGTTCAGCCACCTTGTGTAACCATTTATTAATAACAACATAATAACAAGTAAATGCATGATAGCAGCGATAAGTATTAACTTAAGAACCAAAAATACACTACCAATAAAGGATAATCAGAGATTATAAACCTCCACCAATGTGATTAGCAAGCACTCCTTACACAGTAATCTTGTCATTCAGATTTTCCCAAATACAGCGTTGTACTAGAATGCGGTCGACATAGTTATCCATATACTCTGCATCATATATGTATTCTTGCGTACTCATCAGTGACAGTAATAATAATTAGAGTATTAATACAAAAATTCTGGATCCATATCCAGACTCAAATCCACACCTACATCTAATCAAATGTTTCCTGAAAATGGATTATCTCTTTAAAAATCATACAAAGCAGTGCTTTGGTATTCCCATAATCCTGCTAACATACAGGAAAACAATGCCAAGAACATAGACTCCTTGGCAGAGGTAATAAAAATAATGCCATTATAGTCTATTTCATTCCATCTGTCCACTCGTCAACATAGGTTTTACATAGATGTGGCAATACTCACAGCTAGTTCTTGATTGGCTGAAACCAATGTTTCCAATACTGCAGGCTTACTGTGATAAATATGCAAACTTTTACAAAAAACCCTCGCACCTTCTTATCTAAATAATAAAAATGTAATTTTCATAATAAAATTAAGTTTCATATATACTTACCAAGTAATTACATAGCTAATAGTTTCAACTTGCGTGGCAGCTTAAATTCTGAAATTCGTGGTAGCACTTCTATTGTTTTAGCGAAGGTGACTAGCCACTCCCACTTTCAGGGAAGAATAGGTACAACGCAGCTGAAGAGCTCAATTCATTTGTGCCCTATGTCCATGTGAAGGGAGGAAGGAGGGCTCCAATTCTGTAATTACTTGGTAAGTATATGCTGGGCTGACTGAGCCAGGAGATCTTGGGTGGACTTCTGGAGGTCTGATGCTATCTCCTGCACTGTGGCCCAAGGAAAGAGATGATGGTGATCCAACAGCGAGAAAATGAGAGCTGATTTCTGGGTAGTGGTGAATGAGCACCAAAGTTACCTCTTCTTCAGAACACCCAGAGAAAACAAAGCAGCCAGTGCAAGTGAGCCGTCCCTGATGGCTTTGTCCCCAAACGAAAGGGCACCAAGCCAGTCTGAGGGAAAGTCCCCAGCCAGGTCGCAACAGTCATCGATATTCATTGCGAGTGCTATCATCCAGTCTAAAAAACTTAAATCTTTGAAATCTTTAAAAATGTTCTTCACCAGATGATCGAGCTCCGTCGAATAGAACATGATCTTCACTGATGAGAAAGCCGATCTGTGAGGCGAATCATTAAGGCCAGAGAAGTTCCTCTGGGAGGAGGCAGAGACTCCCAAAGAAGGAGCTTCTCCAGTGGTGTAAGAGAGATACCTCCTATGTGAAAGTTGAGAGGGAAGGGGACAGAAGGCCATATTGCCTTGCTTCCTCTTCTCCAACAGCCATCCTCCAATCTCACTTAAGGCTTTTCTTGAAGAGGAGGAGAGAACCATCTTGGGAAGACTGGAACTCTCGTCAGGCTGGTTCTTCATCATGAAAGTAGATGCAGGAGAAGCTGGGGCAGCTGGAGTGAAGAAAGTCAGAAAGCTGACCAAAAAATATCTGATGAGAGCTGTGTAAGCTGTGGGAGAAGGTTCCTGGTCAAGAACTTCATCATCCAACGAAATTAGGGAAGGAGGCAAGACTGAAGGAGCCTTTGCTACTGCAGGTGTCCTCTGTAAAAGGCCCAAAATGTCACTGAACTTGAAGCAGACTGCTGAGGTGGAGTCGGGCACTTGGCAGCTGGTGCCAAACAAACTGGAGATGGTGCTGCGCTCGGAGACCGGTGCTAAGCTCTCGGGAGAAACAGAAGGGCGCCCTACGAACAACAGGTGCTTAGAAGATGACGACGGACACCTATTGTGGTTAGACAGGCGCTTTGGCACCAAATACTGGCGCTCTTCAGCTGGGCACTCTGGAGAAAAGTGTTCCGGACTGTCCCAGTAGCTACACTCAGGTTGTGAGCTACACTCAGGTTCCCTGAACCACTTACAGGGAAGCAGAGAAGAGTGATCCACAATGGCTATGCACCTCTTCAAAGGCTGAGACTCATCAGGAAAGTGCCACCGGCTCCTCTTGTCTGGACTGAAATCCGTTACACTTGAGGATAATTGATGCACATCCTTTACCTTGATGCCTTTCCAATGGCTGTCCACCAAAGCCTGGGACTGGACAACAGGCTCTACTGAGGGGGCGCCTACTAGTGGGCAAACCCCACCAACCTCCCTTGGACTTCCAGTATGCCTCCTCTCAGGTTTAGGGGAGTCTGACAGGGACCTTCGTCTAGGAGCGTCGGCGGGATGAGTACACACCTCCTCCACTAACACTGCACTGTCACCTTTCTCACTCACTTTGTCCATCAGGACTCTCACAGATGCCCCTAATTGGGCCATAGTGTTCACAATCAGACCTGGTCAAATCTTTCTTCAAGACTGGCAATGGAGTTCAGGTCGAAAACATGGGGGCCAGGTAAAGGAGAAGGTGGTAACAGTCGGAGGGCTGGTAATGGGAGAACAGGCAGTCACAGAAGAAGAAATAACAGGCAATTTGGCTACACCTGATATCGGTGTAGACTCTTACACTAGCTAAAGACCAGCTTCGGCTCTAGCAGCCGCATTTCTTTTCCTGTCTCTCTCAAACTTGTCTAAATGAGTCTTTAATGCCTTCCACTTTCTCTCATCCCAACCATCCCAATCCCTGCATTCAATACAAGTCAAATCAATCGTGCATAATTGTCCCCTACAATTAACACAGATGGTATGAGAATTGTAAGAGGCCTTCGTCAGTATTGTCTTGCAGCCTTTGCTGCAAAAATGAATGCTAGATGCACTAGAGTCAGACAGAGTCAGTGAAATTGTCTTAATTAGTGAAAATACAGGTTTTTAAAACCCTAAACCAACTATAAATAGTGCGAAGGCTACCAAAAGCAAGAATACTTCATCAATATGGAGAACAACCCAACCATACAGTGATAGGAATTCCAAAATAATGCTGCTTATGCAACTGAAGTTCAGTTGTTAACTGGCAGAAACGAATTGAGCACTTCAGCTGTGTTGTACCTATTCTTCCCAGAAAGTGGGCGGGGCTAGTCACCTACACTAAAATAATAGAAGTGCTACTGCAAATTTCAAAATTTAAGCTGCCGTGCGAGTTGAAATAATTAGCTATGTAACTGCTTGGTAGGTTACTTATATGAATATGCCGATTTATTTTGATAACATAACAATACAAGTGTAAGAATGACGAGCTTTTAACAGTCACATGACCATGCAAACAGTCTACTCAGGCCAAATGCAAACGAATGACGGGCTTTAAATAATTATTATTTATCTCATTGCAGGTAAATAAAAAGACATCTGAATATGCAAATGTGAATAAAAGGTATTTCACTAATTTCTTGCATGGAAATTACAGTAAACCCCCGTATTTGCAGTCTCACTATTCGCGGATTTCTCTGAGGAATGTATCTACCCATTATTTGTGGAAAATTCCCCCATTCGCGGTATTTTTCACTGAGAAATGTTCGCTAATTACTGTATTTTCATACCATTTTCATGATTAAATGCACTTTTTGTGATAAAACTACAGGCAGTCCCCGGTTTACGACGGGTCCGGCTTACGACATTCCCAGGTTACGATGCTTTTCAAATGTATTCATCAGAAATTATTTCCCGGTTTACGACGCATGTTCCGGGGTTTCGACGCATTGTACGCCCGATCCGACGGAAGAAATATGGCTCCAAAACGGCAGAATAATCAAAATTTGGAGGTTTTTTGATGAAAAACTCAATAGAAATGCAGTTTACATCATTTTCAATACACCCAAAACATTAAAAGTAAGGTTTTCTTTGGATTTTTTATGATTTTCGACGATTTTTTGGTTTACAACGATTTTTGGTTTACGACGTGGCGTTAAATGGAACCACCGTCATAAACCAGGGATTGCCTGCCTGTATTAAAATAGTCAGATATAAGCATTTTTAGAATTTTTTTTTGAGCTTAAACTATCAAAATAGGCAGTTCTAGGTGTTTTTAGAGTGGTTTCAAGTATTCGCGGATTTTAGCTATACGCAAGGGGGTGCGGTACGCATCCCCCGCGAATACAGGGGGTTTACTGTACATGAGTTGGTTAATACTGTATTAAAAATAGCATGAAATATTGTCAATGAAGCTAGCTTAGACATACACATTTTTTCATTGTAGGTCACTGGAAAAATACTTAGAATGAATAGATAAAGTTTACAATAAAAAAAAGTAATTTTGACTGAAAGGGAATGAATCTGTGTATAAAAGAAGACCATTAAAATAAAATATCTGTCGAATCGTAGCATAGGCCTAGCTTCATTGGTCTAAGCTTCATGTTCTGGCAGTAAGCAATATTAAAGCTTATTTTCCAGTTTACAAAAATATTACTAAGGTATCATAATAGAGTAATTTTTATAAACATGTAATGAAACTGTAAACAGAATAAATACTGAATATGAAAATCTTGTTAATATAGGTTTAGTTGTAGCTTGGGCTATACTAATGAGATAAATCATAATTACTGAAGGCTCATCATTTGTGTTTGATCTGAGTGCACAATTTGATATAATCTTGTCTTTTGTGTACTTGTATTGGCATGCTGTATTATCGATATAAATCAGCATCTTTATTATTTATATAAGAAGGGGAGAGGGTTCTTTGTATAGCTATACAGGCAGTCCCCGGTTATCGGAAGGGGTTCCATTCTGAGGGGTGTGATGATAACCGAAAAGCGCCGCTAATCAAAAATCGGCGATTTTTGGGGCTTATTGGCACCGAAAAGCTTCTTGGCGCCTCTGTTGAGTATGTATCGGCGCCAATAACCAATTATCGGCGCCGATAAGCGGATCGCTGTTAACTGAGCCCACAGTTACCCGGGGACTGCCTGTATATAAAAATTGAAATATGGTACTGAACAAATTGCTTAATAATTATCACAATAAGCCAACGATATTGAAAACATTGATTTTCAGCCAATCACATTTGACACATCTTCACCCATGGGTGGACAGATGAAATGAAACCAGCTATTGTTACAATATAAGTTCCTTAAAAACTACCCAGCAGATATTAAAATAAAGAATTAAAATATAATCTTTTCTCACTATAAAAATAGCCAATTCATAATCAAAATATAATGCATAATTTTACAACTCTGGACAACAATAATTAAAAATAGTAATCATACAATATTAAACTTTGTAAAAATAATACTGAAGGAGCATTTTAGTTATGACAGCATTGGCTTCTGTATACTGTATGAGAAAAGGTGGTTATCCCTTCCCTACCCATGTTACAATTACAGTACAACAGATCACCAAGAACAGAGGATGAGGAGCGCTTTTTTTTTTTCTCCAAAAGTTATACATAAAGCTCCAGTGTTAAAAACTATTTCCAGTGCTTTCAAACCAATTACTATTAAAATGTCTCAGAACAGACTGAAAATTATTAAAATTTACAGTATCTTATTATCACAGAAAGTGCCAAGAATGATTTACACTCAACAATAATAATTATACATTACATTTTAAAAAAAAATAATACTGAAGGACCATTTTAATTATGACAGCATTGATGTCTAAATCTATGCTACAATTACAACAGATCACCAATAAAAGAGGATGAATAGTGTTTGTTTTTCCTCTGTAAGTCATACACAAAGATCCATAGTGTTTGAAACTATTTTCAGTGCTTTGGAACCAATTAGTATCATAATGTCTGAAAACAGATTTAAAATAATTCAAACAAAAAGTATCTTATTATAAAAGAAAGTGCCATGAAATTAATTACACTACGCCCTATGTAGACAGTCATTCATATGACTTTGACTTATATGGTACCCACTCTTTAAGACCATAGTAACTATTAACTTCTATTTCTTTTCCAACTACAGACTCACAATAACAACCTATGAATGCTTAATTTGCAAAAACACCCATAGCAAGCTGCATGGGAGCATCCAGTTCAACAGTGTTTCACAGAACAGTTTCTGCTTGTAAACACTGCTTCATGCACAAATAACTTCTGTCAGCATTTTGTGACTGCACAGATATTAACAATCAGATTTTTTCTGGATCCTTAAACTTCACTAAGAATGTTGAATGATTGAATGTGTGGAAGAAAAATTTAATTTCAGTGTGATTCTTTCAGTAAATATGAGTTGCACAAATGGATGTAATGTAGTAATGAAGTTAATAAGTAAGATTGTACACCAAGGAAACATCAGATGCACATGATGCAACAAATCAGGGTGAGGTAGCTGCTAAGAAAAAAAAGTTTCATACCGCTAAAGCTGGAAACTCTTACCAGGCACTGAACATTTTAAAAACCTCCAAGGGGGGAAGTGGCATAAGGGTACATGGAGAAATTGTACACAACCTTGCCTAAATTTTATATTATATATTTAGATTAGCTTGTGTTTTTCTGATTTAATTTTATTCCATATGCAAGTTTTGTAGAATTTTCCACATGGAATAGAGGGTGTTCAATTGTATATAAACCCAAAATATTGATACAGGCTGAGGCAAGGTGGCTTATGATCACTTGGAAAGTAACCCTTTACTGTACTGTAATTTACATGTTAACCCTTAAACGCCTACTGGACGTATCATACGTCGACTAAAATTGTCTGTTGGGTGCAAAGTGAACGTACAATACATCGACTACAAAAATTTCAACCTTAGGTCAACTTTGACTCGACCGAAATGGTTGAAAAACGCAATTGTAAGCTAAAACTCTTACATTCTAATAATATTCAATCATGTACCTTCATTTTGCAACAAATTGGAAGTCTCTAGCACAATATTTCAATTTATGGTGAATTTTTGAAAAAACTTTTTCTTACTCCTCTTGTGGTAACTCGGCCGAAAATTTCAGAAATTCTTTTGTCATTTTGTCGTAATTTTTGCACTGTTCTATATTATCCGTTACATAAAGTCTTATATATTAAAATGTGCACAATTTCATGTAAAAAATACAGCAAAATACAACCCATGGTTGTAGCTTTTATCAGTTTGGAAATATTTTCATATAAACCACGATAACTGCAAAAATTTCAACCTTCGGTCAACTTTGACTCGACCGAAATGGTAAAAAAAAACGCAATTGTAAGCTAAAACTCTTACATTCTAGTAATATTCAATCATTTACCTTCATTTTGAAACCAATTGGAAGTCTCTAGCACAATATTTCGATTTATGGTGAATTTTTTAAAAAAACTTTTTTCCTTACATCCGCGCCAAGAAATTCTTTCAATCACGTTGTCGTAATGTTTGCACCGTTTTATATTAGTCGTTACATAAAGTTTTATATATGAAATGTGCGCAATTTCATGTAGAAAATAACTCATGGTTGTAGCTTTTATCAGTTTTGAAATATTTTCATATAAATCACAATAACTGCCAAAATTTCAACCTTCAGTCAACTTTAACTCGACCGAAATGGTAAAAAATGCAATTATAAGCTAAAACTCTTACATTCTAGTAATATTCAATCATGTACCTTCATTTTGCAACAAACTGGAAGTCTCTAGCACAATATTTCGATTTATGGTGAATTTCTGAAAAAAAAAAACAATCTCATTTCTTTCGTTATGGTGAATTTTTTGCAAAAACATTTCATAAACTTTTATATATGAAAATGTGTGCAATTTCATGTAGAATACAACAGAAAATAGCTCATGGTTGTAGCTTTTATCAGTTTTGAAATATTTTCACATAAATCACGATAACTGCCAAAATTTCAACCTATATTTAACTGACCGAAATGGTAAAAAACGCAATTGTTTTACATTCTAGTAATATTCAATCGTTTACCTTCATTTTGCAATAAATTGTTTTATACAATATTTCGAAAATTTTTGAAAAAACATTTTCCTTACGTCTGCGAAATTCTTTCGTCGTTTCATAATATTTACCGTTTTATATTAGTCGTTACATAAAGTTTTATATAAGAAAATGTGCGCAATTTCATGTACAACAACAGAAAATAACTCATGGTTTTAGCTTTTATCAGTTTTGAAATATTTTCATATAAATCACGATAAATAGAAAAAATTCGACTTTCGGTCAACTTTAACTCGACCGAAATGGTCGAAAACTGCAATTGTAAGCTAAAACACTTACAGTCTAGTAATATTCAATCAATTAGCTTCATTTTACAACAAACGGGAAGTCTCTAGCACAATATTTCGATTTATGGTGAATTTTTTAAAAAACATTGTTTTACGTCCGCGCGTTACGAATTCATGCATCATTTTGTGATAATATTTTCTCTGTGTTGCTTTGATCGTTTTACAATTTGTTATATACCAAAATCATCGCAATTTAATGTACAATACAAAGAAAAACAAAATAACCCGTTAGCTTTAACCGTTTTGCTCACAGCGCGATTTGTATAAAATTATATATGAAAAATTTTTTTGCACTGTCATATATTTCCAATATTTATATATGATAATGATATTTTTTTTTCTGATGGTTGCATATGAAACTTCAGGCAATGACAAAAAAAGGAGCCAAAATGAACTCTTAATCTTAAAAACTAAGCGTGCTGTGATTTTTTGAAAAAAACTTTTTTTCCGCTTCGGTGCTAACTCACCGAACACCGCCAGCATATGGGAGACGTTTTTGTAAATAGAGGCTCGGCGTTTAAGGGTTAAGTGTTGTTGATTTTATGTTTTTTAGCTACATGACTAACTTTGATGGAAGCATGTCCCAATTGTTTACCCTGGGCTGATTGGAAATGGACACCTATGCAACACCTGTCCGACATCACTGTAAAAAATTTACTTCAGTTTATAATTTCAGGGTGATAGTCTAAAAGAATTTAACTTGCTGAAGCCACAATACTACAATGTAAATCATAAAACATATTCCCGAACTAGCATACCTAATTTTCACTTGATATAGCTATCCTTCAGTTCCTAATATTTGTAGTGGATTTTAACATTCCACCAGACTGATAAAATCAAGTTCAAAATATACTGTATCTAAGATAGCCAGTTTACCAAATAATTGCAAAGTACCAGCCTCACTTTTTTGTAAAAGAGAAATGTTATCATTCTTATTTGTTGCTCACTGGGATTGTTTACCCCCATCACAACAATGACTCTCATGATAATTACTTGTAAAATCTGTAATAAATACAGGTAGTGTACTGTAATTCATGCATGACTTCACCCTGTAAAACTATATTAATGTTTGGTACAACATCCTCCAGAAGTCCCTCGATGTGAATAATCATGAATAGGTGTAACATTCCCAGCAAGGAACTGAAAGCATTTCCATAAAGAGTATTTAACTTGGCTGTAAACATTTGAATCATATTTTTGTTTGTGGAATTCCATCACCCTTAGAAGAAAAAATCTGAATAAGAAATAGCTTTGCTTTTGCTATGAACTAGCAATACAAAATAATATATGAGATCTTTTTCCACATGGTATTTAGCAATTAACATTAATGGATGGGAATGCATACACTGTTCTGTTGATGATATACTACCTATATAAAAAAAATTCTTTCTCAGTGGAACTACAATACCTGTATAATATTTTCAGCTCATTTTATTACCTATGAGAAATGGACTGATGACTGAAAGCTTTCCTTTAACAATGTCATGGTCTGATATCAATATAAGATCTTAGAAAGGTTGCTATGAGGTGCAGGACTGTCAAGTAAAGGTTTAGTAAATATTTTGGCTTCTACTTGTAGCTATCAACAAATACGAAAATAATAATTCAGTCTGTCATTTCTTTTGTTTTCCTGAACGTTTTTGCCTTGAATATGATTAAAAATATGACTGAATATATTAAATGTTTATATAATGTCAAATTTAGTGAGAAATTATGAGAGTTAAGATCTACAGTATCATGAAAAAGGGTTACTGTATATAAAAATTAAATAATCTGCAATTTTAGCCTGATGATATTAGCCTTTATATTGAGTAATAAGACTGTTGCAGGCATTTTGTAAGGAGACATGAAGATTCTGGAATAGTGTAACTCTGTTTCAGCAGTGTTAAATGCCCTATTGGGAGGTGATATTCTTGTGAATATTCTGCTACAATGGAATCTGTGAATGTAGCCACACTACACATCTGAATATTTTTTAAGGTCTTTAAAGATGTGTAATTAATTAAAGGGGCTTTTAAAACAACACTACATTATAATGAACAATCTTTGGGAAACAGCAACTTATGGTTTACATATCTAATGATTTAAGAAAGTGCTTAACACCTTACATTCCTATTACAAAGTCTTGGAAGGTAAATGGGTTGAGCATTAGTCTCTTAACCCAAAGATAGCAGTATGATTCATACTAAATTTGGTGGAATGAGGCTTTTTTTATTTCTTTCATCTTATCCACTTTCCAAACTTATACCACGATACTGACTACCAACATAGAGGGATGACATGAACATAAAGAGATTAAAGTACACCACTCTGTGTATGAAAAACATAAGCATCTGAATTGGTCATTATCAGTACTGTAGTTGGTGTGACATTTTCAAATTTGGGTTTTTTAAAAATTAAGTTTTGAAAACAGACAGCAATTTCCATATGCCATAACAGACCTGTTAGTTCCGAATGAAATTTGTGATTATCTCTTTCTGACACTATGAGATATGGTTTTAAGTACACTATGCAAAATAATGGTGACTACAAGTTCAAAGCGAAAACTCACACGAGTTGTTCTTGATACTGCTAAATACTTTATGAATGCACTAAAGAGAAGTGCTCTTTATTAAATAAAAAGCAATAACATGTGCTTACTGTGTTTAATGTAATGGATTAGCAACATTTACACCTTGCAATATCCTAAAAACTCTTAAGATAAAGGCACTACATGCTTTAATCTTCATGTATAATGGACAGAGACAAACTGTGGCAACTGGAAAATTTTTACAGTTGTGTTCTGCCAGGTAAATTAAGTTCTCACACCTTAACATTTATATACACATGAAAATACATACATACAGTGATCTCAAAGTGTTCTCAGGCCAAATTCCTAAGGCCAGACAGCACAAAAGTGAGTCTAAGTCTGTGTCACTTTGTTCTAAGGCCGAGAGAATCCAGCCTTGAAACCTCCAACACTGGTATGCATAGTGCCACCTGCTGTTTGCTTTGCATGGCATAATGTTGGCAGTACCAGGGTTCCTTGCAAAATCCCTTCAACCTCAGCTGCATTGTTTTCTGACTTTAATTTTAATTTGTTACCTCTGGTTTTCCCCAGCCCATCTGACCAACTTCTTTATTTTACATTGCTCCAGCACATACCTATCACTGAAGAATAAATCCTTCTGTTGAGCTCTGAGTCTATAAATGTGTCATTGTGGTCTTGTTAAACTACAATACTTGATCACAGTGATAATGATAATAATAATATAATACAGTAATCATCATCATCATCATCATCATCATAATAATAATAATAATAATAATTTTTCATTCAATAATGCAGTTAGTATTGTGATGATGATGGAGTTTCTCAGTATGTAGAGTTTTATTTAATAAATATAAGCCTACTCCACTATGCAAACACACAAACAAACAACACTTACCAACAAATTAATCTATCTTCTCTATAATCCAACAACCCATAATGTAACTTGTTTCAAAATAAGAAATAAAAACTGGGAGCTGGAGAATATCATCTAGCCAAGAATTTTTTGGACAGAACTGATTGAATAGTTTCTATTTCACAGAATGGCAATAATCCCATGCTGAAAATAGCATCATATTTACCATTCTGCATCAACAAAGGACTCTCCTACATCTTCAAGGATGATGGAATACAAATATTCCCTTTGTGTTACAGTAAGGGAAGAAGAATGTTCACATTCACAACCAATGAAATCATTTAATCAATGAAGAATAAGTTTACAGAACAACATGTATGCAGAATTTTTTCATGGTGCAATCTCTTGCAACGTTACCTCAAAACGTCTCAAAAGAAGTTGGGTACAATATACTAAATACAGGTTGACCATCACTAATCCAGCAATCGTTAATCCAGTTCCATCACTAATCCGGGACTAATTTCGGCTAGAGCAATTTGAATTTTCTGGGTCACAGCACCAACCTGCCGCTGCTGTTTGTTGACACTACGTGTGCATACATGCGTTCCATACTCACTCAATTACATTAATTTTTTGGGTTGTAAAAAAAAATGAGCAAATGCAGTAAAAATATAAATGAGACTACAAGTACCATCCTACTTATGACCAAGCTTGGTTCAGACCACCCGGTCATAAGTCACAATGGATGTAAGTTGAACTTGACAAAGTGGCCGACATACTGGGTAGTGTACATAATACCAAACCTTTGCTATAGAAGTACCTATGTAGTACTGTAATGTAATGTACAATCATTATTTTAATCTTTTTCCCATAATGTACTTTTACTGATATATTTTAAGCATTTATGTAATGTGCATTATGTACCGGTAGGCATCGAGTTACAATGAGTTGGGTTCTTGCATGCATGTCGGAAGTCGATTATTACAGTAAATCTGTTTGCAATTCAGTCTACAGTAAAGTTAATACCATATGATACTGCTGTTTGGGCAAGGTACTCAAATTGATGCTGCCCGAGTGATGAGAGAGCTCTTCAAGGTGGCGTATTGCCAAGTAACTCTGTGGTCAACTGCCATAAGGCGTGCACTCTTATGCATCAGCCCACCTAGACCAGCTGCCAAAAGTTTGGTTCTAAGTATGAGTGGTTGTATGTAAAGCAGGTTGTAAGTTGGATGGTACTTGTAGTATAAAATATAAATAAGAAAATCGTAAGCATAACAACACGAAACAAAAGCTGTAGGAAGTTCTCCAATGCCAGCGAATGAGTTTGTGCATGACTAATTACCCTACTGACAGGATTGCGTTCATCTTTTGGGTTGTAAAAATAGAAAGTGAGAAAATACAGCATAAATATAAATAAGAATAGAGTAAAATATAAATTAAAAAAATCATAAACATAACATGAACCAAAACAAGCTGTAGCAAGTTCTACAATGCTAGAAAATGACTTTGTACATTCGTACATAACCTAAGCAAATGAATTTGTTTACCTTTTGGGTTTTAAAATTAAAAATGAGAAAATACGGCAAAAGCACAAATGAGAATATCATAAAATATCAATTTAAAACATCATAAGCGTAACAACACGAACCAAAACAAGCTGTCGCAAGTTCTCCGATGGCAGCGAATGAGATTGTACCTTTGTGCGTACGCTAGGCACATGATTGCATTTATCTTTTGGGTTGTAAAAATAAAAACTGAGAAAATACAGCAAAAATATAAATGAGAATAGCATAAAATAACAAAAATAAAAAATCATAAATGTAACAAAACCAACCAAACCCTAGCTGTAGCAAGTTCTCTGATGCCAGTGAATGAGTTTGTGCATTCATAAATATACAGGCAGTCCCTGGTTAATGGCAGGGGTTCGGTTCCGATGGCATGACAATAAGCGAAAATTGCCGATAAGTGGAAATCGGCGCTTATCTCGGCACCTCTGTAAAGTAAGTATCAGCGCCAATAAAAGGAAATTGGCACATGTCGATGCCAAAAAAATCACCGATTTTCGTCACTAGACAGGCTGCCATAAACAAGATCGACGATAACCACGGACTGCCTGTACACTAGGCACACTTATTACGTTTATCTTTTGGGTTGTACAAATTTTAAAAATGAGAAAATACAGTAAAAATACATACGAGAATAGCATATATAACAACACAAACCAAAACAAGCTGTAGCAGTTTCTCAGATACCAGTAAATGAGTTTGTGCATTCATACATGCCTATGCACACGATTGCATTTATCTTTTGGATTGTAAAAATAAAAATTTATAACATGCTGTAAAGTAAAGATGAGAATGGCATAAAATATAAATAAGAAAATCATAAGTGTGACAACACAAAACAAAAAAAAGCTGTAGCAGTTCTCTGATGCCAGCGAGTTTGTGAGTTCGTATGTACCCTACTCACATGATTGCAGTTATCTTTTGGATCATAAAAATAAAAAATGAGAAAATACAATAAACATATAAATGAGAAGGTAGTCCCCTACTTACGATGGGGATGAGTTACAATGGACCCATCGTTAGTCGAAAATATAGTCAGTCAGATGCAGCCTAGCCTATACTGTACAGTATGAAGTTTTCATAGTAAAACTAATATTGGATTACTTACCTGCGCACCTGAATTCGCCCTTGATCCCACTAGCCCGAACAACTCTCAGTTACAAATCCACTATTAGGAATTTTAACAGCCAGTGTTACCAACGCTGCAGGTAAAATCTTGTCACTTGAGCTACCATAACAAATGGTTGGCAATGCTGACGCAGGTGTGCACCAACACTCCCACTTTCGTCAATTGCTTTGTTCAAGGTCAAAATTGATGTGGGGAAAGGAGGGTGGGAATCATTCAGGTGTTCAGGTAAGTATTACAATATTAGTTTTATTATGAAAACTTCATATTGCAATACACTCCCTGAACACCTGAATTTGCCCAATTAACAACATTTAGAGGAGGAGGGATCAATTCTATTGCACGCCTTTTGAAAACCACAGAGATGGTAGCTCACCAATCTGCTCTGCATAAAATATCCGTTTAAGTCATACACTCACCATATCAATCAATGCTTTCATTGAAGAGACATGTTGGAGAGTACTTTGATCGACAGTCAGGTCAGTACTCTTGGTCCGTCAACCTCCCATGTGGCTCTTCAGAGCCCCTCATGTATGGAGGAGAATGAGGCAGAGTGCAAAGCTGCTGGTCCTCCAGGAGAACAATCTAAGTTTGAGGCCCACCCCCTTTTTACAACCGCAGGAATGGCAGCTTACCGATCTGCTCTGCATAGGATATCTATTTAGTTATACACTCACCTTATCAATCGATGCTTTTGGTGACCAGACATGTTGGAGTGTACCTTGATCACCCGTCAGGTCCGTACTGTCTCAGTCTGTCGACCTCCCACGTGTTTCTTCAGAACCTCTCATGTACGGAGGAGTATGGTGATCTCCCACGTGGCTATTCATAGCCTCTCATGTATGGAGGGAAAGGAAGCAGTGTGCCAAGCCGCTGATCCTCCGGATAAGGCCCGACGATCGACGAGTGAAGAAGTATCTCAGCGCGACGAAATAGCCTCGCCTACTAGAGCACCCCCTTGGACTCTCATACGGAAACTATCAAAGACTAAGATACTTAAAACGTACTAAACTTAAGTTCTTGTGATTATACTATCACTGTTGCCTAAGAATTCTAAAGACTAAAAGGAATTCCTCTATCTGGTTAATCTAAGAATCTCCTCACTACGTGAATACCACCTCAGCTAAATGAATGCACCCTAGGAAATAGACTTCGCCGCTACATGTGGACTAAGAGAATAACCCTCCGAACCTCTGCACTAAGCGAATACCACCTCAGCTAAATGAATGCACCCTAGATAGTAGACTTCGCCGCTACACGTTATGAGGCAAATCGAACGTCTCTTAAGAAAGTAAACACAGACGGACTTCCAAGTAGCTGCCTCCAGAATAAACGGCACTGAATAATTCCTTAAAACGGAAGATGAAGTGGACATACTCCGAATACTGTGCGGTCGGGGAAATACGGAGCTGAAGACGATGAAGAACAACCCTGTGAAGCCTGGAAAATCACCTCCTTCCAAAAGTAACTAATCGCATTCTTTGACAGCGGATGGGAAGGATTCTGCTGAGAGACAAGAAGTGTGTGCGGAAGCAGACGGAGTTTCCCAACCTTTGATAAACAGACTTTAATGCTCGCACTGGACATAAGATATCTCCGCTGGATCGCCAGTAACGAACACTTGCAGATAAAGAACTTTAAACGAACGAGGCAGAGTTTTAACCTCCGACACTGTCTTCGCCACAAATTCCAGAAGACAGACAAATAGGTATCATTTCTCACATAGGAACCCAACCTAGAAACTGCCTGAAGCTTGCCCAACCCTTTACCTGAAGCTAAAGCCCTTTAGCTGAAGCTAAAGCCATAAGAAAAAGCAACTTCTTAGTCAGTGTCTTAACGTTATAGCTTCAATGGGTTCAAAGGCAGGGGAATGCAAGTAAAATATTGAAGTACTTCCAACAAGTCCCACGGAGGGGCCCAAGTCGGCAAGACAGGACGTTCAATCTTAAAAGAACGTAATAAATCATCGATTATCTTACTACTAGAGATTTCAGGAAGGTGGAAACTACTTGTACCACTAATCGTTGAGCAGTAGTCAGCAATAGCCGAATACGAAAGACCCTTGACTTTCCGAAGAAATAAAAGAAAATCAGCTATTTTGGCTATGGAAGGTCTAGAGATGGAATGACCTCCCTTACAACACTAACTTCTATGCCTTGTCCAGCTGAACCTGGTAGGGCTTACGGGTTGACTTTCTCAAGCTAAAAGAAAACTATCTACATACAGCTTTAGGGAGTCTGGACTGTCTAGCGGCTCTCTCTACAGTCGCCCTGCAACTAGGTTCAGCATGCGAGGGTTTGGATAATCAGGGTGAGAATGCGGTCATCTGAGAAGAAGTTTCACATGGGTAGGGACATCGGAACTTCCATAGGGAGCTCTAGGAGTTCCGGAAACCAAGCGTGTTCTGGCGAGCAGGGAGCTATTAGAGCCATGGACATCTTGACACTCTCCCACAATTTCCTTATTACCTGATGAATGAGACTGGATGGAGGAAAGGCATACACCTGCATGTGATTCCAATTTGTAACGTTACATCAGTGCCTATCGACATGGGGACCACCATTGGTGAGAAATAAACCAGAAGATGATGGTTTAATCACATCATGAATAAGTCCACAGTTGCTGGCCACTTACGGAGAACCTGACATATTACTTCCAGAGCCAAAGTCCACTCTCCCCCGCAATACCTTAGCGAATCAGCCAGTACGTTGAGACTCCCAGATATAAATTGGGGAAGAAGGGACACTTTTCGTTCTTCACACCCTCTCAGGACTCTGTGCTTGAACAAGAATTAGCTAAGGCTAATGGTGTTCTAAGCAATCCCTCTCATGAACATCCAGATACCGTTTGTTATGGTAGCTCAAGTGACAAGATTTTACCTGCAGCGTTGGTAATGCTGGCTGTTAAAATTCCCAATAGTGGATTGGTAATTGAGGGTTGTTCGGGCTAGTGGGATTAAGGGCGAATTCAGGTGTTCAGGGAGTGTACTGCAATATTATCTTTATACATACAGTAAACGGTAGCCTAGCCTACACTATACAGTACTTTACACATGTACAGTACTGTACTGTACAGTACTGTTACTTCTTGTTATTCCTAATTATTAATATCATCTAATTCTGGAGGTTCAATGCAGACTGGCTTATGATAATACAGTACAAACAACGAAATTGCATAGCACAAACAAGAATTGGATGTGTACTGTACTCACCAAGATTCGGTCTGTCATTGGCATACTTTAGCAGTGTTAGACTGTTGAGGGCTAAGCTGAACTAGTAAATATCTAAAGAGGAGGATGACAATGGTAAAGCAGCAGAGGATCATCAATTCACTCCTCTTCAGCTGTTAGTTTATGAGATGTAGAGGGTTGAGGCTCAAATGTGGTGGAAGGCGCGGTGGAAGGGGATAGCACTGGTGTTATTTTCTTAAGGAAGGCATCCATTGTAGCTTGCACAGTCTGTTTTTTTCGTTTTTTGTAAGTGACTTTGTAACATGCAAGAACGTCTGGAAAGTCCTCTCTCAACTTTAGCCAATCATTCCAAATTCACATCCATTTCACTGAACAGTTTCATACCATGTTCAATTGAGGCAAATGCCTCTGATATTGTCTTTGTCGCAAACTTTTGCTCTGGCTCTTCTTCAATTTCTTCTTCCTCTTCTGCCTTTTTCTCTCTTCTGCAAGCTCAATTAAATCTTCTACCATTAGCTCTACATCTTGTACATCTATGAGTTCTTGGATATCTTCCTCTTCAAGTTCTAAATCTAAACTTTTTTCCAGTTACACAATCTTTTTATTAATTTCCACAACTGCTCCATCTTTATCAAAACCTCTAAATGAGTTCACATACACTTTTAGGAAACTTTTCCAAATCCCATTTATACATTCTTTCTTTACCTCCTTCCATTCCCTTCCAATGTTCAGAATGGCATTCGCAACACTGAATTCCTTCCAGAAAGTTCTGAGCTCTTTGTCCTCATTACCCATAGCTTCAACAGCCTGAGTAAATGTGTTCTGAAGATAATAGGCCTTGGATGTAGCCACAGTGCCCTGATCCATGGGTTGTATGAGAGAAGTTGTGTTTGGTGGCAGAAACACCTTTTATGTTCTCATTGATATCTCCAAAGTGCTGAGGGTGGCCAGGACCATTGTTAAGAATCAGAAGAATTTTGAAGGGGATTTTTTTCCCTACAATATTCCTCCACTTTTGGAATAAAGCAATGCACAAACCAGTCTTCGAAAATGAGTATAGTCATCCATGCTTTCTTATTGTGCTGGTAATGCACAGGAAGTGTATATTTGCCAATTCTTGCTAATGCTCTCGGATTTACAGAGTGATAAATCATGAATAGCCTGAGTTTATACCTAGCCACAGTTCCCACAAGCAGAAAAGCCAGTTGATCTTTGTATGCCTTAAACCCTGGCATCGTTTTGCCTCTTTGTAAATGTAGGACCGTTTGGGCATCCGCTTCCAATACAGCCCCATTTTGTCGACATTGAAGATTTGATCCGGCAAGTACCATTCATCAACGATGATATTATGTAAAGCATCATTAAATTTAGAAGCTGATTCAGCACCAGCACTTGCTGCTTCACCGCCAATTTTCACACTATGAAAATTATTGCAGGTTTTGAAATGCTGATACCAGCTATGACTTGCTAAAATTTCTTTGGTGTGGGTATCATCCTAGTCTTTCTTTAGTTCCTTGAAAAGCAAGCACGCTTTTGTTTGAATGTCAAGAGGCTCAGTGGAATATGCTTGTGTATCTGGTCCTCCATCCATGTGACCAGTAACTGCTCCATTTCTTCAAAAGGCCCCTGATCTCTTCTTTGTAAAAATTGTGGAATGAACTGAAGCAGATGCCTTTACAGCATCCATTATCCATTTCTTGTCTTTAATGATAATGGATACCATTACCTGCGATAGATGCTCGTTAAGTACTATGGCCATAACTGCCTTTCCTGGGGCATTCTGGTTGATAATTTTCATTTTCTTCTCCAGAGTGATAGAATACCTCCTCTTCATCACACCACCAGCTGGAGATTCACTTTGGTATTTGGAAAACATGCTGACCTAACACAAATTTGCATTTTAGACAGTTCAAAATGGAAAAAAAATCATACACTAACACTGACCCACCTTTATTACGTAGACAGCAGGAGTGAATGAGGGATAGGTCAGGGTGAGAGATTTGCACATCCCAGCCTCTCGGGGAAACATATTGTACTGCAGTCTGCTGCCTGAACCCATCGTGCGAGATTTAAAGTTTTTGTCATGCTGTACAGTATTAGCATTGTCATCGTAACATCGAAAATACCGTAACTGTTATCACCATAGTAACTTTGAAATATTGCAACTCGAATCATCGTAAGTCAAAGACTACCTGTAGTATAAAATATTCAAAAAAATCCAAGATGAAGAAAATGGGAATCCTGACAACCCTTCACCTAACATGTAAATGTGCTCAGTTGTAAATTCCAACTCTTCACCTTGGAGGTGGCAATGATGAACTTTCTTGTGTAAGTAAACAGAATTACCTGTACCACTTATTTTTCCAGTGCTTCATTAAAATTTCACTTGATTTTCGTTCAATATTTCTTTCTTCCTTATTAACCAACTTGTATTAATTTACAAGGCATCTTAAAGGTAGGATGAGGTGGCTAACTGTTCAGTTAAGTGTATTCTAACCTAAACAATCCGGGAATATCACTGATCTGGTGCCCTGCAAGTCCTAATGATGCTGGATCAGTGATGGTTGACCTGTACTAAAAATGTGCAATCTGTGAATCATCTAACACAAGAAACTTGTAACAATGCTGAAAATTACTGCACTTAGTGTTACCTTAAATATTAAAAAAAAACACAAATCATTCCTGAAGTTAAAGAAATAACTCTACTTAACATTCAAGTAAATTTTATATCAACCACAGCAAAAGCTCTATGCCAACACATATTTGAAAAACATTCTTAAAAAATACAACCAGATCCAGCACATGAGAGCTTACTTGGAGCCTGCGTAAAAGCAACTGCTTGTTTATTTAGGAGACATGGGAGAGAGAAACAGCCTTCTCTTAAACATACACAGTGCATCTTACAAATCTTAAGGTATGTCAGTACTGCAAATGTTATCTATATCTTCCTCTGATGTGACAAGAATAGCAACTTAGCATCTGAGTATTCCTCCATAAAAAAATGTTATTGAAAATTACTGTGGATCTCTGGAAACAAAAACCACAAAAGGAACTAAGACATTCAATTGGGCTAGACAATCATTATAAATCTTTAGACAATATGTGAAAAACAAATGCATATAACCCGTACAAATACAAATACAACATAATATAGTATGCCAGCAATGACAACCAGCTTAGCTAAACAATTTTTTAACTTTAGGTAGCAAATACTCATAGGTGTCAGAACAAATATCTTTTATAGCAGGAACTAATTCGTCTTCAGTTACAGTTGGCCATTTCTCCTCAGCTGTAGGGAGAAAAGATTAATTACTTTGTGTCAACATATGGGTAAAATGCCTTGTGTGGCACACTTTAAGTAGCAAAAAAATCTTTGCAATGTCCTTTTGAACACTGGCAGTAATGCTTTTCACATTTTACTCTTTAAAAGTTCCCTCTGTTCTCTTCCTGCTTTGCAGTCTCACTTTAACTTTTTGCCCTCCAATTTTCAATTCTCTTTTGAGAATAAATTGTTTAGGCCAGCCCTATAAATCTTGAACCAAGACTCAATGGTCTGGTTTGAGTAATTTATAACAATAATGTATTACTAAATGTTACTTGTGGTAATAATTGTAGTTGCCTTGAGTGTTCTGATCACAAAATTTACAAAACAGGAGAATTACTACACCAGTATGTCTAAGATTTCTACTTTAATAGCACTACGCTCACTACTGCACTTTTAAGAGAAGTTGTGGTATACTGTATATAATATGCATTACAGTAGTATACTGTAACAAACAATTACAAAAGGATGACGTACTATAATAGGTTCAATTATATAGTAACTAAAGCTTAATGAAAGTAAATCTTATGCCAACCATACCTACTTTCAATTAAAATCTCATATGTACTGTGGTTGAAAGAATGTGGGTTTGGGTTTCATTAATTATATTTCTTTGCAGGAAGTAGAACAAATGAGATTTTAATGGTAATTTTAAAACATTAAATACTATTTTTAAAATTATTTTTAAAATACTATAAATAAATGTAAAGGAAAATGTTTTAAATTGCTGTTTCTTAGATATGGACCACTTGTTTACAAATGCCATTCTTTGAGATTTCTGGCTTATACTAATTACAGTAACATCTATTTTAAGGATCTGTCACCTCTTGTTCACAAGGCAAATATAGTTTGCTGCATTCAAATAGTGGGGAATGAGAAACTAAACTCCCCAATTAGCAACAGCTGTATCTGTGAATACAAAAATTTTTCACATTTTTGTACTCACACAAAGTGCAAATGGTAGATAGATACTGACTCGAACTCAATGATCCAGACACAGTACAAGAAACTTCATGTTTTCTCATTTATATCTCAGAGACTTGAAACTATTTTAAGTCACAAAGAAGCCATTTTGGTTGTGGGACAGTATGAAGAGGGTTTTGATAGAGTGACTCCATTTTCCATGCCTCAATTACTTTCAGCCCACTGGACTGTGGCGAGGCTGGGTGGGTACTATGAATAAGTAAGTAAGAAATAACCATTTTAATATAAAAATTTATATTCTATGTTATCTTACTTAACATTCATAAAGCTGATTACCAAATTGACAAGGATAGCAGGATAGTGCAGCACTTGGTAAAAGATAGTAAACCCAACCCACAGAAAACATGACTGGTTTTAAAGTCAAGACAAATAAAGTACTGTAATGGCAGCTTTGCTAAAACAGGAATTCAGTAAAACTCAAGAGGAGTAAACAGAGGTAGTTGACTACAGCATTTTTTTGAAGTTCTTTCACATCAAATAAAAAAAACTGCTGACATAATGTCAGTTATCAAAACCACAGTGTATTTTTGTGTCATGTGGAAATTATATTAAATTTTAACTAGTACACTAAACTTGTTCAACTTTTCTAGTGAAATTTTTTCTTTCTAACTATATCCTAGATCTGTCTTTGAGGAAGACCATTTGGTCCCTCAGAAGCAGGAAATGTTTACAGCACAAAAACCCAAAAATACAAATAACACCAAATTGAGAAAAGTCAATAAAATAATGAACAGACAGTGATCCTAGGTAAGGTTTAATACTTTCAGTTGCAGGAAAATGACAAAGGTAGGCTAAGTAAACCAAGGACCAGTGAAGAAACCTCATTCACAGAAGAAATAAAGGCACTACATAATCAAGTCCTTCCATACAGAATATGTAGTTAAATAATTTAGTGACTAAACATTTTGATTGTAATAATATACATGTAATTATATGTTGAGGTTGACAGAAAAATCATATCCATAGAGGAAAACAGACTTCTAGGCATTTACAACATAGCAAACACCCAAACAATGACTTAGTACGCCCACCAGAGGACTGGTAGAGCCCAGATGCATGGACTGACAGTTAGAACTGGAGGATCTTATTCTACTGTAAAAGGCTGAAATTTTGGGTAGATAATTACAACGCTATTGTACAATAATGAATTTGAGATAAAACATATACATATTTTAACCCTTCAAAGGAAGTTTGGTAGTTGCAGATGCAAACCAGTTTCAATCATAATTTTTCATATTTTTCTTTGTTTGCAACATTCTGGTTTTATATACAGTCAATCCCTGCCTATTCGCAGTTCAGGACTCGCGGCTTTACCTATTCAAGGATTTTTCTGTGGAACTCATCCCCAAATTATTTGCGAGAAATTTTCTAATTCACAGATTTTTTGTCAAGAAATATTCACTAATGATGTATTTTTCATATTATTTTCATGACTAAATACATTTTTATGATAAAAAATTATTTACTAATCTTCAAATATTAATATTAATGTACACACAGCAAAATATCATCAAAATGTATTTTTTTAATGCATATTAAATATTTAGGCACTGTACAGTATTTAACTTCTCAGTGTTTCTGTAAAAAAAGAAAATGGGACTGCTTCAATACTGTGAGAGAAAATGGCTGTGCCTGAATATAGGGGGAACTTGAACAGTTTTCACACTTAGCTGTAAGCCATATATTTTTACAGGTAATGTTGTAAGATGACTTTGAAATGATATTCAAGTGTTTTAGATAATAGTTTAAAGTATGTTCTGTGTAGGATGATAGTTTAAGGTATAAATTTTGTGTCTGAACTATTAAAATAAGTAGTTATAAACATTTTTTGAGGGTGTCTTTGGTGTTTGAACTATTTAAACAGCCAGTTATAAGCATTTTTAGAGGGGATGTCAAGCAGTCGCGGATTTTAGCTAATCACAGTTGGTTCTGGTCCCTATCCCCCATGAATACCGGGGGTTGACTGTACCATTTTCATATTCAAAGTGAAAAGACAAAAAAGAAAATTACTCACAGTAAAATGGTACATGGCCTGCTAGTTCACATAACGCCACTGCAAATTTTGATACATCCTTAATACCTGTCAATAAGAATAAAACATGAAGCACGCTAGTTTAGCACAATATTAGTATTGTGGTTCATCCTTACTGTCATGACACATGCACTAAAATAATTATCTTCAGTAAATGATTCAAACAACTAGAGTATTTATGAGAAAAACTACTATCTTGCCCAAAATGAGTAATGTAACTATGTATAAAAAAGGAAAGAATATTAGTGCCAGAAGCATATTGAATAAATTTAACAACTTTGAGGGGGTGGGGAAAGTAACATTCGGAAACGTAAGAAAATTTACAAAAACATTCCATCTGAGGTGAAATTTTAATCTTTAGGTTGTGTATTTGGGTTAAAGTACTTTCACTGATGAGGCTAACAGATTTGATAACAATATCTAATACAGGTTGACCATCACTAATCCGGCATCACTGGGACCTGGAGGGTGCTGGATTAGCCATTTTGCCGGATTAGCCATTTATTAGGCTAGAATACACGAAACCCAGTAGCTAAGCACCTCATCTTAGAATTAAAGTATCCCATAAATCAGTAGAAGTTGGTTAATAAAGAAAAGACAATTATCAAATACAGGTAGTGCTCGAGTTACGATATTTCGAGTTTACGATGGGGTTAGCAATTAATACCGGCACGAAAATACTTGGGAAATATTTTTAGATTTCGTGCAGGAGCAGGCAGCAGGTACAACCAGGCAGTGAGAGAGACCAACTTACAATAGAAAAACTTCTTTTGCTCCATCTCTTTATTCCATCTGCTAGTTAAAAAAGTAAAAGACAATGATAAAAGTATTGTTAGTAACGTTATACTCTTGTGTAAATGCGTACAGCCATAAAAAACCAACAGGAAACTGTTGTTTTGCTAATAATCATATCGGAAAACAACTGTTTTGCTTGTATTTCAACCATCGTATGGTAGTACACAATTACTGTAGTTATGTTACAAATGACGTTAAGTCCTGTACAATAGGACTGATATATTTTTTACACTATACCCTTATTTGCTTTGGAGAAAAGATCGGCAGTGAAATATACAGTACTGCTACAGTAACTTTAAGCTGTAAGTTGTAGCTGAAGCTGAGAAAACAATGTTCAAGCTGCTAATGACTATAAATTATCATGCATCGGCAACATGGATGAAACTCGACCATAAATAAAACTGGAGAGAATGTATTTTAATCAAAACTACTGGGCATGAAAGAATACAAATTAGTACTGTTTTCATGCCGATAAAAGATAAATATGTAAAGCTTGCATTATGATGAAATCAAGAGAAAATAGTGAAAGGAATCTTGATTTTTTTTTTTACACAAAACAAACATGCCCCCAAAACAGCCAGCCGCGATTCCCGCGAGCGTCATATATTAACAAAAAAAATAGCTAAATTAATTTCACAACAAGACGTATTTAAGGTATATTTCGACTTAAAAACACTTCGTATAACGAAAAATATCCGTGTCCCAAATAAATAAAGTATCCGTATTCATTCACGCCAACTAGAAGCAAGAAAAGCGATATCGATTCCCAAAACAAAACATTGATCGCAATTTATAATACAAAAGCAATATGAGAATATACGCAATTGGATACAATGTAGTAAAGCATAACTTTTTAAAAGATCCATGAAAAAGATGCACATTCGTTATGTTGATGTTTGTATAATACTGTTAATATGTGAATAGAGTTCAGTATAATGTAGGTTAGGCTACCAGTTTGTTGATGCAGCACACTGTGCCACCAAATCGGAGCGGCCGGTGAGCGAGTTAGCGCAGCGACCCAGGAAATTTGAAAATTACTGCGGAAACATTAGAAATTACTCTAGCCGAAATTTGTGCCGGATTACTGATTGTTCCGGACTACTGATTGCCGGATTAGCGATGGTCAACCTGTACTTTAATACATGAAATACTGTGAATACAAAATGTACTATACAGCAAACCCATGTATTCACAGTCTCACGATTCGCTGATTTCTCTGTGGAATGTATATACACATTATTTGCAGAAAATTTGCCCATTCGTGGTATTTTTCACTAAGAAATATTCACTAATTATTGTATTTTCATATAATTTTCAAAACTAAATGCACTTTTTGTGATAAAGCTCTCAAAATACTCAGGTATAACATTTTTAGAGTTTTTTGTGGTGTTTGAACTATCAAAATAGGCAGTTCTAAGTGTTTTTTGAGGGGGGTTTTAAGTATTTGAGGATTTTAGCTATTTGTGGGGGGGGGGTTATGCATCCCCCGTGAATACTGGTGGGTTTACTGTAGCTGTTGTTTTACTAAAGGCACATAAAAAATTCTTAAGTACCATCTCTTTAACAAATAATATATTAAACAGACTTGAGCATAAAAGGCAAGAAAATTTAAATAAAGCTGTACTCTAAAAAAGAATATAAAAATGAAAGTTGGTCTTACCGTATGATGGCTTCCTGCCCCAAATTACCAGTCTTATTGTACTATAAGAATCAGGAGAAGATGCTGCACCTATCAGTGGAGCTCCTCTAGTGATGAAGATGTTATGTGAAATTTCCTCTTCCAAAAACATCTTTACTAATGTCATCACACATCTGAAGAAGAAAAAAAGGAGTTATTTAAGATGATATTTCTTCATTAAAAATATCTGCATAAATAGGAGAATGTGTATAGTATAAAAATTTTACATTATACACTTATACAGTACACACTAACCACTTAATTATTCCATACATTTTTATAAAAGAACGGGTGAAATAGGAAATAAAATGTAATTGTAAACAACAAGCCCAAAAGAGTAGAAGAAAAGAATGGCGATGTAAAAGTGGGGCTAGTCTATGTAACAGACCAATCTTGAAAGATGTACAGCAATATTAAAGAACTCTAGGAAAATAGGATAGGTAGTCCTTAAGAAGTGAATGCAGAAAGTGGCACTCTACCTGAGAGGAGGAGGAACAATGGATCAGCAGAACAGTTTTTTAGGTAACTCCTACATGGAAAACCATCCTGTGGCAGAGAAAGCTTTGGGGATGATGTAGGAGCAGGGTTATTAATCACTCAAACAGCTCCTTATTCATTTCTATCAAGAGGTGGACAGTAATTTGAGAGTAATACTGAAAAGGTTAAAGAGAAAAATTAGACAATAAGTTATGAAGGACCAGTTTGGGTTCATGGAATATAAAGGGACAATTGCAACTGACATTCAAAAGGATCAATTGCTGTAAAGTACAGGACATCAAATAACAGAAATCTTGCAGTGGAATCACAAGGCAGCATTAAAGACTGAAGAGGAGCAAAGTGAATAGGTGGAGGTGAAGCATGGGGTAGGACACAACTGTATCATGTCCCATGATTTATTTTCATTGTATGGTTAATTTAGAATGAGGGAGACATGAGTGGTGTAAATGCTGGCAATCAAAATGTTATAACATTAGCTTTGCTGATGACACTATAATGATTGCTGATGAAGAGGAAAATTGCAAAAGTTGTTATAAGAGGTGAACTTTGTCAGTGAGGAAAGAGCACTAAATATCAATGTGGCAGACAGGTTGTAAAGTACTGACAAAAGGCCAAAAGCAAATTAGATAAGTTAAATTTTAGTGGCAAAGGAGTGAAATATTTGGAGTAATTTACCTACTATAGTAATCAGACAACATCAATGTGCATCAAGATGGGGGAGAAACAAAGTATGGGACTGAGGAACTAATGGTAGCATTTAATAAATAAAGTTTACTGAAAAATTTGAATTTATCATTGAAGAGGAGGAAAAGAATGATGAAAATATGTCTAGTCAATTTTGCTGTAATTTTGTTAAATGTGGACAATTAATAAGATGGAAAAACGACAGGAAACATAAAATATGTGGATGTGGACAGTTTTGCCTGAGGCATGGAAAGGTGAGAAAAGCATATGAAACAATTCTGAAGAGAAAGGATAGATAGAGGAAATATTAACCAATTAGAAGATGGCTTAAATCATCGGGTGTGTTAACTTGAATAGCTTGTTAACCCATTACAAACCTCACATGTCTAACAATAATAGGGGCCCAAAATAGAAACCATATTCTTAGGGTCAAGTTGGAGGAGGCCAAGGGCTATGCATCCCACTGGAAATAGCAACAAAGAGGAAAACAAATATTTCTTTCCATAATTTATGACCAAGTAAGGCACGTAAGGTTTTCTTTGGGAGGGGGACCTCCAGAAGAGACTACAGTAAACCCCATATTCATGGGGGATGCGTATCACATCCCCCCACGAGTGGCTAAAACCCGCGAATACTTAGAACCCTTCTAAAAACACTTAGAACTACCTATTTTGATGGTTCCAACACACTAAACAAAACTAAAAATGTTTATAAAGGTATTATCCTACTGACGATTTGGTTAGGCTCGAAAAAAACCATCGTTTGTTGGAAAAAACGTATCTCGAATATAGCCTAGCCTACACTAGGGTATTCAGTACCATGTACAGTATACATATGATTACAGTCCGTTAGTCCGAAGGCCCGATAGTCCGAAGGCCCGATAGTCCGAAGGTCCGATAGTCGTGAGGTCTAAGCCTTCCGAGTGTTTACTGGTTACAATTTTGCCGTGAGCTATGGAGGGGGTGGGGCTGATTATCCGTCGGGCCTTCTGACTTTCGGACTATCGGGCCTGCTGACTGGGACACCTTCGACTATCGGGCCTTCGGACTATAGGGCAGTCACCATACATATATGGTAGCCTAGCCTACACTATAAAGTATACTCTATACATACATGGTATAGTAATTACTAATATCAGCTAATTCTGGAGGTTCATGCAGAGTGACTTATGATAATTCAGTACAAAGAGAAATTGAATAACATACAAGAATTTGCTTAGCCTACACTATGGTATATCGTATACATATACGGTAGCCTAGCCTATATTATACTGTACTCTATATTCACATATATTTACATACATCATCATAACGAATATGCATCTTTTCCGTGGATCTTTTAAAAAGTTATGCCTCAATTCACTGTATCCAATAATAGTGTATATATTCTTTTATTGCTTTTGTATTATAAATTACAATCAATGTTTTGGTTTGGAAATCGATTATGTGGTAAGTTTATTTTGCTGTATTTAACTTAGTTCAGAGCACTTTTCTTGCTTCTAGTTAGTGTAAATGAATCTCTAGATACTTTATTTTTATGGGACAAGGTTATTTTTCATTATACGAAGTGTTTTTAAGTCGAAATATAACTTAAATACGTCTCGTTGTGAAATTAATTTAGCTATTTTTTTTCATTAATAGATGACTTGGCCATTTGGGGCATTTATTTCATATAAAAAAAATCAAGATTCTGTTCGCTATTCACTTGATTTAATCATAATATGAGCTTTACGTATTTATTGTTTATCGATGTAAAAATAGCAGTAATGTATTCTTTCATGCCCAGTAGTTTTGATTAAAATACTTTCTCTCCAATTTTAATTATGGTCGAGTTTCATCCATGTTGCCGATGCACAATAGTTTATAGTCATTAGCAGCTTGAACATCGTTTTCTCAGCTTCAGCTACAACTTGCAGCTTACATTTACTAGTATATTTCCTTGCCGATCTTGTATACATACCAAATAAGGGTATGATGTAAAAATATATCAGTCCCATTCTACTTAACTTCATTTGTTCTATAACTATGGTAATTGTTTATTAGCATAAGATGGTTGAAATACAAGCAAAACGGCTGTTGTTATACGATTTGTTGATAAGCAAAACAACAGTTTCTTGTTTGGTTGTTTATGGCTGTATGCATTTACGCAAGAGTATAACATTACTAACAATACTTTTATCATTCTCTTTTACCTTTTTAACTAGAAGATGAGATAAAGAGATGGAGGAAAAGAAGGTGGTCTATTGTAATTTGGTCTCTCTCACTGCCTGATTGTATGCTGCTGCCTGCGCCCACAGGAAATTAAAAAAAATTTTCTAAATATTGTCGTATTGGTATTAGTTGCTTACCCCATTGCAAAATCGAATTATCGTAAGGCGAATTATCGTAACTAGAGCACTACCCGAGTATTTTAATAGTTTTATCACAAAAAGTGCATTTAGTCATGAAAATGAGATGAAAATACAGTAATCAGTGAATATTGCTCAGTGAAAAATACCGTGAATGGGTGAATTTTCAGTGAATAATGTGTATATATGTTCCATAGAGCAATCCGCGAAAAGGTGAGTCCTCAAATTGTGAGACCGTGAATACGGGGGGTTTACTGTATGCCCCTTTCCCCTCTCTAGTCAGGCAGAATGCTGAGGCCTAAGTTAAGTCTGGTTAACTTAGTGAAAGTTAGACTGGGATGCTTCCTGGTGTTTCATCGGGTGATTTATATCAGCCAAGGTTAGGTTAGGTTGGTAGGGGGGCCCATGATGGTAATCTTCCTCTCATTCAGTAGGATATGTCACCTAAAGTATTTCACCAATTGTAGTTTTCTGATACCCATATCCACTTGTAGTTTCCTTTATAGTTTGATGCCATGGGTTAAACATGCACTTCTAATGAAAAAACAGGTTTTAACACAGGAAAAACCAATTTTTGCTGTTCATCAAGGCTGTGGATCATCAAAGTGCTACCCTTATTGTCTCACTGAGGTTCCATTAGACAGATCAATAAATATAGAGAATTCTCTTATAGACAGTCTAGGATGGAATAGTGCAATTGTTGGTACAGTGATGGAATATTGCATAACAACAACAGCACTTTATCTTGTCTACAGCTGCTACTGGAAGATCCAAATTCACCCCTCCTATGCACTTGTGGCAACAATGGTGTGGGTAGTCAGGGCCATATATAACTTGCCTTGTTTGTACAAGAAACTTCTAGCACAGATTCCAATGCCTTTATGGCTGGGAAAAAAGGTAAGTTTGAGAGTTGCAGCAGCTACCAATAATACTTTTTTCTACATCAAAAATGATATTTTCATTATAAAATTAAGTTTCACATATACTGTACTTACCAAGTAATTACATAGCTAATGTTTCTAATTTGCACAGCAACTTTTTAAAAAATTCATGGTATTCACTTCTGTTTTGCCTAGGTGACAGCCCCTGCCCTCTACCGGGAAACAGTTAAACAACCTGGCAGGTAAGCCCAATTTGTTTGTGCCCTTATGTCCATAGGAGTGGAGGAGGGTGGCCTGATTCTATAATTACTTCCTAAGTATATATGAAACTTAATTTTATTATGAAAATATAATTTTCATAAAAGCAACTTACAAAGTAATTACATAGCTGAATCCCACACTGAATGGAGGTGGGATACATGGACATATTCTGCTCCAAAACATTAAAGCATGGTAATGATTTTGAAGCAGAAAAAAGTTGCCAGTATTGTATGCAATGCTTGTTGTTTCCTTACCTGGTAAGAGAGATACTGCAGGTGAATACTGCCTCTGGTTGGTGCTCATCTTAACCCTTAGTGGCTTGGCTGGTGAGCTGTGGGTCGCCTCTACTTAAGAGGGAGCTTTGCAGTGGAGGATATGCCTGGTGGCTAACACAGCATACAAAAAAGGTGCCCTTGCCCTGGGCAGTACCAAAATTAAAAAAACAACCAGAAAATACCGTCACCTACTTTGAAAATGCTTATAAAAAACACCACAACCTATCCACTAGGACTAGTGGATACTCCAGGCACATTGTACCCCAGGCTCCCCAAAACTCCAAAACCCTAAACCAAGGTGAAGAGACAGAGACAGTAGGAGAGAAAGAGTTTCCTATAATTTCTCACCCAGTACCATGCCAGCCACCAATAATGGTCCCAAGGTACTTCAATCCTAGAACAATGTCCACTTCTTTCAAATAGTGAGAGGCAAAAATAGACCTGCACTTAAAGTAGGTCGACTGAATAATGGAAGTCAGGGACATATTATGCCTGAAAGCCAAAGAGGTCAGTGCCACTCTGATATCATGAGCTTTCACTTTAAAACTTGGTAAAACATCCTCCTGGTTCTGAGAATGTGCCTCTGAAATCAAATCTCTCAGGAAGAATGACAAGGCATTCTTTGACAAAGGACAAGAAGGGTTCTTAACCAAACACCAAAGGTTACAGGATGGACTCCTGATCTTTTCTGTCCTATTCTGATAATATCTAAGAGCTCTGACTGGACAAAGTACTCCCTCTTCTTACTCATGACTGAGAACATCCATTAAATTCTTAATAGTAAATGAACGGGGCCAGGGCTTGAAGGGGTCCTCGTCCTTGGTCAAAAAGCCTAGGGTGAAGAAGCAAACTGCATCTCCTAGGGAAAAACCTACCCTTTTGTCAATGGCTTGAATTTCACTAAGCGTTTAGCCGTAGCTAAAGCAGAGAGGAAGTGTGTCTTGCATGTGAGATATCTAAGGGAAGCAGAACAAAAGGGTTCAAAAACTGGATCCGTCAGCCACTTCAGGACCACATCCAGATTCCAGGAGACCAGATTGTCTTTCCTCTGTTTCATCGTATTGAAGGACCCTAACAGGTCATTAATATCCGAGTTCGACGAAAGATCCAGGCCTCTATGTTTAAAAACTCGATATCCTTTAATGGTGGAGGAAGACAAATTCCTAGAGTTCCTCAGGTAAAGGAGGAAATCAGCAATCTGGGTCACAGAGGTCTTAGACAAAGAGACATTGTGGTTGTGGCACCACCAACAGAAGACTGCCCACTTGGCCTGGTAGACGAGGCTAGAAGATTTTCACCTGCATCGTGCAATAACCTCTGCAACTCCCTTTGAAAAACCTTTTGCTCTGACAAGCTTACGGAGTGTCTGAAGCCTGTCAGAGCAAGAGCAGACAACCCTTCGTGGTGTCTTCTGCAGGGGGGTTCTCTGAGTAAAGACGGTTTTTGGGGAAGGAGTCTTGGACAGTCTACCAATAGCCGAAGAAGGTCCAGGAACCACTCCATCAGAGGCCAAAATGGGGATATGAGGGTCATAGTTTCATTGTGGTATGACTGAAACTTGTTTAATACCTCCCTGATCATGCTGAAGGGTGGAAAAGCATACAGATCCTGATTGGACCAATCTTGCAGCATGGCATTTGTTGCCCATGCAAGAGGGTCTGGGGCTGAACAGCAAAATAGAGGGCAGTGATGGTTCTTGGAGGTGGCAAACAGGTCTATAATTGGTCTGCCCAACAGCTTCCAAAGATCAAGACAAACAAGGGGATCCAGGGTCCACCCTGTGGGAAGGACCTGCTTCCGACAGCTCAGCTCGTCCGCCATAACATTTAACTTCCCCAGGATAAATCGGGTGACTAGAGTCACTTGATTTTGTTCTGCCCACAGGAGTAGATCTCTTGCTGCCTGGCAGAGAGAAAAGGAATGGGTGCCGCCTTGTTTTCGGATATGTGCTAAGTCCATGGTGTTGTCCGTACACACCACTACTATTTTGTCGCGGACCATGGTCGAAAGACACTGATATTTTGTCGTGGACCATGGTCAAAAGACACTGAAGGCCTAGGTGAACTGCTTTCAGTTCTCCCACATTTATATGTAGACTTTGCTGATCTGGGGTCCACGTACCAGATACTTCTTGATTCCCCAGTTGGGCTCCCCAGCCTATGTCTGAGGCGTCTGAATAAAGTCTAGGTCGGGGTTCAGAGGTTGAAGGGACTTCCCTTCTGACAGTCTTTCTTTTGACAGCCACCACTGTAGGTCCGTTTGATCTCCAGGGTGATCGGAAACATAAGTGTCTGGCTGTGTTTTCCTATCCCTGTTGACCTTCAGAAAGAAATGGAGAACTCTCATGTGAAGTCTGCCTAATCTGACAAACATCTCTATGGATGCCAGAGTCCCCAGTAGGCTCATCCACTATTGAGCCGAGCAAGACGAAAGGGCTAGAAAACTCTGGACTGTCTGAAGGCAGCTGGAAATTCTCTTGGGAGACAGAAAAGCCTGAAAAATCTGAGTTTGGAGTCATCCCCAAATAGAGGGTCTCTTGCGACTAGGTCACTTGGGACTTTTGCAGATTGATTGATAAGAAGGCCCAGTTCCAGGGTAAGAAGTTTCTTTTGTAATTCCTTCATGCGCTTTTCCTTCGATGGGGATCAAAGTAGCCAGTCATCTAGATAAAGGCTGACACTGATCCCTATTCAGTGGAACCATTTCGAGAGAGGAGCCAGGATTCAAGTGAATACTTCAAGGGCCGTAGAAATGCAGAACCAAAGGGCTCAAAACTGATACACCTAGTCCCGGAAGACAAACCTTAGATACAGTATTTACTGGAAGCTGGATGGTTCGGAATGTGGGAGTATGCGTCCTGCATGTCTAAAGTTATCATCCAGTTGCCCTGATGAATGGATGTCAGGACTGAATGGCTTATCTCAATTCTGAATTTGGTCTTCAGGACAAAATGATTGAGGACACTTACATCGAGGACTGGTCTCCAGCCCCCTGATGCTTTTGGTACCACAAAAATTCGGTTGTAAAAACTCTGTGCTGGTGTTCACAACTTCCTCTATGGCTGTCTTCTGGAAAAGAGAGAAAACTTCCTCCAAAAGGGCTGAATGTCTGTCAGAGCCTATCGAGTATGATGTCAATACGATGGGAGAAGTGACTAATGGTGGGCTCTCCAAGAACGGGATGGCATAGCCCTCCTTTAGAACTTTGATGGTCCAAGGCTCTGCTCCTGTTATCAGCCACTTTTCCCAAAACTCTAGAAATCTGGCTCCTGCGAGTACATGAAGGACTGCCTTCTAATTTTTTAGCACTGTCTTGGCAGAGCTCTTCTTAATAGACTTGGCCAGGAATCAGACCTTTGCCCAGGTCCTGAACAAAGGTCTAGGTCCACCTCCACAAAAAGGGCTGCTGCTGGAGGGGTGAGGAAGTCCTGGTTTGAAAACCAGACAAATCCTTGGAACGCTTAGACGACTGGGCCAACAAGTCTTGCATAGATTTCTTCTGTAGATCTGACGCAATTCACTTCACTGTATCCTGAGGGAAGAGGTGATGCTGGTCCAGAGGCAAGAACAACAGGGCTGACTTCTGCATCTGGGTAACTCCCTTAGAAGTAAAGGAGCACCATAGCTCTCTTTTCTTTAGTACACCAAAGTAAATAGAGCAGAAACCTCTACAGAGCCATCTCTAATGGCTTTGTCAGCACAGGAAAGAACACCGAGCCAGTCCGAGGTGATATCTCCTGTTAAACCCTGGTAGTCCTCTATTTTCTTGGCCAGTGTGCCCACCGTCCAATCCCGAAAACTAATGACTTCAAAGACCTTAAAAATGTCTTTAACTAGATGGTCTAGTTCTGCAGAAGAAAACATTATCTTAGCTGAAGAGAATGGTGAGAAGAGACGATGAGACTAGAGAAGTCCCCTTGGGAGGCAGCAGCAACTCCCAAAGAAGGGGCTTCACCGGTCATGTAAGATAAGTACCTCCTGTGAAAGATGCTTTGCCTTGCTCCCTTTTGGCCAAAAGCCAGTCTCCCATCTCCCTGAAGGACTTCTTGGCAGACAAAGAAAACACCATCTTGGGAAGTCTTTTTCTGAAGCCGAAGGAGGCGCAGGTTCTTGGTTGACCTCTTCCTCTTCTGAGGAGACCGGGGACAGGTTAGCATCCTGAGAAGTCTTGGGAGTGGAGGGAACTTTTACAGGCATGCAAAAAACAGTCTCTGTTCAAATTCCTGAGTTACAGTTTGACAACTGGATCCACCACTGAAGCAAACTGTAACAGGTAAGTAATCCATCCCAACTGTTGTTGGGAGACCTCAGACAAGTTTATTTTTCCTGATCTTGGCTTGAAAGAGAACTGGTTGTCTCTTGGGTTTGAGGCAAGACTTTTCCCAGTTGAACTCTCTTGACCAGAGTCTGATGACCATCACTTATAGGTTCTGTTAGCACTCCTCTCTGGTCCCTCAGACTAGCCAATCATCTAGGTAGACCACCAGTTGACCTCCCTCTTGTCTGAACTCTTGGATGACTGATAGAAACAGTCCAGGTCTTACTCATAATAAGCAAACATACTTGGGCAATGGTTGTCCTCTGTAACTTCCAGCACACGATGTGTTTGTTCAGTTTTGATAGGTTGAGGATCATCCTCTGTTCAGGAAATTTCTCTTTGAGGATACTGAAGAGACATGTCTGGTGAATGAATAAACATGTCCTTCTCTATTGCTCCCTTTCAGAGAGCCTTCTGGACATATTTCTTCCAGGAGGGCTCTGGTTGTTGGACATGATGCTGCATCATCAAAGGATAGGGAACACTTCCACTGCATGTGATAAAACCAAAAGATGACCTACAGCCTGTACAGTGCTCCCCCATTTTTACGTGGGAATAGGTTCCAGAACCTACTGTGGAAATGCAAAAATCCCCTCTAAAAATGCTTATAACTGGCTTATAACTGCCAAATACCTTGTACCCCTTAAACTAAAATTCCTATTTTAATATTTCATTGCTTAATTTGATAGTTCAAACAACAATATACCTTAAATTATCATACTTAAATAATTTAATATCATTCCAAACAAAACTACACCCCAAATCATCATCCCAAAAGACCCACAGTAACCTTACATTACAATACTCTCCTACTACTGTTACTCTTAAGTAGGCTATATACACTCCAAAAACACTTATAACTGCCTATTTTAACAGTTCATCGCCAAACTTTAGAGTTCAAACAAAAATGTACCTCAGACTATCATCCCAGAACACCCTAATATCATTTCAAAGTCATGTTGCAAAATTAAGTTCAAGCCTACAACTGTTACTCCTAAGTATCTCCTATCATTCAGACATGTAAATTTTCTTTGGCCTATGCAACTTTGCACACTGTTCTGCTCATACTGAATGTAATGCACTAGGCACATATATTTTATGTATGTTTTCCTGTGTTCTAAGATGATTTTGAAATGATATTCACTGTACAGGTACGTATTTTAGAATAGTACTACTGTGTAGCGCATATCTGAAATACAAGGGTACTTTTGATCGACGAGACACGTACATACAGTACCTCCAAACAGAATGCTAGGTTTGTTAATTACGTTGTGTTAGTATTTTAGTGATTATGTACAAATACATTTATAATAAAAAAATTATTTACTACGGTAAGTTGTTATTAATCTGAAATTATATTATTAGCATAATTTCACAGTCATCTTAAACATTTTACCCTTAAAAATATACAGTATGTATGAGAGAGAGAGAGAGAGAGAGAGAGAGAGAGAGAGAGAGAGAGAGAGAGAGAGAGAGAGAGAGAGAGAGAGAGAGAGAGAGATTTTTCAGTATCATTTGTAGCAATTTTACTTAACCACCAAATAGGCAACATAATAATAATAATAATAATAATAATAATAATAATAATAATAATAATAATAATAATAATAATAATAATAATAATAATAATAATAATAATAATAATATACTGTAATTTAAAAATTTATGCATTTCTATAATAAATTATGTGAAATCTTAAACAAACAAATACATACAGTATTCCCAATTTTTTCCAAAGCTCTGAAGTGAGGGGGAGGATGGACCTGTCATTTATATCAAACCTCTGACCGTGAAGGGTTGCAATCAAATATTTGACATATATGACAGGTCAAACCTCCCCACTCACTTCAGAGCTTTGGAAATGATTGGGAATACATATTTGTTTGTTTAAAATTTCACATAATTTACTAGAGAAATGCATAAATTTTTAATTACAGAATATTATTATTATTATTATTGTTATTATTTAATCTTATTAATCTTATTAATACAGTATTCAAAAATTAGTACTTATTATTATAAATCATTTATATATCATACAAATGTGGTTAGTCCTCATAATCTCCCAAAAATTTACAAAAAAATTCTTGTGCCATCATTCTCTCTCTCTCTCTCTCTCTCAGCATAGTATACATATATTTTAATGAAAAAACACAGTAATTAGTGAATACACAGTGTTGCTCCACAAAGAAAAGCGATTTGTGATAATTTTAGGGATATGGTCCAAAGAAAAATCAGGTTTTGACGTAGGAAAAACCTGTTTTTGGTAGTCGCTGTTGAATCCTCAAGGAGTTATCTTCCATCGTCTACCAGAGCTCCATGGTGACCAAACTAATATCAAAGAATTCTCTTCTAGTTGGTCTTTTGGCCAGGTATTGTGTTGTAATGATTAACATTATAACACATGATGGAGTATATAATGGACTCAAAGATAAGAGGTCACTTTCCCTTATCTTCAGCAAAGCTGAACCCAGTTTTTCCAACGTCAAAAGAGCCTGCAAAAAAGAGAAGTGACTATTGCCCATGCGCATCCGCCCTCTTGTTTACAACCGGGCCGTTAAAAGACCAAGGAGCCATTACTCTCTGTTGGTCAATGCAGGTTGATCCCTTGCCCAAATCCCATGCCTTTTCGTCAGGGAAGTGGGAGGATTTTGAGGACTCAACAGCAACTACCAAAAATAGGTTTTTCCTACATCAAAACCTGTTTTTTGATAGCATAGTCACTGTTTCGTCCTCAAGGAGCTTTACAAAGAAATTGACAGGTGACAAAAAAAGGCTTAAGCTCTCGCTTTTTAATCCCAACACCCCAAAGGAAATAACATTTCCAGTCCAAGGTCAAGCCACAGATTTCAAGTCCCATTCTTTATTCCAAATACTCTTCAGGTTTTGATACCAAGGAACAAGAAACTATACACAAACTTATATTTTAGGATGTAGTTCTACAGTGGCTTACCTAAGCATGCTGGGTTTGGTTGTAGTACTGTCACCCCTCTCCCAGCGATAGTTAGCATACTCACCGTCAATATGACCCCTGGTTTTCTGCCGCAGCACCTAGGGGTTAAGACTAACTATGCCACCTACTGATACACAGTGTAGTCAAATTTGTTCGAACATGTGGCAATAATTTAACTGATGACCACCCTGTACATTTGGAGACTTCTTCGAAAGAGACATTTCTGAAGAAGGCCAAAGACGTACTTACTTTCCTAACATCATGTGACCTATGGAAAGAGTGTGGATTTCCCTTTTTAATGAGAAAACACTACAATCATTCTCAGTCTTTGTAGGGAGAGTGGTTAGTTTGTGCTAGGGTGTAGGAAAATAGGACCTTCTGGGGTGTTTGCTGTGACTTCTAGGTAAACCTTAAGTGCTTGAACTGGGCATAATGTCTTGTCTGCTAAATTGAATTTTCTTATAAGAATGGATTTCCTTTTTAAAGGATCCATATTCTTGGCCAGGAATGATGGGCCAGGGGACAATAATAATTGATGGTCAGCTATTTGCTTGATGCATCATCCCCATCTAAGAGAGCCCAGTTCACTAATACTGTACGAGCTCCTGATGCTAATGCAATCAAGAAGATCACCTTTTGTAGCCTGTGCGTTGTGGTTGTATTGGGTCCACTGAATTGAGGGGTTGATAGAAGTCTAAGCACCTTGTTCAGGGACCAAGTAATTGGAAGCCTTTCGGGAGTGGGCCTTTGTAGAGCAAAAGACTGCAGAAGGGAAGTGACAACTTCTATACTGGAGTCAATCCCGAATCCATAAAGCAAGGGTTCCATTAATGCAGCCTTGTATGCCATGACTGTTGTAACCACAAGGCATTTGTCTTCAAAAGGGTATATAAGAAAAATAAAGTTTCTATAGAAATCTCAACTGGGCTCTCAGTATGGATATAATCTAACCATATCTTCCATATGGACTGGTAATGCTGGATAGATGTCCGTAATTTTTGCACTAGGTACCTAGCAATGTTGAGTGAGTAATTATCACGATAGATATTTTTTAAAAATCTATACGTGAAGGTCTCGGCTTAGAAAGGAGAGACTTTCCCTCCTACTGTCTGGGATAGAACAGCGGACGACAGTGGAATTGATCTTTTTGTCTGTTGTTGAGGTAATAGGAACCAATGCCTGTTTGGCCAATTTGGGGCTATTAAGTACACTATTCCTATGAAGGTTAGAAGTTTGCTCAAAACCTTTGAAATCTGGGACAATGGAGGAAAAATTATCGTCCTCCCCTTGTTCCAGTCTTAAGGAAGGCATCTCTTGCTGTTGCTTGACTGTCCAGGTTTGGAGACACATACATTAGGAGTTTGTGATTCTAGTATGTGGCGAACAGGTCCACTTCCAGTTGTGGAAGCATGTTGGCTATTATTTGAAAAGAGTGGTTGTCCAACATCCACTCTGTTGAGGCTGTCGTTTTCCTTGATAGAGAGTCTGCTATTACAATGAGACCCCCTGTGAGGTGAACTGCAGACATGTGCCACTTCCTTGCTTGCGCCATCCGAAGGATGGCTAACATTACCATATTGAGAGGAGGTGAATGTGATCCAGACCTCTTGATGTAGGATATTGTGGTTATGTTCTCTCTCTTCTGGAGGTTTGAGTTTTTTGAGAGACAAAAAGACAGCCATCAGCTCCAGGAAATTGATATAACAATTCCTGAGTAGCTGATCACCTCCCTGCCACCTGACAATCCTCCCAATGTCCTCCCAACCTGTCAACGAGGCATCTGTGAGTTTGTCACTCATACAGATGGAGGAGTCAGGGTGACCTGTTTCACCAGAGATTCCTTCCAAATCTAAGGCCAAAGTATCTCCCCAACTCTTTTAATCCTTTGATGAGGTCTGTCTTGCATCTTTTTTCTTGCATGCGATAGCCAGAATTTGTTCACATTTTTAGTTGCAATCTATGTATTGGATCTATTACTGATGAGAACTGCAGCAGGCCCATCATACATTCTGATTGCCATCTGGAAACTCTGGGCTGTGCAAGGAACCTTTTGAGGACTTGCCTTATTCTGTTTTGAGTATGATGGGGAGAGACAACAGGCCGTGAAGAGTATCCCAACACAGTCCCAGCCACTGAAAGTGTCTGCTGGGCGTGAGGCAGGATGTTTTCAAATTTATAATAAAACCTTTTGACTGTACTGTAGTCTGTTGACCATTGCTCTTAGGTTTTTCAAGCACTCTTTTCTTGTGGGCCCCCAGATCTTTTTGTTTGAGTTCTCGAACAAATACCGTTGCTAGTTTTGAAAAATATTCTTTAGGCAATGTTTAGCCCAAAGGACATGACTTTGAATCTGTACGTATCTTTCCCTATTCAGAACCTTAGAAAGGGGCGGAAGGGAACAGCTACAGGGATGTGTCCGTGTGCATCTTTCAGATCCATAGAAGTTGTCCAAGTCCCTTTTTGAAATGATTCAATGTACTTAGGCAACGGTAATTATCCAAAACTTTCGGCAAACAATGTGCTTGTTCAATGCTGATTGGTTGAGGATCACTCTTCTTTTGGATGAGTCCCTTTTGAGGACACTGAAGAGACATATACTTGGTGGCGAATATACAGAAGTTTCTCTATAGGCCCCATTAACAGGACCTTTCTGTACATATAAATAATACTGTCCCCCCACAGGGAAAATGTCCATTGTCTGTGATGTCATTGAAGCTGATCCCCAACCAATATAATTCCTCTTGGTATCTGCTTCCTCCTTTGCCTTCACCTTTGATAGCCATTCCAGGCGTTGTTTTTCCTTTTTCCCCCTATGGGATGGTTTTTGGACCTTGTGAAAAAGGATGGCCTTGAAGTTGTTGTTGTCCCTTTGCAGGGAATTGTCCCTTCTGACCACCTACCTGTTTTTTGAGGAAAAATTTTTGGGGTGACTGAAGGCTTATATGATTTTTTATCAAAGTGAGCCTTTTTTGGGGTTGGGTAAAGGGAAATTTTGGGTTCTTTGTTTCCTGAATTCCTCTTTTCCCAGAAGAGCATACACTGTACAATTCTGTTGGTTGGCATGCTCGTTGAGTTGAGCCACAACAGACTCCTCTAACAGGTCCTTACAGAAGGGGTTAGAATGTAATAATGCAGTGACATTGGAGAGTGATTTGATGGAGCTCTCCAATGCTTCCATTCACAATTTTATGCGCCATTCTAGGAAGTCAAAGAGTGCTTTCCATCGGGTTCTCATAAGACTTTTGGCCTCAACAGCAAAAATTATCCTGGGATGTTCTGGAAGCCTTAAGATGGCAACTTCCAGCAAGGTGGTAGAGGTTATAATGCTAAGGAGTCGGAGCCTAGCATAAAATTCTGACGAGGCTACTTGGTGAGCAACTTGGGTCTTATTCAAAAAGGAAGTAGAGATCCATTTTTCACTGACCTGGTAAAGAAAAGTAAACATCAGGCACGCATACCAAGAGACAGAAGGATCTTGTTCCAGAAAATCAGAAAGTGGAAAAAGATCTTGTAAAAAAAAGAATGCATGGAAAGTGATGGAGCTAAAAAGTAAGCTAGAAAATGCAGAGATTATACAGGTAAGAAAAAGAAAATCAGGACCTTCAGAAAGGACCTTTGTATCAAGCAAAACCCCAAAATGTTTTACTCACAGGCAAAAAAGATGAATAAAATAAGAGTAGAGAATAGGCCCTCTAAAATTGAAGGGTGATTAACAAATGAAAAAGAAATTATGTAACATTTAGTAGAAAGATATAAGGTGAATTCATCCTAGAATTGATAATGAAGATAATGATACAGAAATAAGAGATGAAAATAGTACATAGATATTACTGAAGCCGAGTGCCTATTAATGATTTAAAAATGGATCAGCAGGAGGACCAGTGGTGTTCCTGCCATTTTGTTAAAGAAAGTGGTTCATTCAATCAAGCTGCTCCCAATATTATTAAGACAAAGTATAGATACAGGCAAGATTTATGATGAGCATAAATTTATTACTGGATCAAGACTAGATTAATAATTATAGGCCTGTGAGTCTGACATCTCTTATTATGAAAAGTTTATGAAAGAGAAACATTTAATGAAAAATAGTTTGTTTAATATAGGACAACATGGTTTTGTACCCAGTGAAGTCTGTTAGTCCACCATGAAAGCATTATAAAAATATCAAAAGATCAGATGTGGTTTACCTAGACTTTGCAAAAGCTTTGACAAGGTATACCATAATATATTAGCGAAAAAAATTAGAAAACATAACATTGTGGATAAACTAGTTTGGATAAAAGAACTTTTGTAGTGATTGCTAACACAAAAATCGGATGACTACAGTAATATCCGTTGTGCCACAAGGATCTGCAGTGTTAGCTGCATTGCTGTTTGTGATTATAATTGCAGACATTAATGTTAGTAATTTCTAACACAAGAATAAGTAAGGAGACCTAGGAACTTCATAAAAGAGACCTTGGGCAGAGGTTTTATTTAACTCTGATAAATTTGAATCAATAAACTATGGTGATAAAGAAGGAATGCTATTCAGACAATCACAAATAAGGAAGCAGTTAAAAGACCTTGGTGTGATGTTGAATTGGCAATGATCAAATAGCAATACTATTGGCAAAACGCAAGGGAATGTTGTTCACTTCAAAACAAGAAAAGCTGAACACATGATTATGCTTTATAAAACATACATTATAGTCCATTGAATATTGCAATTAATATGGTACCCACACTACCAAAAGGATATTGCACAAATCATACAAAGGTCCTTTACAGCTAGAATAGAAGAAGTTAAGGACTTGACTACTTGAAAGACTACAATTGTTTATATAGTCTTGAAAGGAGAAGAGAACATTGATTATCCAAGCATGGAAACAGATGTATTACTCATGGAGCTAAAAATATCAGAAAGCTGCAAGCAGACTTAATATGCCCCTATACTTTATGGAAAGCACACAGGACATTAATCCACCACACACCAGCATCGATAATGCAGCGTCTATTCAATGCGCTACTGTCATCTGAGAAACATATCCTTTGTGTTTAAGAATAAGCTTGACAAATATTTAAGATGCATCCCAGACCATCCAAGACTGGAAGATGCAAAATATACCGGAAGATGCAAATTCTCTGGTAGACATCAGATCCTTTGAGGACCTGGGGCAACCCGAACGAACTGTAAGGTCTGTAAATGATTTCTTTAGTTTTTTTAATGCTATAGGCACAAGTAAGAAAACCATTTCTGTTAAGTGGTTTCTCCTCTGGTGAGATGGTACAGGTGCCATTCTGTACTAAGGAATGCTGCCATTTGTGGAATTCTCTATTTAAACTGTGTAGTTTTTCCCATTAATTACCTTTGCCATTGGGAGAGAAAGTGCACAAGAGGCATCTTGCCAAGGATTTCAGTATCATCAGGGGTGAGTATTGGAGCTCCTATTATGTTTTGATCTGAAGTTCTGTATTCCAAACTGACCCACTAGTCAGAATTCTAGAATCAGACTTTGTTTGGGCAAATATCTGGATGTATCCACTTACATGGGAGTTTTTCATGTATCCCTTTTGGTTCTGAGCTCAATTTCCTGCCAAATGTGTGTATCCCTTTTGGGGAACTTGCAAACAGCTTGCATCTGTGTATCCCTTTAACAGGTAATAAAATCTCAATTTTCTTACAGAACTGATCAAATGTTGCAAAACTGTGTATCCCTTTTGGGGGCTTGCTTGTGTATCCCTTTTTGGGTACAGGTCAATAAAAGATTTCTTACAGAACTGATCAAATGCCACAAACTGCAAACTGCTGTGTCTATCCCTTTTTTGGGGGAGCTTGCCACAAACTGTGTATCCCTTTTGGGGGAGCTTGCCATAAACTGTGTATCCCTTTTGGGGGAGCTTGTGCAATCTAACTGAGCTTCAGCAACTAAACTGTAACTGCCTGTTAATCAAGGGGCAAAAGTCCTGGGCAAGTTACTATACCCTTCCAAAAAAGTAGACATTTCAGTCTGAGTTAGGTGGATCCCAGTATCCCTTTTGGGGGAAAGATCCTATTCAGCAATGATAGCTGCATGGGGAATAGAATTCCTTCTGGGAGGTTTCTCCCATGGCTAGCTTAAATTTATGTCCCTGAGCCTTCTGGGTTCAGCAGGGCCATTTTGATGGCAATGTTCACTTCATATTTTTTAATAAGAATGTGAACTCCATGTAAAGATTCCTCTACTTCCTCCACAGGGTTAACCTGGGAGGTATTGGCGACTGATGTTAATGGGTTTTGGCCCAAACATTGATGTTGTTCAGAGGAAGGGTTAAATATCTGCTGCCGGAGTTCTGCCGGAAAGATAATCTCCCCCTTCCTCACCCCTACTGAACCCTAGGACCCATTGAGACAGCTTAAAAGGAGCTGTTTCGTCCTTAAAACTTGCTGCCAGGAGCATACTACAGATCTCGCCCAAATCTGGCGACCAAGCAAATTTTCCTTGTTTTTTACAAGGACTATGCTCATGGCAGGTGGTATGGGCTGTACCCACTGGCAAAAAGTGAACCGAGCAATTTGCTACGGAACACTTGAACTGAGGATCCTGCCTAATGGCGGCCCTGTAGTGATATAAAGCAAGTTGTTGTTAGAAGCTAGTTAGTATTAATTGTTTTTAAGTGAGGGACACTTCTGTAGTTCCTCATATAGTTTCCATATTACAGGTTAATTTGATTACAATTGTGCAGTTTTAATACATTTAATTAAATATCTATGTTAAACCTTCTAAGGTTTAGGTTAGTTTTCATACCTGTACATGGCTGTATTATTTATACACTGTTAGTCCTTTTGCAATGGCCAAGTGAAATTTTTAATTCCAATTGTCATGCCATTCAGACTAACTGCTATGAACTAATTTGTTTGACTAACCCAAACTACTGTTTTATATAGCTTAGGGTAATGATTCTAGTATAATCTACGTTAAGCTAAGAATAGAGGATTTCTTAGAAGGTTCTTGCTTAACCTATTCTAGGCTTATTTACAACTTAAAAGATATAAACTTTACAGAAAATAATTCTCTTATAATCTGTTTTTCTGTTTTATGTGGCCGAGACTACCTTTTCATCTGATATTCGGCCATTGCTGTTTTAGGCTAATAGTAGGATATTCCTTATAAGGGGGTTCCTACTTAATATGGTTAGGCTACTGCCTGTTCTAGATTTATATCACCTTTAAGGATATAGGCTACACAAGACCCTACTAGCACGTAACCTTAAAGATATGCTACCGAGTCATAAACTAGGTTATTTTATTTAGGCTAGGATACTGTTTATATATAAAAAATCCTGGGCTTATTTGTTCTTTCTTAACCTAGTATAGGGTATTGCCTAATCCAGATTATTATAAAAACAGAAAACTTACTAATATGTAACCTTATTATTCAACTATTTGTCTAACCCAGTTTGTTGTTTATATCCAATCCTAGGCTATTTGGTTTACTATATAAAACAGTATATAATCACTTGTGTGTAACCTTATAACCAGGTTATAACTTACTCTTATCTAGGCTACTGCCTAATCTGGATTATTTAATTCACACTTAAGTGTATGGGTTACATAAACAAAACACAATCAGCCTACCTTAGTATGTAGCCTTAAGGTTAGGTTACCATCTCATCCAGCACAGATTTTGATTTCATCTAGTCCTAATTACATGGTCTAGGCTAACAATTTAGTCCAAAAATGGGATGTTTCATTTTAAGTTACCACTTAACTTGATATAAGGTAATGCCTAGGCTAGTCCTGGATTATTTAGCTCATGCTTAAGTGCACAGGCTTATATAAAAGGGAAAATTTTTTTTTACTAATATGTAGCCTCATTGTTAGGCTATCAATTTACTTTGCCCAGATACTGTTATTATCTGATCCTAGGGTCCTCAGTCTAAGCTAGGCTACTTAGGATACGTAATCCAAGGATGTACATAGGCTACAGACAACATCCACTATTAATCTAGTCTGAATTATTCTCACTTACTGCCTAGATTATTGTAAACATCGTGTAATCTGAGAACATTTCTTTTAGTTAAAACATTTAGTTAGAACTTAAAACAATTTTCGTTTTACAAAACTAGGTAGCAATCAACGCTTTACGAAACTAGGTAGGCTAGCGATCAACGAGCCGGGTTCCGGCTTTAACACACAAATTATATAAATTCCAGAAGTTTAAAACTAAAACTTTTAACTGGAAGTTAATATTGAGCACTTATCTTGCTATTTTTGATGTTTCCATAATCCTCAATACTAAAATGGAGAAAAAAGTCGAATTTTTTCGGAGCGCTGGTAACAACATGAACCGTTAAACAGACCAAACAGTGGAACATGCGTTCACTTTAGACCAAACAGAGAGTAATGGCTCCTTTGGTCTTTATAACTCCATCACGTGTTATAATGTAAACAAATAGGGCGGATGCGCAACTGCGAGAATTCTTTGATAATTAGTCACTTCTCTTTCTTGCAGGTTCTTTTGACGTTGGAAAAAATCTAGGTTCAGCTAAATGATGCTGAAGATAAAGGGAAAGTGCCCTCTTATCTTTGAGTCCATTATATACTCCATCATGTGTTATAATGTTAATCATTACAACACCCTTCTGTTACTGGCCAAAAGACCAACTCTGGGTTGTAATAGGGTTTCTTGGGTTTGGGGAGTGATTAGTTTGATTTATGCTTCTCTTTGGTCCCTTAGGTGCCATTTCATAAAATCAAGGAGCACTTCCCACAGGGAATCCATAAAAATATAAGCAACAGCAGCCATAATGGTCCTTGGTGACTCTGGAATCTCCCTCATACTCACTTCCAGGATCATGGTAGAGGTTAGAATAAAGATGAGTGGAACCTCATATGGATCACAAAAGTGAGTGGCCTGTCGGAGACTTTGCCCATAGGGACAGAAATGCTGGGTAGCCCCGTCCAAAGGGAGCTCTTTCTGTTCTAAGGAAAGGATGCACTTCTCATTCCTTTATGGAGTTGTCAGACACTGGGATGGCTGAAATTAATGGCTTTATCTCTGTCACTGTCTCATACATCTTAGTAACTGTGAAATTCTGAAAATCTTCCTGCACAAGAGTCATCATTTTAAAAGTAAAGGGACGGAAGGATGAAGACAACCAGAGGGGGTGCTGATTCTCCAGGATGGTCAACATACCAGAATTTGCAATGAAATGGAAAAAAGGGCTTTGATCACCTGGCCACCATTCCAGCTCAGCAGTTTCTGTATTCCATATGGCAAAGGGCAGCTCTGTCATGGATTTCTATGATCCACCTTGATCACTGACTTTTGCTCCTTAATAAAGTATTTGCTATCTTGTAAGAAGAGACCGTGAGGTGCCATAGCAAGGATTTTCAGTATTGGAGTATTGGTGTCAGGGATGGGAGAGGGCATCCCTGATCCTCTCACCCTGGTAAGGTTAGAGTCCAAAATGTTCAGAGTGCTATGACATGTCAGTATTATAAGCAGGAGGGCATTCCAATAGGAGTCAAGGTCTGATTCTAATGAGGATCTAGGAGATCAACTCAAATTTCTCCTAGCCTTGGGGTTTTTGGTAGCCAGTTACAAGGACCTTACTTCCCTAGCAAGTAATCTTCATGTCGGTGGCCTTCAAGGACTTTTTGGACTCTCTCCTACGGGCTGAAAATGTCTTGGTAACAATGTCCAATTCAGTAACCAAGACTGCCCTGTATTTCCAAGGGGAACCTTAATACTTTGCCTTACCTTCTTAAGGATCTCCTTCCTGAACTCCAACCATACATTTGAATCAGAATTTCCTTGAGGTACTTGGGTTGAAGTAGTTGGATTACTACCAACTGGCAGAGAGGAAGCCTCAGGTGAGGGACTAAGAACCATGGGGAAAACAGGAAAATCAAGGGAGGAGGGGGGCCTGTTAGAGTCCTCTTCAACATTGGATTTGCAAGGGAGATCCAGAATCCCCCTCCCAGAGCACTTCCTCACGCAAGATAAAAGGCCAGTGCCTCTGGGCCCTTTGAATTCAGTAAGGACAGCTCAATAGTTTGGTCCAATTCATGCCCATTTTTCAGGGCATGTGTCCCAAATAACGACAATTCACCTCCAATAGAGAAGTCATATAGGAAGATCATGAATTCCTACGTTTTGGCATGTTTGGCTGAGCATGGAATATACTTGGTGGGGAAGAAAACAATCACAGCCAGAGTTCTGCCAAGAAGATGTAATCCCTTTCCCTTTCATCAGCACTCCTACCAAACCACTGAATCCATAGGGCTACTTTAAACTGGACCCCATCATATGACCAACCAAATTCACCTTTATGTCTGTGTTTGTGGCATGTGATATGTGCTGTCCCCCAGGTGAAAAGCAGACTACATAGTTTGCAACAGAGCAAGTGACCTCTGGGTCTTGTTTAATAGCAGCCCTGTAATGGGAAAAAATAGCCATGAGAAATGGTACTATGCAAGCCACATATATATACTGGATAAGCAGGGCACAAACTGGAACAAAATGGACCAACTTGGTTATAGTACATGACCATGAAGACCAGTTAAGCAACAAGGTCTTTCAAAACAAAACAGCCACAAAACAATGTGTAAAAATAGACATCATGTAACACCCTTTTTATGAAATTTTAATTAAATAAAGGTATTATTACACTTTCATTAGTATAATGCAATGAAGCATTAAATTATATATTATACAGGGTACCAAAAGTGAAGTATAGGAAAGAATTTTGATCCTGTTAAGAAAACAGTATACAGTCCGGACAGATATACTGTAAGTATCTGTATTAGTAAGGGCACAATACGAGATCCCCTCAATTAGGGCTTGATAAAAATAATGAATTGTAATATAAAACTGTACGGTGAAGGAATACAAATAAAAAATAGATCCTCCCGAACAATAAAGAATAAGATAAACCTCCCACAAAAATCCCAATATTAAACATCCTCAACTTACGGCAGGCAATCTGCTCCAGTGCTGTGCTGTAAGCTGATTTCACCCGTAAGTCGTGTTTCCCCGTTATCGGCACTTTAATGGCGCTTACAGTGCCATAACTTGATGTCTGGTGCTGCAACTTGATGTTGCATCAAGTTACAGCACCATAAGCGCCATTAACTTGATGCTGCATCAAGTTGTAGTGTCATAAATGGCATTAACTTGATGCCTATTCTTGCCATTAGTGCTGTAGCTTCATGCAACATCAAGTTACGGTGCTGAAAAAGCACCGTACGATCGAATATGACGTAAGTCGGTGTTACCATAAGTCGGTGATGCACTGCATAATGAAAATCCCAATTATAATTAAATCCCTTAACCCTTAAGGGACGGCATAATTTATCAATGTGCAGCATCCCAGACCGGGGAAACTTTGAGTTCGGCAAAATAAAAAAAAAATCACATCAATGGAAAGAGAATGACACGTACATGCACACTGTATAAATAAAAAATTCTAAAAATTTTCCCTACCTTCCACGAGAAGTTGAAAATGACTATTTACAACCCCTTGTGGGGCCTCATTTACAAGACAATTGTAAATTTTACCAACTTATATATGTTTTTTCTAATAAATAAGTTTTTTGGATTTTGTAAAATTATTATTACTGCTCACACAATATCAAAACAGATAAGAAATAAAAGCAGTAACAAATTTTTTACATATTTGTTGTAAAATATTCACGTAAGTTAACGAGAAGGAAGATTCAATAACATTTTTTTACTTTTACATGCTTTTTCTAATATTTCTTTGTAATTTTCTTTGTAAAACTACATTTACAACCGACATACTATCGTAACAGACAAAAACAAAAAACAACAGCAACCCCTTCGTATATTTACAAGCAAACTTACACAAAGACTCATGTGAGAGAGAGAGAGATGCAGTACCTTCCCCCTTGAAGTCACAAGCATTACTGATACTGGCCTAACTCTCAGTTTGTATAAAAGTTGCCATTAGTGAATTTATAGCATATAGAAGTATTGGCATCTTTGTTTCAAATCATTACTGTATTACCATAACAGTGGTGCATAATTCTGCTTCACACTCAAGCTCAATCTGTCCACCTCCCCAAACCTGTTTTACTTCACACTGAAGCTCAATCCGTCCACTAAGGGTTAAGAGCACTTTCTATATACTGAAAATTAAGAAGGAAGCCAAGATGTATGCACTACAGGACAACCTAGAGGCAATTAGTATAATATGAAACTGGAATTTTACTAGGAAACACCTTGTACTTCATTTTCTTTAGTAGATAATTGCAACACCTCACTGTTAAAGCACTGCACAATGGAAAACTCTTGAAGGAAGAAAAATGTTCACATTCAGATAACACCTACGAGAAATGGATGGGCTAGCCTACCAGCACCTCTGCTGCCACATCTGTGGAAGAAGGCTAAATCATAATCTTCCAGGTAGCCGCTGTAGGCAAGGTCAAGAGCCTCCTTGCTTTGTGTCCATATATATTTTATCATTGTACCAAAAAGAGCTCTAATTCAGTTGAGACTAGATATGAGACAGTTCTTAATATCAATCAGCCTTCCCTCTGGAGCCCAATAGAACCATGTTTGTAACCCATCTGAGGATGAGCAGAAGCTGCACTATCAAAATGAATGTCAAATTCATCACAACCATGTCAAGTATTGTCACAAAACTGTTTTATATTTACACTTATTTACTGTTTTCAAGTACTGTAAAGTGATACCCCGAACTTAAGCGAGGTTGGGTTCCAGAACCCCTCACGCCAGGTGAATTTTTGCGTAAGTTTGGCACGGTCTCTAAAAATGCTAATACTTATTTCAAAAGTTTAAACACTAAATATGACCCTAATCATGCTCCCAAATTATTAAGAAACTTTTAAATGAAATGATTAAAGTTACTGTAATTTCATTTAAAAGTTAGCTTAATACATTGCCCTTCAAAAAAAGAAATAAATGGATGACATAAAAATGGAGAGTTAGAAGAGAATTTCTCTCCCTTTCCCCTTCCAACCGATCTATTTTTAGAAGTCTTCTCAACCTCTTTTTAATAACTTCTTTATTCCACGTCTCTTTCTCTTTGTTCTGATATGCTCTTTCATGAACAAACAGTGATTTTTATTTGGACTAATACAACTCTTGGTCATTATGTCTCTATGTTTTAGAACGTATTTGCCATACCAACGCATTTACAGTCTGTAGACAGTACAGGTAAAATTAGATCAATTTAAACTATCTACTGTACAGGTAAAGAAGTACAGAGAAATGAAGTTTTCACAATAAAACTAATATTGTAATACTTACCTGAACACCTGAATTAGCCCCTGGTCACCTACCAGCCTGAACTACATCCCCATAGCTTTTACCCACTAAGTGGGTAATTAACTGTCAACGTTACCAATGCTTACAGGAAAATCTTGTCAAATGAGTTACCTGAAGTACCGATGGCAACACTGCTGCAAGTCCCGGCCGAGTGAGGCCGAGATCCCCAATTGCGTTATCCACTATTCAAATTGAAGTGGGGAGGAGGGTGGGAATCATTCAGGTGTTCAAGTAAGTATTAGAATATTAGTTTTATCATGAAAACTTGATATTGCAATACACTCCCTGAACACTGAATTAGCCCGATTAACAAAATTTTAAGGAGGTGGGATCAATCTAATTCAGCCCAGCCTGCCAACAGGGAAACCAGGTAATTCATTATTTGCCTACTCTGTATAAATGAATGTATCCTCACCTAGTTATCCCACTCGGCAGGTGAGAATGCCTGTAGACAGAGTACCCCCGACATCAGTCTCATGTCTAGGTACTGTCTGAGTCGAGCTACCTCTCATGTGGTATTCAAACCTCCTCATGGATAGAGTAGCAAAATAAAAAACCAAATTACCATGTGGCTAATCACAGCCTCCCATGAGTAGTGGAGAACGACGAACCTCCCATGTAGCTAATCAAAGCACTCTCATGTATGGAGGGTTATGATGAACCTCCCATGTGGTTAATCAAAGCACTCTCATGTATGGAGGGGTACAATGAAGCTCCCATGTGGCTAATCAAAGCACTCTCATGTATGGAGGGGTACAATGAACCTCCCATGTGGCTAATCAAAGCACTCTCATGTATGGAGGGGTACGATGAACCTCCCATGTGGCTAATCAAAGCCCTCTCATGTATGGTGGGTTACTAAGAACCTCCCATGTGGCTATTGTAGCCTCTCATGTATGGAGGAGAAGTTGAGTGTGCAGGATCTTCAAGTTCTTCACTGCCCATTGCCGCCGATGTCTGTGCAGAAGAGGTTGAAGAAACCAAACTTGTCCACTGGATCTGCCTAACTTCACAGTACTAACGTCAAACTTAATACTCTCACTATGAACCCCGACCAACAGAGAATCCAAAGTTCCTCAGACTACATTCATTACCTAGAGTTTCTCCCACCCTTGACATTACTATGTAACTAAAAAATTGAGTTGGTCGTCACAAAGGACCAAGCGAGTAACTCTTCTTCGAAGAAAACTGAATGTCTCTGAGGTAGAAAGTCATGAAAACCGACACTGACTTCCAAGTGGCCGTCTCTTAGAACCTCCACACTAAGAGAGTACAGGCAATCCCCGGTTAACAGCGGGCTTGGTTAATGACGATCCGGTTTTATGGCGCCTGTCTAGTGACGAAAATTGGCAATTTTCAGCACCGAAAATCGCCAATTTCCGCTTACTGGCGCCGATAATTGGTTATTGGTGCCAATACATACCTAACAGAGGCGCCGAAAACTGAAAATCAGCACTTTTCGGCGCTGATAAGCCTGAAAATTGCCGAAAAAGCGCCGGAAATCGCCAATTTTTGGTTATCATTACACCCCCAGAACAGAAGCCCCGCCAATAACCGAGGACTGCCTGTACCCCCTTAGCTAAATGAACGCACCCACGATAATAGGGTTAGCTGCTACACACGGACTAAGAGAATAACTCATGTAAGGAGGAGAATGCTGAATCTCCCAAGTGGCTATTCAGAGCCTACCCAGTATGGAGGGAATGAGGCAATGTGCCGAGCCGTTGACCCTCCGCCCTGCAGGTTGCGGCAAAGGCAGACGGCTGACGAGCTAAGAAGTATCCCAGCACCGACGAAACAGCCTAGGCTAGCCTACGAGAGCACCTCTTTGGACTCTCGTAGGGAAACTATCAAAGACTAGGATACTTAAAATGTACTAAACTTATGTTCATGTGATTATACTATCACTGTTGCTTAAGATTCTAAAGCCTAAAAGGAATTCCTCTATCTGGTTAACCTAATAACCATCGCACTAAGTGAATACCACCTTTGCTAAATGAGTGCACCCTAGATAATAGACTTCGCCGTTAAACGTAGACTAAGAGAATAACCTTCCGAGTCTTTGCACTAAGAGAATACCACCTCAGCTAATTGAACGCACCCTAGATAGGAGAATTCGCCGCTATACGCGGTGTGGCGAACTGAACGTCTCTTAAGTAAAGGAAGAAAACACAGGCGGACTCGCAAGTAACCTACCTCCAGAATAGAAGACACTGAACCATTCCTTAGAAAGGAAGATGAAGTGGACATACTCCGAATACTGAGCAGTAATGAAAAAAACATGTTAAATGCTAAATATAATGTAAAGTCAAATTAAATTGTGTTCAAGGGCATAAAGTTCGCGCCATATGAAAATCATGAAGTGTGCCCGCAACTGTGTTTCTGGAGTGAGCGCTTATCAACCAGGAACCAGGAACCCTCTCTCTCCGAAAGTAACTAATCGCATCCTTGACAGCGGACGTGAAGGGTTCCACGATGAGACAAGAAGTGTACAAAGAAGTGGACAAAATTCTCAACCTTTGATAAATAGACTTTAATATTTGCATTGGACATAAAGACATCTCCGTTGATGCCGGAACCAAATACTTGCAGATAAAGAACCTTCACGAACGAGGCAGAGTTTTAGCCTCCAACTCTGTCTTCGCCATGAATTCCGGAAGAAGAGAAATACTTATCATTTCCCGCCTAGGAAACCAGCCTAGAAAACTTCCTGAAGTTCGCTCACCTTTTTATCTGCAGATAAAGCCGAAAGAAAGAAAGAAAACACCTAATCAGTTATCTTAACCCTTAAACGCCAAGCCTCTATTTACAAGTGTCTGCCGTATGCCGGCGGCGTTCGGAAGTTAGCGCCGAAGCGGAAAAAAAGTTTTTTTTTTAAAATCACAGTACGCTTAGTTTTTAAGATTAAGAGTTCATTTTTGGCTCCTTTTTTTGACATTGCCTTAAGTTTAGTATGCAACCATCAGAAATGAAAAAAATATCATTATCATAGATAAATATTGAAATATATGACAGCACAAAAAAAAATTTTCATATATAATTGTATACAAATCGTGCTGCGAACAAAAAGGTTAAAGCTAACGAGTTATTTTTTCTTTGTATTGTACACTAAATTGCAATGATTTTGGTATATAACAAATTGTAAAACGATCAAAAGCAACACAGAGAAATATTATCACAAAATGATGCATGAATTAAATAACGCGAGGACGTAAAAAGTTTTTCAAAAATTCACCATAAATCGAAATATTGTGTTAGAGACTTCCCGTTTGTTGCAAAATGAAGGTAATTGATTGAATATTACTAGACTGTAAGTGTTTTAGCTTATAATTGCAGTTTTCGACCATTTCGTTCGAGTTAAAGTTGACTGACGGTTGAATTTTTTCTATTTATCATGATTTATATGAAAATATTTCCAAACTGATAAAAGCTACAACCATGAGTTATTTTTTGTTGTATTCTACATGAAATTGCACACATTTTCATATATAAAACTTTATGTAACCGCTAATATAAAATGGTGCAAACATTACGACAAAGTGACAAAAGAATTTCTGAGATGTTCGGCCGTGTTACGAGTGCACGGACGTAAGGAAAGTTTTTTTTAAAATTCACCATAAATCGAAATATTGTGCTAGAGACTTCCAATTTGTTGCAAAATGAAGGTAAATGATTGAATATTACTAGAATGTAAGAGTTTTAGCTTACAATTGCGTTTTTCGACCATTTGGTCGAGTCAAAGATTGACAGTTTGAAATTTTGGCACATCGTGATTTATATGAAAATATTTCCAAACTTATAAAAGCTAAAACCATGGGTTGTTTTTTGTTGTATTTTACATGAAATTGCGCACATTTTCACATATAAAACTTTATGTAACGGCTAATATAAAATGGTGCAAAAATTATGACAAAATGACGAAAGAATTTCTGAAATTTTCGGCTGAGTTACCGCACAGACATAAGGAAAAAGTTTTTTTTTTTTAAATTCACCATAAATCGAAATATTGTGCTAGAGACTTCCAATTTGTTGCAAAATGAAGGTAAATGATTGAATATTACTAGAATGTATGAGTTTTAGCTTACAATTGTGTTTTTCTACCATTTCGGTCGAGTCAAAGTTGACCGAAGGTTGAAATTTTTTGTAGTCGACATACGGTACGTCCGCTCGTCACCTGACAGACAATTTTAGTTTTACGATACGTCCAGTCGGTGTTTAAGGGTTAACATTAGAACTTTCGACAAATCTCACGAAGGAGCCCGAGTCGGCAAGACCGGACATTAAACTTAAAGGAACGTAATATATCAAAGAAGATCTTACTGCTAGAAATTTTTGGGAAGATGGAAAAATGTACTACTAACTGTTGAGCGGTAGCCAGCAATAGCCGAAAATGGAAGAATCTTGACTTTCCGAAGGAATAAGAGAAAACCAGGCAGGCCTAAAAATGGAATGACCTTCCTTACGACACAGACTTCCCCATGTCAAGCTGACCTGATAAAGCTTACGGGCTGACTTTCTCAAGCTGAAAGAAACACTGTCTAGACACAGCTTTAGAGTGTCAGGACGGTCTAGCTTTTCACTCGGCAGTCGCCTGCAACTAGGTTCATCACGCAAGAGTTTGGATGATAATGGTGAAAATGCGGTTGTCTAACAGATCTTCCGCATGAGGAGGAACATTGGAGCTTCCGTAAGGAGCACTAGGAATTCCAGAAACCGAGGGCGTTAAGGCCAGCAAGAAGCTAGAGTCATAGACGTCTTGACACTCCCACAATTCCTGATTACCTGATGAATGAGATCGAATGGCAGAATGCATACAACTCTAAGTTCTAATGATCTCGTTCCCCCCAAGTTCTCAGATACGACACGGCAGTTACGATGTCGCAAAGCAGACTCACTACTGTGTTGCGCACTAGGACTGAAAAACACCTGAAGGCTTCCTTTACAGCCCTGAGTTCCCGAAGGTTATGACTCCTGACTCCGGACACCTGACGTATCAATCGCGAATTTCCTGGAGGCACCAAAAGACTGTGGCGTCTTCTTGGTTTACTTATCCAATCGAGTCCAAAGTACCGATCCCAAAGTCAAAATTGAGAGAGAAGTTCCAAATCCCATCAATAAAGTATCCATCCAGGAGAAAATGCGTTGAAAAACAGTCCAAATTGTGATCTGATGTCCAAATTCTTAAATGGGGGTCGGGCTAAATGACCAAAAGTTTGCCTGATGTGGGCACACCCACACAGCATAGTGAACAAAAAACAATTGGGGATCTCGGCCTCACTTGGCTGGGACTTGCAGCAGTATTGCCAATGGTACTTCAGGTAACTCATTTGACAAGATTTTCCTGTAAGCGTTGGTAACGCTGACAGTTAATTACCCACTTAGTGGGTAAAAGCTATGGGGATGTAGTTCGGGCTGGTAGGTGACCAGGGGCTAATTCACGTGTTCAGGGAGTGTATTGCAATATAATAAGTTGTAAAAATGTGTGAGTGATAACTAAGAGAGAGAGAGAGAGAGAGAGAGAGAGAGAGAGTTGTCCTTACTTAAAACATCAAGTTAAATTATTTATGAATCATTAAGGAGACAGAGAGATTAACATGAGAGAGAGAGAGAGAGAGAGAGAGAGAGAGAGAGAGAGAGAGAGAGAGAGAGAGAGAGAGAGAGAGTTATTCTTATATTAGATATCAAAAGATGGAAACTCATGATTTATGAAGGAAAAAGGAAAAAAGAAGAGAGAGAGAGAGTACCAGAAATCTTTTGACACCCTGTGGGCAACGATTGACACATCTGACAGCTTTGCCCTTGCCCCTCTCTTCAAAGATTTCTCAAAACATTGGGAAATGATATTTGTTTGTTTAAAATATCACATAATTTACCAGAGAAATGTATAAAATTTTTAATTACAGTTATATTATTATTATTATTATTATTTATTATTTAATCTTATTATTATTATTATTAGTATTTGAAAATTAGTAATTATTACTAGGTAAATCATTTATTTTATCATACAAAATACAAAAGAAATAAACATAAAAATAAAACCATAAAAATTCTCTCATCTCAGTAATGAAAGAATTTTTATGGTTACATTTATATGTTTATTTTTGTTTTTGTTGATAAAATAAATGATTTACCTAATAATGATTTTCAAATTTAATAAGATTAATAAGATTAAATAATAAATAATAATAATAATAATATAACTGTAATTAAAAATTTTATACATTTCTATGGTAAATTATGTGATATTTTAAACAAACAAATATCATTTCCCGATGTTTTGAGAAATCTTTGAAGAAAGGGGCAAGGGCAAAGCTGTCAGATGCATCAATAGTTGCCCACTGCGTGTCAAAAGATTTCTGGTACTATCTCTCTCTCTCTCTCTCTTTCTTTTTCCTTTTTTCTTCATAAATCATGAATTTCCATCTTCTGATATCTAACATATGAATAACTTCTCTCTCTCTTTCTCATGTTATTCTCTCTGTCTCCGTAATAGTTCATAAATAATTTAACTTGATATTTCAAGTAAGGACAATCTCTCTCTTTCTCTCTCTCTCTCTCATGTTATTCTTTCTGTCTCCGTATTAACTGATAAATGATTTCACTCTCTTAAGTAAGGACAACCCTTATCTCTCTCACTCTCTCTCTCCTCTCTCCAAGATTCGCAAATGTCGCATATCTGTGAAAAAGTCGCGTATGACAATTAGTTAGGTTCCAATGAAAAGTTCGCGTGTCTGTGAATTCGCGCAACTCGAATTGTGTAAGGTCAAAGTATTACTGTAATATTTGCCATTATATCACTAAAATTTCATGTATTTTCTTGCTTAAATATAACTAAACCACCATGTAGCAAAAGTAAGAAATAAAGCTCTTAAATAACTTATGAGGGCAAAAATCATAGCAAAATCAAATGGTGATGTGCAAATAAGTAAATCTTGCACAATAACTTACCCTACAAGTTTCTTAATATCTCCATCTTCTAACTGAAATACAAATCCTGGAGCAAAATAATCTTTGAAGACATAACAAGGACCGGCTAAGTTTATGCATTCCTGAAAAATAAGTCTTACTGTAAGAACCTTGGGTCAACAACAAACAAAAATAAAATATATATATATTATATAAAATGTAGTAAAAGTCCAATTTTCCGGCATCACTTAGTCCAGAAAACCTGCTAGTATGGCATTTGGATCAAAAAGTCTCATTCCAGATTAAAACTGCTGTTCTGGCACCCTTCCACCAAGTGCCACATTTTAAAAATAGTTGAGAGGGCTTCCAAAGTTTGAGTTTCACACTACCAAATGTCATCATGACATCTCACTCATCTCCATTCTGCCAATAGAAAATGGTATTTTAAATGATGCATTACAATCCATTCTCCTAGTACATATCTCATATTCTTATGCTAAGAATTCAGAAATAATTCACACAGTGCAAACCAAACATACACAAGAGAACCTCTTGGAAATGACACAAAAACTAGACTATATTACGCGACCCTTTGTGGACAGATGAGTCTTAAGAACTGTAGACAACATTTGTTTTAAAACAGATGCATCAGTGCACATGGGTACACTAAAAATCAGAACAATTTCCAATGTGTAAGCGTGTTTGCTTCTTGATCATGTTCGAGTGCGCATTCAGATAGCAATATCGTACTCATTGTTAACCAACCCTTGCTAAAATACAACACACATACACACCCCTTTTTCCGTTCGCTTTCAATAACAACAATTCTGTAGGTAACTAATATGTTAGTTAAGAAACAAACTATATTAGAAATGTAATACAAGTATACACTATATTCATTTTACAAAAATGGACACTTGTAATTCGGCCTTTGTAATCAGTTATTAAATAGAGTTGTAAGACTAAAAAACTAGTACTGCAAATAATCTGAACGATAAAATAGCTAAAATGCAGCAATATATAAGGGTACAGTTAAAACTAAAACTGTTTACCATGCATGTTTGGGTATGTGCATTTGTTTGTGAGTGCGCTGTTTGTTTCGATAATATAAGGTACAAAGTGATGTATCAACAGCCTCTAAGTTACACTATACAGAAAAACATATGGCATTGGATAGCCTTTGGAATTAGCAAATTGACTTTATTATGCATTATCTTTTAACAGCTTCAAATAGCACTGAAATGATTTGCATCAAAACAACTGGCTATTTGCACGTGGCTATTTGCACTTTTATTGACGATGCCTGAAGTCATTATATCTCTCTCTCACTCTCAAGACTTTTTTACTGGAAGTTCTTTTCAACAGTATGATATAAGAAATAAGACATATTAAAATGTATAACATTTATTATTAAACCTTGATTTATGACTGAGCGTGTGTATGTGTGTACGTGCTACACTATGTCTTGTGATAAGTGTTGGATGAATACCTCGTAAACGTATAAAAAAAAATAATGCACTGTATTCTGATGCCAATTAAAGAATAGACACAATAATTTTGTATTTCATGTATGGTTATGGTAATTCAATATGGTAATAGCTGGCAAAAAAGCTGCTGTATACAAAATAAATTAATGGTCATAAAACCATGGTATGCTGTGGTAAACACAAGCAGGCTACCTACCTATGAAATTGTATGTTGTTTATGAGAGAGAAAAAGGAGTGGTTCTCATTTTATTTTCCAATGATTTTAAATGGAGTAACTTTATTATGAGTATATGGCCATGACAACTGGGTCAGAGACCAACTCGTGTTGTGACATTCTATAAGCAATAATATATTTATTGGTGTCATCCCTTAAACTAGAGACACCAGTGCAAGGTACAACTAGTTTAATATATTAATATATACAAGAAAGAAATTTACTGCCCACAAAGAAGAACCATATCATAAGAAATGGGTTTTACAAATGTGAAACCTTGACATCTGATTGAGGAACAAACTGCTTCGTTAGTCTACACCAATTTCTATCAAAATCTTGAAATACTACACCATTCATTTACACACAATGAGACAAAGGTGGCATAGATGATTTTTGACAAAACACAGCTGGGCAATTTATCACGAATATTACTTGGTAATCTATTCATGTTTTCCATATTGTTGGTATGTCAACTTCAATGGAAGCTTATTAAGTATTGAAAATCTTACTAAACAGTAAAATCAATGAATTTGAAATAGAGTATAGTTCCTTTAAAATCCATTACAATAAATGAACTGAAATACCTACAAAATGCACAGAGGCAATTAAATGTGCACTGGTGTCCAAACAAAACAAAGTCATTAACTCATGAAAATAGTGCAACCTTATTATGCTGGTCACAACTGGGGTGTCTTTGAGACTGAAGCATCTTTGATGCAGAGAAACAGCCTGTCTATCTCCTGTTTAAATAAACAATACAATGGGAGACAAATACATGGAATTTTCTATTACACTTTTCTCTGGCATTTCACTCAGCATACTTGAGATATCTCTACATTCTTCTTGATATCTATACAAAAGACACCTTAAGGTAATTCATCCAATACAGGTACTTTTCTCTGGAGGAATCTTAATGCAATGCAACTCATAATCAATAAGAGAAAATAACCAGTCAGCAAACATACAATTTTTCAACTTTTCCATCTTAACGATGTTTTAGACCTTAACCCCATCCTTCTCACATTTTTGCTAATATACAGTATGTAAACAAAAAAAATTTTTTTTTACCGTTTCTGCTTAGATGTTCTATACAGTAAAACCCCCGAATCTGCAGGGGATGCGTACCACATCCCCCACGAATAACTAAAATCCAAGAATACTTAGAACCTTCTAAAAATACTTAGAACTGCCTATTTTGATAGTTCAAACACACAAAACAAAACTGAAAAGGCTTATACAGGTATTATCCTACTTACGATGGGGTTAGGTTCCAAAAAACCCATTGTTGGTTGGAAAAAACGTATCTCGAATATAGCCTAGCCTACACTAGGGTATTCAGTGCCATGCATACAAATATGGTAGCCTAGCCTACACTAAAAAGTATACTCTATACATACACGGTATAGTAATTATTAATATCAGCTAACTCTGGAGGTCCAAGCAGAGTGACTCATGATAATTCAATAAAAAGAGAAATTGAATAACAAACAAGAATTAGCTTAGCCTACACTATGGTATATCGTATATATACTATATACGGTAGCCTAGCCTACATTTTACTGTACTCTATATTCACATATTGTATTATACAAACATCAACATAACGAATATGAATCTTTTCCGTGGATGCTTTAATTAATTGTATCCAATAATATTGTATATATTATATTGCTTTTGTGGTATAAATTGCGATCATAGCGATCAATGTTTTGGTTTGGAAATCGATTATGCAGTAAGTTTATTTTGCTGTGTTTAACTCAGTTCAGAGTGCTTTTCTTGCTTCTAGTTAGCGTAAATGAATCTCTAGATACTTCAGCCATATGGGGCAAGGTTATTTTTCGCTATATGAAGTGTTTTTAAGTTGAAATATAACTTAAATGTCTTGTTGTGAAATTAGTTAGCTATTTTTCGTTAATAAATGACGTCGGACGTTTGGGGGCATGTTTGTTTTGTGTAAAAAAAAATCAAGATTTCGTTCGCTATATTCACTTGATTTCATCATAATATGAGCTTTATGTATTTATCGTTTATTGGCGTTAAAATAGCAGTAATATGTGTTCTTTCATGAATAGCATTTTTTATTAAAATACTTCCTCTCCAATTTTAATCACAGTCGAGTTTCACCCATGTTGCCAATGCACAATAATTTATAGTCATTAGCAGCTTGAACATTGTTTTCTCAGCTTCAGCTACAACTTGCAGCTTAAATTTAGCAGTATATTTCCTTGCTGATCTTTTACCCATACCGAATAAGGGTATAATGTAAAAATATATCAGTCCTTTTCTACTTAACCCTCTCGCGCTTACAGGGGTTCCTATAGCGCTACCCGGTATGTGACTTATGCTGTAGCGGGAAAAATGGGGCTCGTGTGCAAAGTTTCTTTGTAAAAATCGATACGTTCAAACTATAACTGATATACACTTCTGGTTTGTTTTATGATGTCGGCAAATGATTGAATATTTTCCTAAACCATCAGAAAATCTTTGCAAGGCTTAGAAATAATAAAAAAGATGTGATGAACGTGAAATTCTTAAGGAAAATTGTTGATATTTTTTTTAAATAATCATGAAAAATATAATAATTAGGTTTGGGGAGTTTATTTTATATGTAAATTGTGTGGAAATGTTTGAACTTTCATGTGGAAGCAATCACTTTGCTATAAATGTGTTTGCTAATTAGCTGTTACCGATTAAAGAATGCTAATTTTATACGGAGTGCAATTTTCAGATTTTCCAACCTACTTATGTTGACGTTTCGTATCGCACCTAAGTAAGGAATAACGATAGAAAAAAATAAATGTGGCACTAGAAAGCTGAATAAATTTCCTATAAAATGCACAAAAGAAAGATATATGTATTGTTAGAATAAAATTGAGCAATTGTCGTTAGATTACAGACAATCTTTTTTTTTTTTAAGAAAATATACGGCAACGATTATTATATGGAAACGGTGATATTTTTACATTTTGCTTTCAGCACGATAAATTACAAAGAATGGCCGTTCAAATGATATATAATACATGCACACTGAAGTTATTTACAGATGCACAACAGGCGCACAAAAAATTATCTACACATGCATAAATTCTGGCCGAACTACAGTGTTCGTGTATATATACAATGACATTTTTCGTAATTACTCCGTAGTAAATAACGCTACAAAAAAAGTGAAAACTGCGTTTTCTTGTAAGTCCAAGATCTACCCACACAATGGCGCAGTCTTCGTGTTCTTCGGATAACTCCTTTTTTTTTTGGTGAATTTTCCCCAAAAATAACTTACGGATGACGCGGAAATCGTGTCATCGGAGCACTTACAGCAAAAAATTAATTGACGTGATTTCGCATCATCGGATCACGGAGGGTTAACTTTATTTGTACTATAACTACGGTAATTGTTTATTACCGTATGATTGTTGAAATACAAGCAAAACGGCTGTTGTTATTCGATTCAGTTATACGCAAAACAACAGTTTCTTGTTCGTTGTTTATGGCTATATGCACTTAGGCAAGAGTATACTGTTACTAACAATACTTTTGTTATTCTCTTTTACATTTTTAACTAGAAGATGGAATAAAGAGATGGAGGAAAAGAAGGTGGTCTATTGTAATTTGGTCTCTCTTGCTGGCTGTGCCCGCAGGAAATTTAAAGATATTTTCTAAATGTTGTCATAACGGTATTATTGCTTATCCCATCAAATTATCGTAAGGCGAATTATCATAACTCAAGCACTACCTGGGTACCTGGGTATTTTAATAGTTTTATCACAAAAAGTGCATTTAATCATGAAAATTGACATAAAAATACAGTAATTAGTGAACATTTCTCAGAGAAAAATACCGCAAATGGGTGAATTTTAAGTGGGTAAAGCGTATATATGTTCCATGGAGAAATTTGCGAATAGGTGAGTCCGCGTATCGTGAGACCGCGAATACGGGGGCTTTACTGTATAGGATAATATGGGATGCATCATTTTTTATTAAGTATCAGTATACTTTGGAAGTTATTAGATTTTGAAATATGGCATTTGAAAATGTACTAGGTCATAAGCCTTAATATGGAATGTGAATTTGTGACTTTTATAAATATGAAGTAGCTGGCATTCTGGACAACCTGACGACAGATTCCTGGACTTTTACTGTACACAATTTTGTTTTCATTTACAGACATTAAAAACCAGACTGTTCCATATATACTTACAGCAGTTTCCAAATAGAGATGATGAGGCAAATAATACATATGGAAGTGAAGGTGATTTACAGATGCATATGCCGTCAAAGAATTGAAACCAACACGAAAGTCTCTGTAAATCAATAAAACATCACTAAGAGCTGCTATGTAACATTAAAAATATATTTAAACTTGTACTGAATGACTAACAAACTATATGTATAGAATTTTGGATGATTATCACAAATATTGTACAGTACACATACATTGTCTATTTATATGTTTTGATAAATAAATTTAAAATCTGTAAAATAAAACTTCTCCAAGTGATACATTAAATACAATGTTATTTTATGTTACACCTTATCTGCTATGGCCAGTGAAATAAATCATCCAAAACTGGATAAATGTTGCAATAGCATGTATCACAGAATGGGGAGTTACTGATTCATTCACAGCTAACAAGTCACTTTCAGTCAGCTTTGCATGGATATGTGATTGTCACAGATTATCTGTTTTTTCCTCCCTTCGTTCCCATCCTACAGATTTTAAACAATTTATGTAGTGGGTTAGATTTTTCGTAACAGAACATAAGGCAAAGTCAATTGGCTATTAAGAAAAACCTGATCATCATCAGCTTTCAGAAATTATCCCATTCTGATTATGTTTTGTTATTCAGCAAAAATTCCAGACTTCAAAGGCCTATAAAAGATATAACACTTATGTTGAATTGTGAACATGAAAAGCACCACTACTATGTCAAAATATGACATTTTTATAATAAAATAAGGTTTGTTTTGGTTATGGAGACATGCCCCGCCCACTCTTGGGGGATGAATGGGTACAACATAGCAAAGAGCTTTGATTTGTTTATGCCCTTATGTCCGAGAAAGGGGAGGCGGGTGGGCTCCGATCATGTAATTACTGGGTTAGTATATATAAAATCTTATTTTATTATAAAAATGTCATTTTCATATAAGTAACTTACCCAGTAATTACACTGAATGGAGGTGGGAAGGTTGGACATATCTACCCCAGAACATTATTAATAGTAGTGAATTTGAGAACAGAAGTTTGCTAACATTGAATCAATATTGTTGAACCTTACCTGATAAGAGCTGCTACAGGTAGATACTGCCTCTGGTTGGTGCTCATCTTATCCAGTAGAGGCGAGGTGATACAGCCTTGATGGCATACTACTACAGTGGGTGCTTTGCTAAATTCCGATGGCTAGCAAAGAATACAAGATACCCCTGCCCAGGGTGCAGTACCACACAAAATAACCAGAACAAATAAAGTCTCCACAACCAACAAAACAAAAATCAAAAACACCAATGCCCAACCATTAAAACTAAAGGACTGGAGGGTACTCCAAGTATATAGTACTCCCAGGCTCCCCTATGAATCAACACCCTATGCAAGGTGATGAGAATAAAGAAAGGACATTGCTGTCTATGTTTCCTCCCCCAACACCACACCAACCGCGTAAAATGGATCCAAGGTACTGCACTGATCATAAATTGTTTTGATATCCCTTAAATATTGAGATGCAAACACTGACTTGCACTTTCAAAACATCAACTGTACAATAGAAGTGAGGGATAAATTGTGCTTAATGGCCAAAGATGTAGTGACAGGAGAGAGATTCTTCGCTAACCACGGAATGAGCTTCCGAAATAAGGTCCCTGAGAAAGAATGCCAAGGCATTCATAGACAGAGGCCATGAGGGATTTTTCACAGAACACCCAAGATTTCTTGAAGTACCACGAATAGATTTTGTTCTGTGGAGATAATATTTAAGAGCCCTCACTGGACAGAGTTCTCTCTTCTTCTGACGGGCCTACTATCCCAGTCAAGCTCTTAATTGTAAAAGAACAAGGCCATGGATTTGATGGGGATTTGCTCTTAGCTAGGAATCCTAGGGAAAAGGAACAAACTGTATTCCCTGGGAAAAGCAGACATTTTTGTCCAAAGCATGCATATCGCTGGACCTCTTTGCATTGGCCAAGGCAACCAGAAAAAGTCTTCCTGGTAAGGTCCCTCAAAGAGATGGACTGCATGGGCTCAAAACGTGAACTGGCCAGCCACCTAAGCGCTATGTCCAAATTCCAGGAAACTAAAGGTTTTTCTTTAACTTTGTGGTATCAAAAGACTTAATAAGATCGGACAAATCTTGGTTGGAAGATAAATCAGTTCCTCTGTGGCGGAAAACAGAGCTAAGCATTGATCTGTAGTCCTGAATGGTAGAAGTGGAGAGACCTTTAGCCGAGCGTAAGAAAAGCAGAAAGTTCGCTGTTTTTGTTACAGAGGTACTAGAAGAGGAAAATTATTTCGTCTACGCCAAGACCTGAAGACAGACCACTTAGCCTGGTAGACTTTATCTGAAGATTGCCTTCTACACTTAGCAAACGCGTTCGCAGTTGCTCTTAAAAAGCCCTTCTTTCGGAGCAGTCGCTTAACAGTTTGAATCCTGTTAGGGCCACAGAAGACAGGTTTTGGTGAAACTGTTGGAAGTGTGGTTGCCTGAGAAGTTGTTGCTGCTGCAGTAGCGGCTTCGGGAAATCCGCAAGGAGTTCCAGCAGATCTGGAAACCACTCCTTTGCTGGCCAGAAGGGGGCTATCAAAATCACAGATGGGTTTTGATGAGACTGGAATTTGTTGAGTACTTGTCTCACTAAACTGAATGGGGGAAAGGCATACAGATCTTTGCCCGACCAGTCCTGCAACATTGCACCGGTCACCCAAGCTAAAGGATCCGATACTGGTGAGCAGAAGAGATGAAGTCGATGATTCCTGGAGAAGGTGAATAGATCTATAATGGATTTCCCTCAGGGCTTCCACAGGTCCAGGCAAACCAATGGAGCTAACGTCCATTCTGTGGGAAGGACCTGTTTCTGGCAGCTCAATTCGTCCGCCAGAACACTGAGTTTCCCTTGGACAAAGCGGGTTACCACTTGCGTGTTGTTTCGGTTGAACCAGAGAAGAACTTTCGTTGTTTCGTACAGAGAGAAAGAGTGAGTCGCCCCCGCTTGTTTCTTGATGTGCGGCAGTGCAGTCATGCTGTCCAAATGCACTGCTATAGTCTTGCCATGCACTTCTGAGGCGAAGCACTGCAAGCCTAGAAGGATTGCCTGTAATTCCTTCACATTGATGTACCAGTGTTTCTGTTTCTGGGACCAGGTACCTGACATTTCTTTTGCCCCTAAAAGAGCTCCCCAACCTAGATTTGAAGCATCTGAAAAGAACTCTGGGCTGGGGCTCAGAGGGAGAAGAGACTTCCCTCCTGTTAGCTTCTTCCTGGAACTCCACCAACAGAGTTCCTCTTTGATTTCTGTAGTTATCGGAAACACCAATGAGTCTGGGAACTTCCTCCTGTTCCAGCTGGCTCTTAGGAAGAATTGGAGAGGTCTCAGGTGTAGTCTCCCCAGAGAGACGAACTGTTCCATGGATGAAAGGGTACCCAAGAGGCTTATCCATTGATTGGCTGAGCAACAGTCTAGCTCCAAAATCTTGTTTACCGTCTGTGGGCACTTCTGTATCCTCTTCAGGGCTGGGAAAAGCTGAAAATCCCGAGAGTTGATCATCATTCCTAAATAAAGAATCTCCTGAAAAAGTGTCAGTAGAGACTTGTCTCGATTGATGAGAAGACCCAAGTCCTGGGCCAGGAGAAGGGTTCTGTGAATGTCCTCCGTACATTGAACTCTCGAGTGGGAACGTAGTAGCCAGTCGTCGAGGTATAGAGATGTCTGTATCCCCATCAGATGAAGCCACTTTGCGAGGGGAGCCAATACCCAGGTAAAAACTTGAGGGCTGTCGAAAGACCAAAACACAGGGCCCGAAATTACCTGAGGTACTTTCTCAAAGCAGGATGAACTGGAATATAAAAGTACACGTCCTGCATGTCAAAAGACGCCATCCATTCTCCCTGGTGAATGGATGCTAGAATTGACTGGTTTGTTTCCATCTTGAAGGCTGTCTTTTGGACAACGACAGTCAGGGCGCTTACATCCAAAACAGGCCTGCAGACCCCCGACAACTTGGTTACTACAAAGAGACTGTTGTAGAATCCTGGAGAATAAATGTCCTCTACTACCTCTATAGCCTCTTTCTGTACAAGAGACTCGACCTCTAGCAAGAGGGCAGCAAACCTCTCTGAGTCTGGAGAGTAAGCTGTCAATGTGACAGGACTGAGGAGTAGAGGAGGTTTGTTCACAAAGGGGATAGCGTAGTCCTCCTTCAGGACAGACACTATCCAGATTCTGCTCCCATCTGTTCCCACCATTCCCAAAAGAGGAGGAGTCTTGCTCCTACCTGAGTACGGAGGACTATATCCTCACTTCTTGATGGAAGATTTAGAGGAAGACCTTTTGATGGAACGCTGTGGGAAACAGGTACTTGCTCTTATCCTAGTGTCCAGTCTAGATCGGGATCTCCAAAAGGGAGTAATCTGCAGAGGAGTCGAAGATCTGGGTGGAAGAGCAAAAGACTCCTTAGGGTGTCTCGCAGAACAGGAGAGCAGGTCCTGAGTGCTCTTTTTCTGCAGGGCAGAGGCAATGTCTAAAACTGTAGCCTGAGGAAATAGGTGCATCTTGTCCAAGGAGGAGAAGAGAAGAGCCGACCTCCGAGACGGGATCACCCCTTTCGACGTAAAAGAACACCACAGTTCTCTTTTCTTTAGAACGCCCATGATGTAAAGACCAGCCAGCTCCTGTGAGCCGTCACGAATGCCCGTCAATACAGAAAAGCACTCCTAAAAGGTCCGAAACGGAATCTTGAGGCAAGCAAAAGTAGTCTCTAATCTTGTGAGCTAAAGTGCCCACCGCCCAGTCTAAGAAGCTCATTATCTCAAACACTTTGAAAATATTCTTTAAAAGATGGGCAAGCTCAGAAGTTGAAAACATAATCTTGGCTGAAGTGAAAGTTGACCTCCTGGCCGGGTCTATAAGACCGGAGAAGTCCACCTGAGAGGAGGCAGAGACTCCCAGGGAAGGAGCTTCTCTCATAGCATAGAATCTATGACTTGACCAAGACAGTCTGGAAGGTAGAAAACAAAAAGCTGCTTTACCTTGCTCTCTCTTTTCTGCAAACCACCCGTCTACTTCGCTCAGCGCCTTTTTCACTGAGGAGGAGAGAACCAGCTTAGGTAACTTAGAAGAACCAGCCGACTGAGCTTCCAAGAAAAAAGCCAAAGCAGGCAAGGAAGGAGTTGCTGGCGAAAAGAAGCTCGGAAAGGTGGCTAACAGGAATCTCAAAAAGGCAGAATACGCTGACGGAGGAACATCCTGATCCACTATGACTTCTTCTTCAGAAGAGACAGGTGAAAGGGATAAGTCTGCTGGAGTCTGAGACGATGGAGGTGCATTCCGAAGGAAACTTAAAATGATGTCTAGCTTGCTCTGGATCGGATCAACCAAAGGAGGAACACTGTCTAGAGCAACCGAGATGACACTTATATGAGAAGGTGGAAGAGTGGGTGCCAACGGGTGCTCAGGAAGCACTGGAGGAGAGGGAGCCAAATATGAAATTTGGTGGCAACAGGGCACCAATGGGCACTCATCTGCAACGGGGAGCTTGGGCGCTACAACGCTAGCTGCTGGGCGCTCGGGTGCTAAAGGAGCGTTGAGACTGCTGGCCGCACAACTCCTGATGAAGAGGTTCTCTTGTGCAATGAAGAACATCATGAAAAATCCAAAGACAAGTCCAAAAAACAGGCAAAAAGTCATAAACTGGTGACCAAAAATTGTCTAACACTAACTAAATTGTGCCACAAGGCTACGAAAAGAATACTTCACCAATCACAGATGAGAACAGACAACCAGCAAAGTATAAATTTCAAAATTCAAGCTGCCACCAACCACAATACTTCAACCACAGCAGGCAGAAACAAACTGAAGCTCTTTGCTATGTTATGCCTATTCTTCCCCTGAAAGTGGCGGGACATGTCGCCATAACCAAAACAAACTAGCGTGACCTGCAATTTCAAAATTTAGAGCTGCCAGTTAAAAGAAACTAATAGCTATGCAATTACTGGTTAAGTTACTTATATAAAAAGATCAGTTATTTGAACTTATCTAATCAAACAAATGACCTTATGTAATTTTCTTTCTTTAATTCTTCAGCTTAAAGCCCTTACGGACAGAGTCAAAAGACTACAAAACCCAGAGGGTTCCAAAGGGGAAATCAGCCTGCAAAGAGATACAAATTACAGGAACAGGTGATACATAATTAGACATGAGGGAATGAAAAATAAAACTAGTACACCTGAATTCAGGAGATATCAGCAAAAGGCAAGAATAAACTTGCTGCTCTCTTACACATTTAGAGCTCAGAAGATTCCACAACTGCACTAAGTAATCTATTCCACAATTTTGCTGCAGCCAAAACAAAACTCCTAGCAAATTACGTAGTATTAAACCTGATATTATGAAAAAATATGCTTTTTAGCAGCAGCCTGCCAGTGGTGAGCAAAAAATCTAGGTCAAGTTAGAATGTGGATGAGGTTTGCTGTTGTATTACATTTTATGCAATAAATATATAGGGCTCACTTTATGTCTATGCCATGTCAACATTAAGAGTTGGCAAAATAAACTTGACTGATGACATAACTCTATCCAAGAGTTTGAGAAGAAATTCAGCACCTGAACACAACACTGAAACAGTACTCCAAACAATGAAGAAGAGAGTTAAAACATTTTGATATAATGGTTTCATTACAAAACATCCAAAAACATTTCTTCAAGATACCAACTTTTTGAAAAACAGAAGAAGCATTTATGTGTACGCTTTTCAAAAGACAATTTCTTATCAAATGTAACACATAAAATCTTAAAAGTCACCGACATTTAAAACTACCATTTATATGTAAATCAATGCAAAGGCAACTGTTCTGGAATAACTAACAATCATACTTAAGAGTTTGGGAAGGGTTCAGCTTCAAGCCCTAAAGCCTACTCCACTCACGAATAAACTACCCATACAAAATACAAGATAAAACTCAGATATTTGATGAATCTTTCTTGGTGGAAACACTTATGGGAAATGGAACTTATTCTTGATTCATCACAGAAAGTGGTACAGAATGCTCTGATCTAGAACCATCATATTTTCAAAAGCCAGAGAGCTCAGAGAAATGGAATTTTCATTCTAAAATTAATTTCAATATACTTACCTGGATACTTCATACAGCACTTAGTTCGCAATTAGTTCGCACGCGCGAGAAAACAACACTTACAACATTATCACCTTAGTACCACTAACCCATAAAGAAAAAATTCTCAAACCACCAATTATCACCTCTGGTAACGACCGCAAACAGCGCCACGTCCCCTCTCCCGCTCAGCTGATCATCAGTAATCCCCACATTGAGAGTGGGGAGGTGGGTGGATGTATGAAGTATCCAGGTAAGTATATTGAAATTAATTTTAGAATGAAAATTCCATTTCAAAATACATTCCCTGGATACTTCATACAGCACGATTCCCAAAATTTTATTGGAGGTGGGATCGATCGTACTAGAGGTTGATTAGTGACCTATCCAACTATTCTACTCATTGACTTGGTAAGAATAGAAGGAAGCTGCAGAACTCACCTAGACTCAGAGTTCTGCCGACTCATGGAGGTCAGGTATGCATGAAGGTCTGAAGTCTCAGGGATAAGAGTGTGGAGGCAACATAGCCCTACATCCACTTTGCTCTTATATGAGAACAGTCTAGTCATGTCAAGTTAGTCTCGCCCTGCCAGGGACTCGAGAAGAACTTAACCCAAACATACTATGGGAAATTGCAATAATGAAGTTAATGTCTTAACCTAATAAACTGCTTATTAATCAATCAGAACATATAAATATAATAATTTTTAAAATATATATTTAACCATATAAATATATAAAATAAATAATGAGTTAATAAGATTAATTAATGACCTGACCCACAGCAACAAAAGGTCCCAAAGAGGAACAACCATCTAAACTGCATGAAATATTTTTAAAATAAAATAGAGAAAAGACAGAATTGGATCTCCAGGATGTGGCCTCCAGCACCCTAGAGATAGAACAATTCTTAAGAAAAGCCGCACTAGTGGCTATAGATCTAATGCTGTGGGCCCTGGGAGGAGGGCCCCCTACACCTCCCAGTGCTCCAGCACCAGAAATAACTTCACTCAGGAAGAAAGAAATGGCATTTTTGGAAATGCCCTTCCTGGGTCTCTTAGGAGAAATAAATAGGACACTTGGACACGGGACGAGGTCCATAGTCATATCTAGATAAATAGACAATGACCTAACCAGACAAAGAAGTAAACCCTCAAGGAGATCCCTCGCAAAGTCTCTGAGGGACTTCAGGATAAAAGACCTGGGAATAGGCTTACTAGCCGATTCCGTCTTCGCCAGGAAGTGGGAGACATAAGAGAGGACTAAATCCTCTCCTGAGGAAGGGACCGAAGAGGAAAGGGCTTGGAGCTCACCGACCCTTTTAGCTGTGGCTAAGGCTACTAAAAAGAGGACCTTCTTCGTCATGGTCCTTAGGTCCTTTGATGCCAAGGGTTCATATTTAGAAGACATGAGGTCTTGCAAAACCACATTAAAATCCCAAGAAGGGAAGGAGGAACCCTTCTTAGGAGCTTGGATCTCGAAGGCTTTAATGAGATCTCTGATGGCCAGGTCTGAGCTGATGGAGGGTAGTTTAAATCTAAAAACTGCTGAAAGCATAGACCTGTAAGCCTTAATGGTAGGGACAGAGAAACGACGATGCTCCCATAACCACAGAAAGAATTCCGAACCTTAGGAATGGAAGGACGCGAAATAGAATGTCCTTGCCTCATTTTCCAACCTCCATAGACTTTCCACTTAGATTGATAAGAGGCTAAAGAAGATTTTTTCTGCAGTGGCTAAGGACCTTAGCCACTCTAGAAGAGAACCCTGAGGCTCTCGCGAATCGCTGGAGTCTCGACACATATGAAGACGAAGCATTTGGGGATTTCTGTGGAACCTGTGCACGAGGTTGACGAAGAAGGTTCCGTCTGGGTAGAAGAGGAACAGGTGGTTCCAGAAGGTGTTCCATCAAATCTGGGAACCACTCCCTTTGAAGCCATAGTGGAACAATTAGAGTTAGCTGACAGTTGGTGGAAGACTTCAGCTTGTTGATCACCTGGCGGATCATAGCAAAGGGGGGAAAAGCATAAGCTTGAAGATTGTCCCACGGGTATAACATCGCATCCACCCCCACAGCCATAGGGTCCAAGGTTGGCGCAATATAAGCATCGCAACGGTGATTTAGCGATGTTGCAAACAGGTCTATGTTCACTGGCCATCTCCTCCTTAGCTTGTTGAAAACTTCCATGTCCAGCGTCCATTCTGACCCTATGATTTGGTTGGGTCTTGAGAGAGCATCTGCAATCACGTTGCAGACCCATAACAAACTGAGGGCGGAGAGAGATCTGCAAGGTCTCTGTCCATCTCAAGATTCTCTGAGCTATATCGTTGAGAACGAAGTGGCGGGTCCCCTGACGCCTCAAATACGAGATTGCTGTCGTGTTGTCCGAGAAGACAGCCATCGTTCGCTCTTGAGAAAATCTTGAAAAAGTGAAGACCCCTCTCCACCGCAATCAGCTCCCTTGCATTGATGGATAGGGCGGATTCCTCGCTGGACCAAATCCCTGAGGCGAATTGGTTCGTCAGATTTGCGCCCCAACCCACGTCCGAGGCGTCAGACCAAAACAGAAGCTCTGGTGGGGAGGTCACGAGAGAGATTCCTGATGCAAGACGATCCTCTTCCATCCACCAGAGAAGGTCGTCGTGACAAGCCGAGTCCCAAGGGATCAGGACAGAGTCGTCGTCGAAGTCCCAGCTCCTCCTGAGAGCCAGTTGAGTGCCCTCATGCGGCTGAGCTCCAGGAACTAGATGGGCCAGAGAAGACAGATGGCCCAAGAGAACCCTCCAAAGATGTCGCAGATTGCTCCCTTGAGGATAGAAATTCTTCTGCTATTGAGAAGAACCTTTCTACCCTCAAGGGAGTCAGGTAAGTCATAGACTGAAAGGGTGTCAGATTGGACTTCTCGAAATTTATAACAATTCCGAGAGTCTGACACAGGTCTATTACAGGTCCCTTGCCTGGATCACTGCTTCCTTTGAAGAAGCCAGAACCAGCCAATCATCCAGGTACCGGAGTATCCTTACTCGGCCTGGTGAGAAGAGCAGATACAGGAGCCATTACCTCGTGAACACCTGAGGCGCCGTAGTAAGACCAAAACACAGGACTTTGAATTGCCAAGCCCTGCCTCCAGCTCGGTTGGAGGAACTTGCGCGAAGAGGGACGAATAGGAATCTGAAGGTAGGCATCCTTCAGATCTATGGAGACCATCCAGTCGTCCCTCCGAATGGACTGAAGGACAGACTGGGTAGTCTCCATATGAAATTTGGTCTTTACAATAAAGGTGTTTAGGATGGAGAGGTCGATAATGGGCCTCCATCCTCCGGTCGCCTTGGGCACCACAAACATGCGGCTGTAACAGCCTGGAGAAGGAGACGCAGGCTCGATCGCACCCTTCTGCTGAAGAGCTCGGATCTCCTCCTCCAGCGCTATCCCTCTGATGGAAAGAGGGGAATACGAATCGCGGGTGATGGGAGTCCCAGAGAGAGGGGGAGGGGTGTGGAAAGGAATCGCATACCCCTCCCTGAGGACTTCCACCACCCACGAGTCTACACCTTTGTCCCTCCAAGATGTCCAGTGAAGGGACAGACAGCCGCCAATCTGAACCGGACAAGGGAATGACTCCTAGCGGCGAAAACCCTGTCCTCTAGGAGATCGCCCACGGGGAGATTTCGCAGGAGGAGCCTGCGGAGCTGGAGAAGCCGCACGCTTATTGTCAAAATTAGATTTTCCGCCTCGATAAGAGCCCCTACCTCTACCGGAGCCAGAAGTAGAGGCGCCGACATTAACCCCAGAACCACCAGAGGGGGCCTTCCGGAGGAACCTGGCTGAAGAAAAAGAGGGCAGTTTGACTGCCTTAGAAATAGCTAACTGGGCTGAAGTAGTGGAGTCATCTTTGACTTCACTAATGACTCTTTCTAGTCTCTTGCTCAAATAAATCCTGACCTGCTAAGGGGGAGGACAATAATTGGGTCTTTTGGAATTGTTGTACATGCGGAGGCAAATGAGATAAGATACCTTCCCTTCTCTTGGCATGAAGGAAGGTAGCGATAGAGGCAGCAATATTGGAGGAATTAACTAGAGAAATGAAAAAAGACTAAATGACAGCCTCAAAGATCGAGGGATCCGGAGGGACGAATCCCGATTCTTTAATGAAGTTAAGGAGAGTGGAGAGGAGCCAGAAAGAAAAAGAATTATTTTCCAGCTGGTGACGACCTAAAGATTCTAATCGGGAACATTCATCGTACGAGATGCTCAAGGACCTCTTCTGCAAAAACAGGGGCCAAAAGCCTACCTAAAGCCACGTTAGGTTTGGGAGAACCCGCAAGATCAGGCGAACTGGAGCTAAATATAATTTCTTCTTATGAGGAGGAGGACAAAGTGAAACCTTACCTTCCAATAGTGAGGATTGAAATCTATTTCTAACATCTTGGATAACCTCCGAAACTCTATCGTAAAGATTGACTCTATGCTCTGATTTAACCTCCTTAACCTTGGAGGAATAAATCTTCACTAAGGCGCAACCTTTCGGAGGATTGGAAGGTTCCGGAATGGACTCTGGATGGAAAGCCCAAATAAGCTTAAAAACCTCGTTGAGTGAGGAATCAGAACCAGAATCCCCAATAGACGAAGCATCATCCTCATTAGAACCAGACTGAAAATTAGAAAAATCAAACCTTACCGACTTCTGAGGAGGAGGAGGACAGGACTAATCCTGCGAACACCCAGGAGCCTGTGAAGAATGTGAAGAACCCAGCGAAGACAAAGGGACAGAAGTAGAAGCAGAAGGCATCTGCGAACTACTTTCACCAGATGAAGGATGAAGCTGCGAATGACAAGGAGCAGCCAAACGCTGCGAAAAAGAAGCGGAAGTGTGAGACTGCAAAATATCTGAAGCAGGAACACCTTGCGAAGACCCAGACAATGAACCCGACACCAAAAACGCAGAGGTGGACTGACTCTGAACAATCCCAGACGAAGGCAAAGCCTGCGAACAAGGAAAAACACCATCACCATGACCCTGAGAAACCGACCCATCAAAATTCGCATCTATACCGCACGGCAAACCCTGAGATGCGACACCTGAACCATGACGCACGTCAGATCGCTGAGAATAAACAAGTTGAGCTACTTGCTCAGGAATATTTAAACCTAATTGCCTAGCTTTAACAAAATCAATGCAATTAATAATATCAGGGGAAAAAGAAATACCCGACTGCACCGGGCCAACTGGTTCCCCCCATGCCGACATGACACTTCTCGGGGGTTAAGCAGAGGCGGATCATTAATTCCTTTATTAGAGGAATGGCAGACCGAGGCAGTCGGGGGAATGTCTGAAAAAGAAGGATTAGTGGTACAAACAACATCATCTTCAGTCCCTAATCTTCTATCTAAAAGATTGCCTAATTCACTAAAAGACATTTGCATTGATTCAGCAATCTGATCCGAAAAAGATGCAGAAAATTGACTGACTGATTTATTAATAAGATCAATTATATCAGATTTTGACAGGTGCTCACCGGAAGCATCTGCAACATCTACAACATCATTGCTATTACCCGGAGAAGGTTCGGTTAAGGGCTCCTCGATAACCCCTTGAATAGCAGCAGTCTTAGCTTTAGATTTTCTTTTTTGCACTAGAGATTTTTGATGTTTGACATATCTGGCAAACTCATCAGATGACCATTGTTCAATCGGCACATTTCTTACTCTCCATTACTGCCCCCTCTACAAGAATTACAAATAGAATGTCTATCATTAAACAGGCTACTCATCCGAGTCTTGCAATTTTTACAGCTGCGTCTGGAGTCACACTTGTTGAAGTCCTGTGACTATAATCCTTCAAAATCCATATTGTGAATAAGATATCCAAAAATAAAGCAGGTGACAAAACAGGAATAAGGTAATCCTAAAGTTGCAAGTGAAGCGAAGCCGAAAAACCTCTCGGCGGCGCGAAAAACAAATGATGATCAGCTGAGCGGAAGAGGGGACGTGGCGCTGTTTAATGTCGTTACCAGAGGTGATAATTGGTGGTTTGAGAATTTTTTCTTTATGGGTTAGTGGTACTAAGGTGATAATGTTGTAAGTGTTGTTTTTCTCCTTTGTCAAGTGTAACTAAGTGCTGTATGAAGTATCCAGGGAATGTATTTTGAAAACTAATTTTCAAGTACCATACGAAGAGAAGAGTTGACAGGGTTTTATTTGTATTAAGCTTTGCTCTTTCGTGAGTCCAAGTATTCCACAGGCTTTGCCAGAAGTTATGGGAGTTGTTAACACAGTTCACTAACTGCTGGACAGACTGCTTTCAAAGCTTTACATATATGCATAATAGTGGTAGTCACCTACAATTTCACTATAACTAAGTTTAAAAAGACCATCAAGTAACTTTTATATACTGGCACATGGTCTGCCCAAAGCATTTGGTCTTGAATGCAATGTGAAAATTACAGAAAGGTAGAGTGAAAGTTGAACACTAAATACGAAGAGAACATAGGGAAGAGATTAACTGTAAAGGCAGAAAGAGATGCAGCTGAGCCACTGAAAAGAACCTTAAGTACCATCAACAGTGAGTGATGCAAGGTATAATGCAAATGGTATCCACCTATGAGGAAAATGTTAAGACATATTGGAGTAAGATTATGTTTAAAAAGTTGAACAGATGCATACGAAGGGAACAAACAGAACGGATGAAAAATAAAAGGCAGAAAACACTTTACCTAGGGCTATAAAGACACTGACTAGAATTCAGATTATCATTACAGTGAGAGTATAATACATGTATGAAGAAATAACAATAAAAAGTAATGGTTAATTATATGTGGTTTATATACTGTAACAGGAATTAGAAGAGATTACTTAGAAATAGCACTGTAAAGGTCAGGTTGATCATTTTTAATCTAAAAATGAAAGCTTAACTACATGAAAATTATGTACTTGATGAGTCTAATTAGTTCATTGCTTAGCTAGAAATACAAAAAAATCAGCTTTGTAGCAATTCAAGATGGAATGACTAACAAGTGGTTTGAAAAAGCAAGAAATTATCTAATTCATAAATGCTAGAAATTAACTGATTCAAGTGTTAAATACGGTTACATACAAGTTGGCAATTTCATTATGCTTAGAAGTTACTGAATTAGCTTTATGTCTTACAAACATCTTTACTTAGCTGTACAGTATTTTCATATGCCATCCTCATAAAAATCCCTTATCAGACCCTGATCTCACTTACATATTACCTAATAAATACAACAAAATACTCAAGAATCAGTTTTACTGTACACAATTAACAATAATACCTGCCAAAAAACACTAAATTACTTACAACCTTTTCCTATTTTTAACTGGATCCAGCTAGCACTAGAGGGATTTTCCCTATATGTAAATTTAGTTAGTTATCAATGATATGTAAAGACCTAAAGGTTTGTTCCATATATGAACAACATTAAATTACTTACGAGGTCTGAGCCAAAAGAACAGTATGCAGAGCTAATGTCAACCCTTCACCCTCTGTAACCTGAGGCCGAAGCTGATCAAGATAAGGTACTATCAAGCTATGGCTGAAACAAATCGGAGCTGCATTGATAATCAAGCTCCCATGTAAACAGTTTTCATGTTCACACTTTTCTGATTGAAGACCCTGTTGAAAAAGTAAATAAAATAATACGCAAGTACAAATCAGCTATATGAGACAAATTAAAGAGCTTGCAACCATTTACTAAATCTATATCTAACAATAGAGCTAAAATTATGAATAAATGAACATACTAAACTTGGGTCACACACAATGTTTATCAAGTTACAATTTTCTCCTATAACAGAGAAATATATTCAGGTACAAATTTCCAGTGTTACATGAGGCAAAGTGCTACAATCCAAAGATTCAGCAGCTTACCTTGATGCATGTCTCACAGTACTGCATCTCCACTAAAACTTCCTGTGGCTTTATTTTGGTAAAATTGAATCTCTCTGGGTTACAAGGTTCAAGAATTTTGCGAAAGTCTTCTGGCCGCCTCCTTAATTTTAAGCGATTTGAATTTAGCTGCAATTAAATAAAGGTCACTTAAAACACTCACAAAACGTAGTGCTGGAAGAATTTAACACATACAAACACATTAATGTAAACTAAAGCACTTAAGAAAAATTACTTTCAATGATATGCTTCAAAGATACAAATTATTGGTCTAATAAATGCATATTTCACCAATCAACAAAGTGACAACTATTTCTGTATTATAGGTATGACAATGTCCTTTTTAAAAGGGCATCAATTTATATAAAAACCATAGCTATGTTTGTTTAATTATAATCATATATTATAAATGTCTGAAGTCGTCGACTTCAAATGTTCCCAAACTCATCAGTCATTTTTCTGACAGACAGAAGAATAGTGATCTCACAATAAAGTACTGACTAGAACTTCGGGTATACATCATTCACTTTTCACACTTTTTGGGAGGCTGCAGCACTATTAACAGCCTACAGTGTTTCTCAGCTTGTTTCCTCTACTGGATCACCCTTTTTCACCTTTATTCTATCAGCTAACTAATTATTCATTAGCTAATTTATAACTTTTTTCAAGCACTTCAGAATCCATTCTTTTCTATGCAATAAATGTGATTTCTACTACACCGTAGCAGGTATTTTTCAGTTTCTAGTGTTTTCCTATACTGTTGGCTTTGTGGTGCAGCTAACTGTGATTAGATGCATACTCATCCTGAAAATTACACTCATTCAGTCAGTGACTGATTTTTAATGTTTGTGTATAATATTATGTATACTTTTCTGGTTTCACTTCTTATGATAGTGAGATGCAAAGGACAATTATACTTCCAGTAGGTCGATGCAGATTGGAAGTAATGCCCATGTGTGCCTGTGAGATGTGAAGGACGATATACTTCCAGTAGGTCGATGCCAAATGGGAGTAAGGGACATATGTGCCTGAAAGCTGAAGGCTAAAGAAATAGAGGCTGTTCAGATGACTTTAGCTTTCACTAAAAGTAGGCAAAGTTGTTCTGAATCTGTGTGTTTCAGAAATTCTCTTAAGGATGAAGGACAATGCAATCTTAACTCTTAAACGCCGACTGGACGTATCATACGTCGACTAAAATTGTCTGTCGGGTGCCGAGTGGACGTACGGTATGTTGACTACAAAAAGTTTTTTTAAATATTCGCAGAAAAATAGTTATAGGCCTAGTTTGTAAAAGATTTTAAATCACGCGCCTTGAGGGATGCTGGGAGTTCACGGATCATGCTGTTGTTTTGTTTACAAGCGTTACCCAGCCGCGCATGCGTGAATTTCTTTCTTCTCGCACTATGGAGCATCAGTGACGCATCTCAGAAATTCTTTCGTCACTTTGTCGTAATTTTTGCACCGTTTTATATTAGCCGTTACATAAAGTTTTATATATGAAAATGTGTGCAATTTCATGTAGAATACAACAAAAAACAACCCAAGGTTGTAGCTTTTAGAAGTTTTGAAATATTTTCTTATAAATCACAATAAGTGACAAAATTTCAACCTTCGGTCAACTTTGACTAGACCGAAATGGTCGAAAAACGCAATTGTAAGCTAAAACTCTTACATTCCAGTAATATTCAATCATTTACCTTCATTTTGCAACAAATTGGAAGTCTCTAGCACAATATTTTGATTTATGGTGAATTTTTAAATAAAACTTTTTCCTTACGACCATGCGCGGTAACTCGGCCAAAAATCTCAGAAATTCTTTTGTCACTTTGTCGTGGTTTTTGCACCGTTTTATACTAGCCGCTACATAAAGTTTTATATATGAAAATGTGCACAATTTCCTGTAAAATACAACAAAAAACAACCCATGGTTGTAGCTTTTATAAGTTTTGAAATATTTTCATATAAATCACGATAAGTGCCAAAATTTCAACCTTCGGTCAACTTTGACTCGACCGAAATAGTCAAAAAACACAATTGTAAGCTAAAACTCTTACATTCTAGTAATATTCAATCATTTACCTTCATTTTGCAACAAATGGAAGTCTCTAGCACAATATTTCGATTTATGGTGAATTTTTAAAAAAAACTTTTTCCTTACGTCCTCGCACGGTAACTCGGCTGAAAATCTCAGAAATTTTTTTGTCACTTTGTCGTAATGTTTGCACCGTTTTATATTAGCCGTTACATAAAGTTTTATATATGAAAATGTGCGCAATATCCTGTAAAATACAACAAAAAACAACCCATGGTTGTAGCTTTTAGAAGTTTTGAAATATTTTCATATAAATCACGGTAAGTGACAAAATTTCAACCTTCGGTCAACTTTGACTCGACTGAAATAGTCGAAAAACGCAATTGTAAGCTAAAACTCTTACATTCTAGTAATATTCAATCATTTACCTTCATTTTGCAACAAATGGAAGTCTCTAGCACAATATTTCGATTTATGGTGATTTTTTGAAAAAACTTTTTCCTTACGTCCGCGCATGGTAACTCGGCTGAAAATCTCAGAAATTCTTTTGTCACTTTGTTGTAATGTTTGCACCATTTTATATTAGCCGTTACATAAAGTTTTATATATGAAAATGTGCGCAATTTCATGTAGAATACAACAACAAGTAACTCATGGTTGTAGCTTTTATCAGTTTTGAAATATTTTCATATAAATCACGATAAGTGACAAAATTTCAACCTTCGGTCAAATTTGACTCGACCAAAATAGTCAAAAAACGCAATTGTAAGCTAAAACTCTTAAATTCTAGTAACATTCAATCATTTACTTTCATTTTTCAAGAAATGGGAAGTCTCTAGCACAATATTTCGATTTATGGTGAATTTTTGAAAAAAACTTTTTCCTTACCTCCGTGCGCGGTAACTCGGCTGAAAATATCAGAATTTCTTTAGTCACCGTGTCGTAATTTTCGCACCATTTTATATTAGGCCTTACATAAAGTGTTATACATGAAAATGTGCGCAATATCATTTAGAATACAACAAAAAATAACTCATGGTTTTAGCTTTTACCAGTTTTGAAATATTTTCATGTAAATCACGATAAATAGAAAAAATTCGACCTTTGGTCAACTTTAACTCGACTGAAATGGTCAAAAACTGCAATTGTAAGCTAAAACACTTACAGTCTAGTAATATTCAATCAATTACCTTCATTTTGCAACAAACGAGAAGTCTCTAGCACAATATTTCGATTTATGGCAAATTTTAGAAAAAAACTTGTTTTTACGTCCGCTCATTACGAGTTCATGCATCATTTTGTGATAATATTTTCTCTGTGTTGCTTTGATCGTTTTACAATTTGTTATATACCAAAATCATTACAATTTAGTGTACAATACAATGAAAAAAAAATAACTCATTAGCTTTAACCATTTTGCTCACAGCGCGATTTGTATACAATTATATATGAAATTTTTTTTTGCGCTGTCATATATTCCAATATTTATATATGATAATGATATTTTTTAAATTTCTGATGGTTGCATACTAAACTTCAGGCAATGACAAAAAAAGGAGCCAAAAATTAACTCTTAATCTTAAAAACTAAGCGTTCTGTTAGTTTTTGAAAAAACTTTTTTTACGCTTCAACGCTAACTCCCGAATGCCGCCGGCATACGACAGACACTTTTGTAAATAGAGGCTCAACGTTTAAGGGTTAATCCAAGGGTGAGGGGTTCTTGACCAAATATCTAAGGACCAGAAAGGCCTCTAGATTATTAAGTGCTGTTCAGGTAAGTACCTAAAAACTCCAATTGGACAGAGATTTCACTCTTTTCACTCAGAGCTGGCGAGTGCTCCTGGGTGCTTGGAGCATGCACTGGCACCAGGTTATAGTTGGTGTCAGGTGAGCTGGACACCAGGCGAGTTAGAAATTTGGGAGTTGGATGGAGCTCATGGAGGCCAAGGATTTCTGCTAAGCTCTAAGGGAGAAAGAACAGATCCAGGTCTTGGATGAATCCTCGTTCTTGGCTAAAATCAAAGGAAAAAACGAGGATAACACATCCCTTGCTTTCTAGCTGGGTGTGAAAAAGGCTTGCGAGGTCTTTGAGAGATAAGCATAGATCGGTATTTCTCCAAGGAAAGCAAGAGAACCCAAATCTTCTCAGGAACAAAGAGGTAATCTGCGGCAGGGTCATAGGTGTCTAAAAAGAAGAAACGAAGAGTCTGAGACACCAGCTTTGGAAGACATCCACTAAGTCTGGGAGACAGAGGAAGAGGGTGACTTCTGAATCTGCAACACATACTGAGACCCTTTGGAAGACAATCCCATGAACAGTCTGATGCCTGTCTGGGAATGGGGGAAAGATCTTGAAGAGTCCACCAACAACTGTAAGTAACTGGCAACTGAGCCTGAAACTGTTCAGCACTTCCTCAATCATGTAGAAGGTTCCTTGAAGAGGCAAACAGGTCCAAGGTTGGCTTGCTTCATACAATAAAGAGATTCTGACAACTAGGAATAAAAAGGCCATGATGGGAAGGACAAGCTTCTGAGGGCCCAGTACGTCCTTCGACACTTAGTCCCGGAATAAATCAAATGACTAGAAAACTTGATTGATCTGTCAACAGAAGCAGGGTTGGCCATTTTAACCAAATGGTTTAAACCATGGTTTAAACCAGTAAAAAAAAAACATGGTTTTTTTTGGTTTTTATGTTTTTTTAAAGTTTTTATTGGTTTTTTATTTTTCATTTTTTTATTTTCTTTAGGTAGTCAAGCTTTCTCCACAAATCTTTTTTAGATAATATTAATTTTTTGGTACTTAACCAATGTTTAACCTACTAGTACATTCAAAGTCATATCTTAGAACATATTATTTGTGTTACAAAACCAGACATAACTGTACATATTAATACTAGTGGTAAACTTCAGATATTTAGGTTAAAAGAAATTGGTAAATAATTTGATTTTTTTAATGCTAAAGAGGTACTGTATATATAGAAACAAAAATAGAATATGAATCAAATACACAAAAAATTTACAAAAATAAATACCATTTGGTGACTGATATCAGTTACTCTGTGTTATTTATTTACTTTATTTTTTAGATGTAATAAATAAAAGCCCTTTTTGGATACAGAAAGTCAGAAGAATTCATTAATATGAAATATAAAATCCTACTTCAAAATGGTAAGTCGGTAACTTAATATTTTGCTTAACCAGATCCAAACTTGTAAGTCAGTCAGACAGGTATCATACATGACACATCCACTCAACTACAGAATCTCCTCTCTCTCTCTCTCTCTCTCTCTCTCTCTCTCTCTCTCTCTCTCTCTCTCTCACACATGCAGTTATCCGAAGTATTTCATATAACCAAAGATTTTGACTTGTAACTAAAGTGCTCTAATTTCTACGAGATATGGAGATAAATGATAATGGAAACTTAAAATTTTTTTTAATACTTACAGTGTATGGATAATGGTATGTCAAACACATATAGGCGCACAGATTTGTGTGAATATCATCTAAATATCTGAAGTTTTATACTGAGTAGCACAGGAATTAATTTAATTAAATAAACCAGAAAAAAACCATATTCCATGGTTTAAACCAAAAATGCCATGATTTTTGGTTTCTTTAAAAAAACCATTGGTTTTTGCCAACCCTGAGAGGAAGAACTGCTGATTGGTCGAGAGGGAACGCTGGATCCAGCTCCCTGCTTAGTGGATGTGTTAGGACTGAGGTCTAATCCAAACAGACTACCACAGAGCTAGGGTCGAGCAGTACTAGAGCTGTAAGAGAAACACTTTAGCTCTCCACAGTATAAGTGAGCTTCTGTTCTTCTTGAGGACCAAGTCCTGGACACCTTCAGGGTTCTTCAAATGGGCTCCTTTGACCTAGATCTGAGGTGCTGAGAAGAAGACTACAACTAAGCTCAGCAGAAGAAGGAATTCCCTTGCACAAGTCACGTTCAGACAGCCACCACTGGAAATCTGACTATAAAAACCTGGGCTAAGAAACAACACGGAGGTGTCCGACTGTGTTTCCTTGTCCCGGTAAAGGTTACTGTCAAGAGCCTCCGAGCCACTTTTCTTCAAAGATAATGAAGAAGTTAGTCTAAATGTAAAGACTGAAGTAATACCCAGACAAAAGGGGAAGTCAAATGCAGGAAGAGCTAGTAATCGGGAGAGGTCGAAGCACAGACTCCCGATTGGGAAGCCCTGTCCCGAAAGGCAGAAAAACTCTCTGGAGTTTGGACTGAGATCTGGAAGAGTGCTCCCTGCACATCGAAGCTCCTATCCAATCACCCTGGAGAATGGGTGAAAGAACTATCTGGATCATCTCCCTCTTGACCGTCATCTACTGTCTAAGAGAGAGAAATGAAGAACTGTGGTCATGCAGCACATTGTCAGGAGCCAAGTACTGTACAAGAAAAAGTGTTGAGCGCTCCAAAACTACTGTTGGAACGGCGTCATTTGGAAGCGATAGCCCGTTGCAACTATGTGAATCTCACAGCAGAGGACAGCACCACAGATCGCCTTCTAGAGAATACAAAGCAAGAGCGGAAAAACTCTTCCAAGTCTGTACATGACAGGGCATGGAAACAATCCAAGGTGCCGAGCCTCTGGTGCTGGATGCTCTGACACTGGACACTTGGACACTAGACTTTCGGTGGACGGTGTAACAGATCCAACAAATTACTAAGTTGGTGCAGAAACCAACGTAGAAAAGCGCTTGGAACTTGGGAGCTCGGAACTCGGGAGCTCAGAACTCAGGCACTCGGAACTTGGAACCTGGGAGCTCGGAACTTGGGTGCTCGGAACTTGGGAACTCAGAATTTGGGCCCTCAGAAGTTGGGAGCTCGGAATTTGGGCACTCAGAACTTGGGAGCTCGGAACTAGGTAGCTTGGAACTTGGGCGCTCTCTGACTCTGTCCAGATTCTGAGAGCAATGATGACAACTGCTGATGCACCAAAACTGGGAAATATACCTACAACGGCTGAGATAAATCCAAAAAAACGCCATTGGCATCACTAGTCTACACTGTGATCCATAACTAACCACACTGGGATCCTGAAAGTGTCAATGGAGCCTCTTGTCCAAACTGGGATCCCTATCTTGTTCACACTGGGGTCCGAAAATTGAAAAAATGCCATTGGCACCACTAGGCCAAGGCAAGCACATCTTTATGATCTTTATGGATGCCTTTTCAATGGCTGTCCGTTGAGACAGGCGGAAAACAGGCTTGACTGAGGGGTAACTATCCGGGGGCAAACCCTTTTGGACTCCCATGGACCGACAGTATGTCTCCTCCCAGGTTTAGGGGAGTCTGACAGGGACTGGGTTTTTGAGATCTCACAGGACTGGATAGTTACCTCCACTACACATCCAACAAGACGTCTTTCCAGTGGCTGTCTGCCAGTATCTGGGACCGCAACAGGCTCGACTGAGGGGGGCAACAACCCATGTGGAACCCCCGACCTCCTTTGGACTTCCAGTTTGTCCCCTCCCAGGAATTGTGAGGAGTTTGACTCAGTGACAGGTAGAGTGGTAGACAGCTGGGAAGGTGGCTGGGAGGGAAGGGAAGAAGTGAGGACCAGCACAACTGACTCATGAGCCATCTCCTTAAAGGAAGTCATATTACATGGCAAGACAGTTCACTTTAAAAATATATTTCATGCACAGCATTTACCTTAGTTTCTAGGAAGATGCCTTCTGAAGAGCAGAAAGTCCACAAAAGACATATCTAGAGTGGAGGAAGAGGAAGGGCCACTAATACTGATAGACACAGATGGGACAAAGGATAGATGAAAACTATGAGAAAATGGAGGAAATGAGTGGGAAGGAAACAGTGTAGGTAAAGAACAAATAGGCTGAGATTGTGAGGCTGAAACTGAAGGAAAAAGCTCAACAAAAAATTGAATATCATTAACTTCAGTAACACAGATCAATGCAGATGAAACTTTAACCTCAGAGCTATGGTTATCTCCTGCATAACTAGATTCAAACTCTAAACCTACATTGCTATTCTTAGAACTTGACTGCTGAAGATGATAACTAGGGCCTATGCAAAACTGATAATTTGGAGATCGAGGAATTTGACCGGTCATCTGCAACAATGGAGAGAAAGGTGTTGGAGGGCACAGATCAACCTTGCCTCGATAACCGACCAGTTCCCTGACAGCAGACTCTTTCAACGTCACAGGTCAGTTCTAAGCTCAGGTACTACAGATATGTTAGGCCAATGACATCTACTCTCTCAGGGAAGAGTGTGCAAATAAGAGCATACACCTTGTAGGGAACCAACTTCTTTACCAAACAAAATTTTGGTAAAACCTGCAACTGATTCCACAATCTGACTGCATCCCGTTCTAACTTATCAAGTCACTTTTTCTGAACAAAGGGGAGCAGAAGACACAACAGATGGAGGAGAAGGGAGAGGAGGGAAAGGAGGTGGGTTGGGTGAGAGAGTTCTTCATTGGGTAGGTGGGTTCTGTTCTCAGTTAGCACTCTGCTGGCCGCGAGTTCGAATCTCTGACCGGCCAATGAAGAATAAGAGGAATTTATTTCTGGTGATAGAAATTCATTTCTCGCTATAATGTGGTTTGGATTCTACAATAAGCTGTAGGTCCCGTTGCTAGGTAACCTATTGGTTCTTAGCCACGTAAAATAAATCTAATCCTTCGGGCAAGCCCTAGGAGAGCTGTTAATCAGCTCATTGGTCTGGTTAAACTAAGGTATACTATTTTTGGAAGAGAGAGAAGGAAGAGGTGAGGAAGCCAGGAGGGAAGTAACCAGCTTGTCCCTGCTCTAATCAGTTACCGTCTAAACCTAACCATTTCCCTTTCCTTCCTATAACTAGGGAATTCCCTCACTATGTCAAACCATTTCCTACATTCCTCACATTGGAGGTTTGGGTCACACACCTGACTCATAAAACTGACACACACAGAATACCTATTCATTTCTGTCACATACATCCTGTTTTACAAAAGTTGTTACAGCAAAACCTAAAACTAATATTCTTATGTTTACTGATTCAGTTGAGGATATTCCTAGCCAACAAAGCTAAAAAAGATTACAAAACTGTGAAACAGTGCAACAGTCAAAATCCTGAATGCCTTACAAAACAATTTGCTATAACAGAAGAATAATTCTGACAAGAGCATAAATGTTTGATATCCACCACATGGAGAAAAGGTGAACTAGACAGCCAATCCACATCAGCCCAGCATTCTTCTTTCATGAATGCTGACAGCACCTGACTGGCATGAAGATGCAAGTTATCTTTACCAGTATACAGGATTCATCCCAATTAATATTACATACCTGAGTAACTATGTTGTATTTCCCAGGTACAATCTTGGTCTGTACATCATCCGTTTTATAATTAAAAACACCAGCATCACTTGCTTCTTCCCATTTCGTAGTCAGGATTGAGTCAAAACTAGATTTCTTACCATTACTGTGACAGCTGCTGGCTGTGTAAGCAAAGTCAGCACTGGAATACTTGTAAACAAGAGCACCCTTCTCAGAAGAATGACTCACACCATTAGTTTCCATTGTAGATTGTTGTAGCAAATATCTGAAATTTTTAAAAGAACCTCAATTCTTCATACAACATATCAAATTATAATTCATCTTATAATTATCATTTGTCCTGATATAAAACCATCCACTTTATACAAGACTGAAGCAACTGACATATGGGTAATAAAGTACAGTAATGATTATAGATGATGTATAGATAGAACTTATGTACAGTATTCACAAGAAATAAGTGTAAGGAAAATGACAAGCAGGTATAAAAACAAGCGTAAAAATATACTTGTTATGCATAAAATTCAGCTATCTTCTATTAAATGGCATACTGTGTAGGTGTGGCATGCTGGAAGATTGAGCAGGAATGTATAATGCACTTTAACCCTGAGGAACTAAAGACCAAAAACCTTAAGAAGTGAGAAGTATGGTTACTTAGGCACATACTGTAAAACAAACCTTGTTAGTAAGGAAAGACAATGTGCACTGTGTACAGTAATATAAAATACTACTACTTCTCAGCTTAATCCCTAGTTGGGGCTGCTGTTTTTAATAAGTCTTTTCCAGGTGTTTCTGTCTTGTGTCCTCCCATCTCCTATTCCTTTATCCCTCGTGTATTTGTAACACTCACTGAATGGCTCACTGAATAATTTATTTTTGCAATTATCTTATAGACAAGATGTCTTTCCTGACTCCAACCCTACCTCTTTATCCAGGCTTGGGAAATATAAAAAGCATAATCATGAGTTCAGCGCCGGCCACATGAGCCTTGTGAGGCCCAGGAGGGCTTTCACCTTTAATAATCACTGCTCAGGATAGCAATGCAAAACTATAAACAACAAACTTGGAGGTGTCCACTTCTGAGGCAAATTTCTTCCACACTTACATTTCTATATACAGTACTGTAAAAAAAAAAATTACATGAGGCTTTATAGACCAATTTGAAAACCACCCAAAACCTTCCTGTCCCCTTATCACGGCCACCCACTTTGATCTTTGCCAAAGGCCATTTCTTAGGCATCCTGGATGCCCCATGGCCTTTACTGTGGAGCATAACTAATAAAATACATATTAACACACAAGTATAGCTGAGCCTCTCACTGATACTCCTTAGTGACTTTCACCTAGGTAGCAGGACGTCATAGGCATAATGAGAGCTGCTCTATCTAAAGAAGTATTTATCACCCTAGCAGAAACTAGTCAAGCATTGATGTAAGGGGTGGAACTCTCATTCCCCAATTTGGAGCATCAAATGTAAGTGGTTAAATAGCTGCTTAGCCTTCTAACACTCTCACTTCATACTTCACATCACTCATATTCAGTACTGAACAGTAATTTGATTGTGAGAATGAGTTGAGGAACAATGAACATAATGTTTTTTTACACAATCTCATTGTCACAATTGTTTACATAACACAAAGTGCAAACACGGAACAAGCTCCCACAGAATAAAATACCCACATTTGAACACGAAGTGAAAAACCGAGCAAATACAAAACACAAACAAAGTAAAACACAAACATGAAATTACTGTACACAAATATATATAAAAGAGCAAGAGGATAAATACAGCATGGCTATAGACCTACAACACTAACAATGACACTAAAATAACATTACAGCCTCTTAAACTTGAGACAAATAGGATGGCAATTCCACAGTATTACACCACTGCAAAGGATGAAAGACCTTTGCAGTGTGACATCATGGCAACTACCTGCCAATGGAATGAGGATGACAGAGTGCTACAAAGGAAGAAGCACACACTTCTTGAGGCATAATCTTTTAAAGTATTAGTGCTAAGTCCCTGTGGAAAATGGAATTAGGGAAGATGGCCAAACCCTTTTCTGGCAATCACCTGAATCATAACTGCTGGAACAAAGGAAACCAGCAATTCAAGTACATATAGTAATTTACTTTACAAGACAAAGAACCTAGGAAACAACTAAAATCCAGACATCAACATTATCATTTTCTCATCAGACTTTCCCTCTTTGGGGTTACAGGTAAAATCTATAATTCTCTCCAATCTCTTCTGTCTTGTTCCTTTTTCACCTCGCTTCTCATCTGGCAAACTGTCAGGAGTTTCTGAAACTTCCAATGGTCTTCATCCTCGGTGCTTCATTTACTAATTTTCTCGCTAACTATTCCTCACCCTTTCTAATCACAGGTCCAAACTATTTCAGCCTATGAGATCCCAGGGGCTACAGGCATGAAGGGCAAAGCAGCCTGGTTTATGTTACATTGGGATCTATCCTTGTAATTACTGTACTATACCACTGCCACATAGTCATGATTTTTAATTTCTTCCTCTTTGTGATTTTACCCACTATACTTGATCCCTATTTATCATGCATTTCTCTTGTCTTTTTTTTTGGCATATTTTACCAATTCTGTTGGTGCAATCTATTAGTTTTTAGTTCCCCCCTCCCCTATCCCACTCAAAACCCCAGGTTAGCCAGCCTAGAAAGATATAAAATGAAAGAGCTAAACCAACAATAAAAACCACTTAAAACATACAATAAGCTGTTGAAAAATTGATAAAATTTGATAAAATTTTACTGTAATCCATGATCACATTTTGGACTTGAAATATCATTTTATTAAATTTTAATGTGTGCTTTTAACATTTTTGACATTTGTTTCTTTTGTGACAGTTTTAGGTAATACTATAGAATAACTGTGCACAGCCTTTTACCTTGAAAATTGAGTTTTCCTATACTTTGAGTGTTGCAGATAAAGGAGGCGGTGTTGTTTATTGGCAGTCAATTAATATTATCCTCACATCTCTATCCAACAAGGTTGGGGACCCTTTAGGAACGCAGGGTTTTGGGTGGGGTAAAACACAGGGAGAGAGAGCAGACATGTTATTATTATGCTGGAGAACCTGGAGCAGTGCCACACATGCGCAAGGCATCTGGGAGCCATATGTTCCAGAAGGGGTTGGCTAAGGGAAGGGGAAGGGCCTGGTGAAGGAAACCTATTATAAAATAATTTTTAAAAGTAAATTGTATTTTTCCTAACTATACAAACCTGAGGTCCTTTACATTAGAAATTACTTTCAGGCGTAGGCTGAAAAGCCTTTAAACTCTTGACAGCAAAAGGTGGTTAGACAGTATACTATAATGGTCTCGTCTTTTCCAGGTAAGCGGATACCCACCTGCCTGGATGTAAACATTCTTTTCTGTTTGTCTTTCGGTCCAGGTTCAAATTGAGGGGTGGCATGAGGTGGGCATAAAGTGTAAAGGACCTCTTTGGCGGGTTTGTTTTTATTCAGTTAGGAAAATACAATTTAGCTTTAAAAATTGTTATTTGTTCCTTCCTCTTGCCAGGATCAATATTGTATTTTTCTACAAAACCCCTTGGTCCTTTACATTAGGAAGACTCACTGGTTGGAGGGAGGAATCTGAGTGAGTCTCCTGAACTGACTGGAGTTCTGCACACCCCTTGGTCCTTTACATTAGGAAGACTACTCTCCTGAACTGACTGGAGTTCTGCACCTGGGTTACCCTCCTGGTCGAAAGAGCGAGGAGGGGAGTACCGTGCCTCTGACATATTGGTCGGAGTGTAGGAACTGCAAAATCAAATGTCAGATACTGGACCTTTCGCATGAGTGAGGAAACGTAACTTCTACGAAATAGGCTGGAAGGATCTAGAGTCGGAGGCAGTAAAGAAAAGCTGAGATAGGGTTCCCTTATTGCCAGTCTCTCCTTCCTCCCCTTGCTAGAGAAAGGAGCGGAATTGCTCCTATGATTCTATAAGAAAAATAGAACAGGAGCTCGATGTGTAGTCTTACCGCATCAGTGCCAGTTCCAGCAGCTATTGGTTCGAGTCCTATTCTCATCGCTGAGGAGGAGAAGTTGGAGAACGGGGAAGGAGGAGGAAGAGAGGGCAGTCACTCTTGGAACCCTTCTCACTTCCAGAACCAACGCCTTAGCGAGATGCTACTCGTCCTCTTAAAGGAGCTGGGTAAGACAACACAACTTGTTGAGCAGCCACCACAGAGCCAAGGAAAAAGAGTTTCAAGGGCCTGTGGGCAACACCGAAGGAAGAAGACAAGAGTGTGGTCTAAGAGACCACGTCTTGCTTCCAGACCGACAGAAGCTTCCGGAATGCGAGGGATGGACCAAGCCATCGACTTCGTGAGCTCTCGGGTGAAAGGTACCGGTATTGTCAGCTGCCAAAAACCTCCTTTGATCGCTTCACGAAGTCAGGAGGAAGATGTGTTCTTAGACACTTCTTCCTTGGGAGAGACAGTACTAGCAAAAACGTTGACAACATCCAGGTTAGGAATGTCGAGCCTTTCAGAAAGTACCACAGCTCCCAATAGGACAAAGTAACGAATGATCTGGATCATCGACACAAAGTCCAAGGAGGAGGGGAACAAGAGGGGCTCGAACCCAACAGTTGATGCCAATGGATTCGGAGTCCACCTACGACATCCGAGAAGGAGTTGAGGTATGATCCCCATCCCTGTTCTTCCATCTTCTACACCAAGGCCAGGGTAAGATGAGAGATGGTCCTAAGAGGGCATATCTCTATCCGACGACTCTCGTAGGGCGCGTGCAGAGCACGGACAGGAACTCTAAAATGAGAGTCACATGCCACCCAGGAAACAGTTCCCTGGGAGAGCACGACTGAAGAAGCTTCTTGTCCGTAGCTAACTCTCGACTGAGGAGACGAAGGCTACTTCAGATAGAAGACTAGGTCGCAAGGGCCTACGTTCTTCACAAATGAAAGGGAGAGAAGTTACCCTCAGCGGAGAAGACGAGGAAATCCAGACTTGACAAACGACTCTGACCCGAGAAGAAGTTCCGACAACGACACCACCAGCGAAGACGGATCCAGTCCCTGGGACAGTGTTGCAGAGGACTTCAAGAGATATCCAGCTATATCCGTTATCGCTCGGCGAGAAAGCCTGTGCTTGCAAGGAAAGCTGGAAAGTCTTCCAGTCCTGAACACACAGGGATGTACTGCCTCAAGAACTGCTTCTTGTGTAGCTGCTACAGGAGGTTGGGTCAAGCGGAATTCTTCTCGATGCCTCGGCAATCAGGTCGGATGAAGGCGAAGTCTTCAAGTATTTGTCTGTAACTTGGGGTGAGCAATGTTTGTGAACCCCTAGCGAAGCAGACAAATACGGAGGGGAAAAAACGTCAATATCGAGTTTTCACCAAAAAGACAGCATGCCTCAATGGCGTGGCCCCTGGTCTGGTATGAAAGAGCGAGAAAAAAACTACCGACTTGTGTGCAGGGAGGCAACAGAAGGACAGCAGGGATTTCTCAGTCCAGCAGTCTCTGCATGAATCTTCGTGAAGAAAGAGTGAGCAGCATGTTCCGTCCCGATCACTCAAACCCGAGGCCAGGCTTGCCTACCAATACATCCCCACCAGGAATGCATCTGGTTAATTGAGCTGTCGAGTGTGCAATAGAACAACACTCGAGTACCTGCAAATGTCGAGATGAAATAGGAGGAAAAAACGATTGTCTCTTGTTTGTCGACAAATGCCACTACAGTACTGTGGTTTTGTTGTTCAACGAAACCAGTGAGTGCCGCAAAACCCATCCTGAATTCTCGGATGGCCAAAAGGCTGCCCTGAGCCCAGGACGGTGATGAGAAGGTACTAATCGTCTCGGTCACACAAATTCAAGACAAGGTCTTACCAGTGTGAGCCTATTCCTCAATCCGTAAATCCGTAAGTAGACACAAGATGTGAGGTGAATATGCAAGCATATTCGAAGGTTCCTTCAATCAAGCATTAGCCTAACTCTTTCCTCATACATCGAAGAGGAAAGAACGGAGGAAAGGAAGCAGACTTCCATTCTCCACCATGGGGAAGCTTCTGCAAGATGACAGAGTACCGAGGCAATTAGCTCTAGCTGGCTGGCATTTCCCGAATCGGGAGCACGGGAGAGGTGGCGGGATGGAAGTTCGATGGAAAGAATTGCCGAGACCTAAGGGAAATAGATACTTCTCCTGAAGGAATCCATTCCCAGGTCTCGACAATGTCGCTACCAGTTCCAGAGACTCGATAAGTATCATTTTGTCCAGGCATCAGCAGTTGCAATCTTCTTCTGAAGCCTAGGACTTCTTAGCTAAGGAGTTGAGGGGGGCTGGCTTGAACTCAAGGTTGAGTTGAGATGACTAAGACCCAAAGTTCTTGGCCATTGTCCAAAGGACAAGTCAGTGTCCTGGTTCGAACCTTGATTACCGGGGTATCTGGCAAATCTTTGAAACAGAAAGGCAGAACCAAGTAAAGGTTCGTTCCCAAGGGTCGAGCCAACTCGACTTACGAAAATCGAGATCCGAATGGGACAAAGTCCTTCTTCTTAGCACCAGAATTGCCCAAAAAACTGCAGTCGGCAAGACCCTCCAAGGCAAGAAGAATTCATATTCTGTCGAGGCAGGGGTGGATGCTTGGTGTCTTGACCTGAATTAACTCCTTCGAAGAAAAGAATTCATCAGGTCAAGAACGATCTCGGAAGCCAGGACCTTGACACTCTCAGCCCCTCGGAAACTGCAAGGGGTGCGAGTGATGAAGGTTATTCATTGGGGGAGCCGCGGTCCTCTCCCAGGGATCCTCGCACCAACGAATCGGCGCGAAGTTCTCCGAAAACACGGGGGCAATCGTAACTTGAAGAGGAAGACCCTCGCTGTTTCTGATGCGTGAAACTCCTGTACCTCTCCCCTTGGAGGGAGACCTTGACAGATCCCATGAAACCCTCCTTGGCTACCTGGTTATAATACGAGAGAATCGGGAGACCGATACCCAAAGCACGCCAGGCAGCCGAACTCCGAAGAAAATTTTGTCGGAGCTCTCTCTGTCCGTCTCGCACCTCTCGGAACAACCGAGAGGAGAAGAGAACAGGTGAGGAGAAAAGAGTATCCCTACCTGTCCTGCCAGTAAGATAAGCAGGAGAGGCGGACCGTGAGCGATAATCAACCGAAGGAGATTACTGCCACACGGGGAAAGAAGAGCACTTGTGCCGTGGCAAAGCGCTTTTCTGGGAAGAGCAAAAAGTTCACTCGAACAAAGCCGAGAACCCAAATTGGAAAAAACTGAGTAGGGCCGAGCCGAGCTGATCACGCGAACGCGATCCAGCTGGCTGGTATGCGGCGGACTGGGAGGCAGGCGGGGCGAGCCGAGCCGAGCCAGTCTCGTAAGTGCGACCGGGGGCCGGGCTGAGCCGATTGCCTGAACACAAAGGGGAATTCTGTGTCTGCTATCTTGCATGCTCGAACCCTAAAGTTCAAGACACAAGAATGAAGCCCAGCCGAGCAACTGAAACAGCTGGCGGGCAGTAACGATAAACCTGGCGTTTTGGCACCCAGACACCTGGGTGTCCCAGCAACCAGACACCTGGGTGTCCTGGCAACCAGACACCTGGGTGTCCTGGCAACCAGACACCTGGGTGTCTCGGCACTTTCTCTTGTCCTGTGCCTCTCGTAAAGAAAGCACTTGTGATTCATAGAATTCGAGCTATCCACGAGACTTCCAAAAATCGGGAGCGGCTGCTTGTTTCCTAATAGATCGAAAGAGCCAAGCACAGAACCGGTCTTAGACACAGACTTCCAAGACTGGCAACGAGGGCGTGGCCTCGAGAGGCCGTGCTCTCGTGGCCCCCGAAACACAAGATCCCACAGGAGAATGCGAATCGGTTCCTGCCTGAGGGCGGGAAGAGCCAACGAGAGAAACTTGTCTCCCGGAAGAGAGTCAGTCCCTTAGAAGTCCCGCAGGACTCCCTGCTTCTTCTGATGTTTGAACCAACAGGATCAAGACACCAGGCTGGGAACCCAACCGAGCACTGGCAAACACTCGGGGAGCACTTGCGGTGCTGGCAGGAAGAGGAGCCGAGACACCCGGGGGCCTCGGCCCTTTCTCTCACAATGCTCCCGAACTGGGCCGAGGAAAATCTCTCCAGACCAGATCGGGATACTCGATATTCCATAGAATCTCGAGCACTCGGAGCAGCCCGCGAACGAGCGCCCGAAGCAGCCCCCTTCTTAGAGGTGGAACCTCTAAGACTCGGGAACGGGATCACAAACTGAGGTCTGCGTGCCCGCGGCTTCCAAAACACAAAACCCAGGGCTATGCGAATCGGTTTCCTAACCCGAAGGTCGGGAAGAGCCAACAAGAGACTTACTGCCTCCTCGGAAGGAGGCAGTCCCTAGATGTCCAAGGGCATTAAGGGGAAGAAGCAGCATTCCTCTCCTTCGGCCGACGGAGGTCTGTCCAATTCTCAGGACCCCATTGGACCTCGGGAGAGGAAAGGAAGATGCAGCAAAAGACGAAATCGAAGATAAGATGAAGAAGACGGCGGCTACTTCCACAGGGTGGTTTCCTTCACCTCCACTCCGACATCTTCTACAGGATGGTGGACACGAAACATCGTAACCTCCAGGGTAGTCCGGCAGGAACACAACGGACGCAGCCAGGACACCACCACCAGGAGAAGTAGCAGGCATGATCAGGACAGCCGATGCAGGAGCTACGGCAGCGGTTCGGAAGGCAGGAGCTACTGCAACGGCCAGGAACATCACCTCAACAGGACGACTTCCTACATCTTCATGCCGACATCTTCTACAGGATGGGGCAGCTGGTAGGAACGCAACGGAAGCAGCCCTGGGCACGACCACCAGAAGCGGCAGGAATGATCAGGACAGCCGATGCAGGAGCTATGGCACAGGTTCAGAGGGCAGGAGCTAGTGCAATGGCCAGGAACATCACTTCCTCAAGGCGACTTCCTTCGCTTTCACGCTAACATCTTCTACAGAATGGCAAACATCGTAACCTCCAGGGCCGCTGGCAGGAACACAATGGAAGCGGCCCCAGGCACAACCACTAGGAGAAGTAGCGGGCACGATCAGGACATCCAATGCAGGAGCTACGTTAGCGGTTCGGAAGGCAGGAGCTAATGCAACGGACAGAAATGTCATTTGAAAGTCACCAGCAGCGACAGGAACGATCAGGGCGGCTGCGGCAGGAGACCAGGAAGAGCAGCCCAGAGACTGTCGTCGAGTTGACAAGAGCATAACACAGGGAACAGCAGGAGCAGATGGACCACAGATACGCAGGAGGCATTGCAACAGCATACAAGAAAACCAGCAATGACAGCGATCGATCCACATCGGTGGGAACAGAGTCAGAGCGATCCTGACGTGGAAATATGTCATCTAATCAGGTATTGTGGTCGATCCCGAAGCAGCACTGAATGAATGTTGAGATTGCTTCATGCGAGATATCCTTCGATATATCCAGCCAACTACTGCTGTGTCTGCGATGCTCACTGTCAACCTGAAAGAAAAGCAAAGATGATTAGTAGAGGGAGGCTCCTCCCACTACAAGGGGAACTGCCCTACGCAGCGGGAGGAGGTACTCTAGACGAGGTCACCTGATCGCTCCCCGCCCCTGGTCTTCGCCCGACGAGCGAGCGAAGAGGACAAAGGAGAGAGATCTACTAAAGGGGAGAAGGAAGAACCTACGGAAAGAGGAAAAATGACGGAGGGGAGGCCACCAAGGGCGCCGTGGAAGCGGAACTTATCGACAATGCCCGCAGCCTTCAACTTGGCCCGTAATTCTCTAAGCGCAGGTAGCGAGCAACACTCAGCATAAGTAGGAAGGAATTAGTGATGTCCCTTATACACGGAGGGCGGAAGCCCAAGAAGGGAACGAACTCTTACGTTCCGATGAATGTAGGGGAGTGAAGATATTACGTCCCAAACTAAATCTCCGAAAGTACAAGGGCGCCTTCAGTATTTACGTAAAGGGCTGCTGGAAGAGAAGCATTACCACTTGGTTACGCTACTCCAATTACGCCCTTGGCCGTCAAACCCAAGACACAAGCAAGGAACGACGGCTTATGCAAGGTTATCACAAATCGTGGGTTTGTATTAATAAATATCAAACACACGTATATATAAGCAAAAATACAGAAAGATCCCACTGGGATAATAAGAGCTTAACGACAGTCAGGCGGAGAGAACGAAAACACGTCAGCAACGCATGACGGCCGAAAGCAAACTGGAATGTTTACATCCAGGCAGGCGGGTATCCCCGCCTACCTGGCTGTAGTTACTGCCTAACCAACTTGCTCAAGAGTTTAACGGCCGTTTCCAGCCTACGCCTGAAAGTAATTCCTAATGTAAAGGACCGAGGGTTTGTATATTGTGTCGGAACAAAGGAACTATACTAACCTAACCTAACTTAGTAGGCTGTGTTACTTAGTTTGGGGCAGAGAGCACTCTTGATCCCTTCCTATCCCTACTTTTCCTCTAACTGCAGTTTGCCTCTAGTACACATGCTTAAGTTGGTGTTCCTCAATTTGGAGTTCATATTGTACCATAGTTGTTGGATATGTATCTCTACGACCGTGTCTCTCCCTTTGTCCCCATTTTCCTCAATTAGCCACTCTCCTTTTCATCAAAAGTTCCCCTATAACACTGCGCATGCGCGATAGCATTCAAGGATGGCCAGCATACAATAACATATCAGTTCTCTCTCCCCGTGGTGTACCCCACCCGAAACACCGCATTCTCAAGGGGTCCCTTACTTTGTTGGGTGGAGTTCTGAGTTTAATTATAGGTTAATTACAGTTGACTGCCAAAAAATAACGGTATATTCTTGATAAGCAACCAAAATACTATAGAAAAGGTCGAATTCCAGGTTAATTGTAGAAGGCAAGTTATACTACAGTTTTACCAAATTTTGTATTAATATCAGCAACACTGCCATGAGCACTTTGTTCAGGACCAGTTCCATAGGAATGGATACCAAAACATATACAAAAGGCAGTAGGCCTAAATATCTCAGTAACAGTGAATTTGCAATAGATTTAAGCATTAATTTCAAACTAATCATGTTAAGGAGACAAAATTACAGCATAAAAACTCTAATATCATATAATACAGTAAAATAATGGAAAAAAAATTCTATATACATAGCCTAATTCTTGCAAAATAATATTCATCACAATAAAATATGGTAGAATATATATGTAAATAAATGAGGATTTTGTCTAAGTTTAAAGTTTGCAAAATTCACTTAGGGCCAATTGATCCTACAGGGGCTGGTACTAAACACGGCAAAATACATCTGACCCCACCAGGGGCTAGTGCTAAACACAGCAAAAGTGTAGAGAAATCACTGTTTCGGCGTGTTTAGTACTAGCCTTCATGTGGAATTGGAATTCCGACCGTTAACGAACTTTTACCTGCAACTGTTTGGGCGAATTTTAATGGCTTCCTTGAGAATGCTTACGCCAGGCCTAAAGGGCGGTTACTAGAGTTGGGTTAAAACATAACTGTTAACAGCGATAAGCTTGGCTATTTATTGAACTGAAATGAAATAACCAATAGGCACTCCTAATTTCTACTGGAAGAGACCTACTATCAGCAATAAGGTAAATAGCTGAATTTGCTAAGCCTATACCGAAAGAAACTTGGCGGAGCTAGCTACCGGTGGAGTACTTTTTGTAAAAACTACACTCTAATGGTTAATAATTTAGATTTTAGTGCGCTGCAGACCTGCAATGACTAGTCCACTTGGCCAGGTTAGTGATGTGTGCCAAAACCGAATGAAACCCATAGGGTTAATGACCAAGTGAGCATTAATCATAATTACCAACGTGTCAAAATTTGACGTTGGCAAAATAGTAGTAGTAACAGTAAAGGGTATACTCTATAACTCCTCCCATCTCGTGGTTGTGGTTTCCATGCATTGATCTAAGTTAAAATTGTCCGTGGTTTCGTATGCGTTTGATAGATCCTTTCACATTTTAGGTTTTATCTGGTTATAGATCTGTGAAAAATAATATGCTTATCTTTTTTGTATACCTGCTGCATGAGACTATATCCCTCCATATCGTACGGCGGGGTATGAAACAAGAAATGGTCAGAATTTTCAGTTTCTTTGTTTTTTTGTTTATGTCAGCCGTCTATGATTTCTTTTTATAACTCATTCTTACCTAGCTTTAAGTCTCTCCCATATATTCTTTATTTTTCAAAATCTAAGGTATTCTTTTTTTCATACATAACAATAACATCTCACTGAAGGCTATTACTTTTACGGTTAATCCTTGCTTGATTAATTCCATGGTTTCTTATGGTGATATATATATATATATATATATATATATATATATATATATATATATATATATATATATATATATATATGTGTGTGTGTGTGTGTGTGTATATATATATATATATATATATATATATATATATATATATATATATATATATATATATATATATATATATATATATTCAGTTGACCTTAGTGATACTTTCCAGTACAGCTTCCTATCAATAAGCAATTGCACCTTTACCTTGGTGAAATTTGCCACGTTTGCCTTCTGCTGTACCTCAACAGCAGCCCTTTTCAAGTCATTGCTCGTATTACTTTAATATCTGGTATTCAACACACACCACCAGCTATTTTTTTCTTTAGTCTTCTGCTGGTTCTTCTAAAGAATGGTTTAGAATTCAACCCATCACGTAAATATGCCAAGCAAATTACCCGTTTGTTGAATCCTATTTTCTTTTTTCAAGTTTTCCTATAATCAGGCAACTAATGTAAATATACCGTAGTTGATCCATTGCATCCTGACGTCATAACGTTTGCTTTATTGATTCTTTTCCATCCTATATTTTTGTAGATATTATTTATCATCAGTGTCGACCTTAGTTGCTCATTTATTACTTGTGAACATAGTCTATATTTAATCATGACTTATGTTAGTTTTTTCTGCTTTTTGAAAGTCTCCCTACATATCAAATGAGAGTTTTTTTCCTTCAATGAATCTTCTGATTAAGGTTCTATGATATACAAATGATCTAATCCTCTTCTTTGTTGTATAAATCCTACTTGTACTTGATAGGTTTGTAATGAGTCTATTGGTATTTTATACCCTTGTTTACACATTTTGTCTAGTATCTTAAGAGCTAATGTAATATTTTTTTGTTGTCAGTTTTTTTTATGTTTTCTTGTGCATTCCCAGTTTTTCGTGTACCACGGACACGTTCTGCTGATTCTTTTGTTAGCACAGTATTAGGGATCCCTAGAAACAATTTAAAAGCAATGGCTTTAGCCCATCTGAATCTGGTATTTTATTCAGTCAGTTTTTAACATTTGTTCCGTTATGCTCATTTCTTCCTTGGATTTTGTTTATTCAAGCTGAATGCTATCATCATATGATCTTGCATAGCACCAAAGAAGAACCTGTGATATACATTCGGTTTTAAAATATCCTCCGCGTTATTCACGTATTTCTCTATAATATTCTCATTCCACATTTTCTTGATTTTGTTCTCTGCATACGTCAAAATTTGTGTTAAATATCTTTCTCATCTATTGGTCATTTTCAATATATATATATATATATATATATATATATATATATATATATATATATATATATATATATATATATATATATATATATATATATATATATATAATTCCCTAATGTGGGTGGGTTCTGAGAAAATGAATATACTACAATATTCATAAATTACTGAATCGTAGAAGAGCCCGTGCAGAAGACTTCCAAAACACTAGCTGCTTCCTACACCTAAACAGGAGGCTTACCAGCAGCACATCAACATCCTGCACAGACTATGACATTCAGCCCTGCTTTACACACACACACACTCTCTCTCTCTCCCTCGCTTCCTGGATATTGAAGACTCTCCTTCCAAAACTTTTGCCACTCCATCTATCCGTTTCTGTTCAAGTCTTGCTCACCTTCTTCCTTCCAACATTTCTGAATTTTATATGCTTTTCACCAGTCTATGGTCCTTCACACTTTCCATATGACTGAATTAACTCAAAATACTCTGAATCATCCTTCATCTATGCTAACCTCGTTACCCCTCATTCTGTGTATTCCACATTTCTCAACTTTTTAATTCCTCTTGTACCAAAATTATTACATGACATAATCAATTCGTCTCTATAGCTTCCACCTTCTTTCTTTCATTTACATTCAACATAAACACTTCTCTTCCATAGAGGAGTGTTGGTTCAACAAGCTCTTCATTCTCTTCTCGCTGAGCATTCTATGATTTTCTGGCCTTTTTTCTGTTTCTATCTGCTATAATTTCTTTCATTTGCCCTTAGTAAAAATTCCCTGAAACTTCAAGAGGAGCCATAGGTATAAGTGACTCGGCCAGCACATTTACTTCTATGGCCAAGAGAACGTTTTCAGTATATTTAATCTATTGTTTTAACATTCAAAACTTATTAAATCTCGTTAATCACTTGGAAAGACGAACTCAACTACTCTGAGGTCACGGAAATTTATTTAAATTAAAATGGCGGAGTGGAGCGAACTAAAGAAAAGCACCCAAAATATTGACTCCGGGTTGAGCCAGATCACAAGTAAACTTTTAATGATTAGATAGAAACCGACTTAATTCTAATCAATTTCAGTATTTATTAACATTATTTAAATCTTACTTTCTAGGAGATAAAACAGACAACGACAGCGAATCGACATTGATAACTTTTAAAGAAAACTTGATAAAATAATTTGCTCAGAGACAAAATTAACATCAGTTACACTAAAACAAAATTACATCCTGGTGAAAATCTTTAGCAATTCATTTGGCATTACTTTAAAAGTCAAATTCTATTTTCTACCTAAAGAGGTTAAGGCAAACAATTGAAAACCAGATAATTTTCTGAGAAAACTCAATTTTCTGAATCTTCATTTATCTAAAATTTGAAATAATTCTGTCAAAATAACTACAGAGAACAAGAGACTCGCCGTCCTACTTGACAAACAATGACAGCCGAGGCATGGAAAGGCTGGGACCAGTGGTCGGGAAGGGTACATGGCGAGAAATTTTCTGGTCGCTCCCTCATGGCAGACAATTAAGGAGGCGTCTAACAGGCTGCCATATTTAGTGCCTGCTGCCTCCACCAACAATCCTACTGAGGTCAAAACCAAAGGGTGTTTTCTAACTGATCAGGGTTTCTTTGAAAGGGAGTGTGCAGCACCCAGGACACTGTTAAAATTTCATGTTTGTCTGACTTATGAGTGTTTAGTTACATTAGGTTTCTAGGAGGAATGAAAAGAAGAGGAAACAAATTTACACATTCTAAAGACGTACTTTTTTTTCTCAAGTATCTGTGCTTGCTCTTTTTTTGCTTATAATTTGCTTCCTCATACTCTTTCACGTCTGTGCTTGAGGCCTTTCTCTTCAATTTGTTAAATGTTCCTCTTTGGCTTACTTGTTCTAATTTTACATTATGAGTGACGTAAGAATTAATTTGTCATTGTCCAACTCCATCTTCGGACATTGACAAAGTAATTCTTACGTAATTCTTACGTCACTCATAATGTAAAATTAGAAGAAGTAAGCCGAAGAGGAATATTTAACAAACTGAAGAGAAAGGCCTCAAGCACAGACGTGAAAAGAGTATGAGGAAGCATATTATAAGCAAAAAAGAGCAAGTACAGATATTTGAAAAAAAAGTTCATCTTTAGAATGTGTACATTCACACACCCCGATTTTTCCTCTTCTTTTCATTCCTTCTAGACACCTGATGTAACTAAACACTCATAAGTCAGACAAACATGAAATTTTAGTGAATCCTTCTCATTTCAGGAATGGGGACTGAAGGGTTCACTCCATTTTTTAAAATGAATTTGCTTAGATAAAGGCTTGTCTGTAACCTGTTTAGCTAGTCCGCTCGGATTCAGTTTGCTGTAAGGAAGTGAGATTCTGAGACAGAAGAAGCAGGGAGCTATTCCAGAGAATGCTGAAGCTCTAAGTAGTGCGTGTGAAAAGAATCTTTTAGCGTATTTGCAAGACAGAATACGGACGAACTGAATTTTATTGTTCTTATGATAATACTTGTGGTCACTAAAACAAGCTTTTATTGTGAAATTCATTGGTGACTCCCTAAAGCCACATCCTAGTAAGGTATCTTTGAAACTTTGATGATTTATCCAGATTTACTTTAAATTAAACTTCTGTTCAAGGTGACTGTGTGATTGTTTAGGTGCATTGTGGCGTTTATTGACGAAAGAATACACATTACTGAGACTGTGCCTTCTGACTAGATTGCTGTGCCAGATATTGTACTTATTTTTTTTATTGCATTTTTTGAAAAATAAAGATTGATGAAAAAGGATATTACTGTATAAGGAGAAACTGACTGGACTTTGTGGCGTTATTATTTGATTAAAACATTTGGGTTAAGGGAAAGTTGACTGTATTTCATTGTGTTATTAATAGGTTACGCCATGTAGGTTGCATGAGAAAAATTGACTGTACTTAAATGTATTTTCTTTGATTGCCATCAAAATTGAAATATAAAGAGAAAAAATTGGAGTAATACTTTTTTCTTGTGTATATATATGTTTAGATTTAAATTAGCTGATTGGTTTGGTAGGTAGGTACTGTCAAAAATTTTACTGTCTGATGTGCATGAAATTTTAAAATAGAGTAGTTGTACAAGGCCTGTATTTTTGTTGTTATCCTTGCATGTCTTGCTATTTACAGGAATTAACGTTTTTTATTATTCAGGCCTTACTGACAGTACTTTAGTTTGTCCCTTCGAAGAGCTCCGCACATTTAAAAGATCCATAGTGAAAATGCCAACAACTGACCAAAAGATACTAGACAATGAAGTGCTTAATTTTAATCACCAAAATCTTAAACAAAACGAAATACAACCAGTTAAAAAGAGGGGAATTGTCCAAAATACTTATGTTAATAAGAAAAAGGCGGCAGAGCCAGATTGGCTGAAACTGGAATTTGTATTCCTTAAAAAAATTACAACAATTTTGGATCACCAGTATTTAAAATAATCCTACCAAATTAAGCCATATCAAAATGGTTTCTTGCTCCTTAAGCAGCCCGAATGTTAAATGAAACAGAAAAGGACATAAAAGCGAATGCTGCAAGAAACACAGGCAGGATTCACACAGCGGATAAGGCAGGGAATGTTTTCATAACAACCTACAGAGTATTAAATACCGACGTTATAAAATAGATAGAGTGTTACATCTGTAGACTCCAAATAGTGCAGCAGATTTCTGTAAAAATCGTTCAGATAGTGAAACAAGCATGAAATTTGGCACAAACATTCCTAAGACTACGCTCTCTTAGAAAAGGGCGCTGGCCACCTGAAAATCCAAGATGGCGGCTATTTTTCAAAATGGCCGCCATCTATGTTGAGATTCACTGGTTTGGGAGCATCTATTGGATGGAATATGCCAGTTTTTTTTTTTAAACCTCGACTTTTAGGTTATAAAAATGTTCCATACCACACATTTTATTGAAAACCCTTACTAAATGAATTGTAACAAGATGGCGTACAAAATGGTTGCCATGAAAGTTTTTTTTCTATCCACAGCGCTAGCAGACATAGAGACCAACTGTTTTTATTTAATGGTATATTCATGTGATCAGACAGTTTAACTAATATGCTATTTTCAACTGAAATAGTAATGGTATGGTCACATACAACATTGTGTCTAAGACTGTAACCATAAAAAGAAAAGAAGAGAAATACGGACTAAACGCAACAATCTATGTATAGGTCTCTCAACCTACACCTTTGAAAAATTCGAGGATAAGAAGGTAGGCATAGCATGACACGTTGGATGCTCAAGCTAGATTATCTACTGAAGAGAGGGCAATATTTATCTAGACTTCACATTTGCAAGTGCACAGAGCTGTGCAGGAAAGACCCAGCTTGTAGCACTTGCACCTTTCCCGACAGCCTGCTTTGCATCCACATTTGGTAAGCTGTTGGCAACTCTTGGCTAAGGGCGAGTTGGTTGTCCAGAGGACTTGCCATGCTTCACCAGACTTTTGCCATCCCCACTCAGCAGGGTTCTCTGGCTGTGGCTGACACTGGGTGGCCTGTCCCCACACACAACCAGCCTGGTACGCAGCACGCTTGGTGTGTTGGAGGAGAGCCCTGGTTGGTGGAATGGCCTCATATGCCCCTTTGTTTTCTGGCAAACATATCAAGTCTAGCCTCATCCACAGTGCCAGCAGTGCTGGATCTTTCATACATAAGTATGACAAACCTCTCCAGGACCTTCAGGTCACTCTCTTCCACTCTGAGAGGGTAGTGACTCAGTTTGGAGAACACAGTGGAGGCCTCTGGAAAGATGTTCCATGTCTGCCAGGCGGTCTTCTTGCCCTTGCTCCGGAAGGCTGACACTGTATCACAGCCTGTGAACGCATGGAAGAAGAGCATGCCATTCACCTTCTCCTGGCCCAGAGAGTTGCACAGGTCATGCACAGCAATCCAGCGCAGGCTCTGGCCTTGGCCAAATGCCACCCATAGCTTCTCTAGCCCTAGATTGTGGAGAGGGAGAAAGCACTGACTGCAACGACAAGAACATCTGTGTCATTTGCTTTAACCGTGATGGTCTTGGCTCCATGTTCTGTGGCATATTTGGCATGGAGAAAGATGCGGTGTCAGCTTCCTCATGAGAGCACTTTTCCAGTCCCTGAAGACTAGCCTCATGAGTGCTGAGGACAGCAGACCCTTTCGTGGCAATGACAACATTTGTGGCAGACATCTGGGCAACTTTGTCTGCCAGGAACTGGAACAACTCTGTCTTGTTGGCATCGTGTCTTAGGAAATTGCGCCAGTTGGATGGAATTGTGTTCTTGTCTGTCACCTTGCGCTTTCCTCCTTGACCACGTTGGAGCCTGGTCTCAGCTTTGAGGCTGCTGGATGTATTGTATACATCAAATACAAGATGTGATGATGTAGTACTTGCTGCTATAGGATTGTATCACAGGCAAGAAGCTCGCAAAGTGCCAGCCCTCAAAGGTCTTTCCTTTCTTTGGTGGCAAGGCATGGACCAAAAGCTGATCCATCTACAATGAGGACATCAGTCTTTGGTTCTTTGTCTTCCCTAGTAACATGACTATCTGGCCAGGGTTCAGAAAATCAGTGACATCCTGCACTTTCTGCATCACGTGTTTGATCGTAGCAACAGAATGAGCCTGATCACGCAGGAGAGGAAGCAATGAAAGTTATGGTTACTTCAAATTCTGGGCTTCTCTTCATTGAAGCGTGATGAGCTGACCCGTCAGATTCACTGCATCATCTATTTCCTGGGTGACTATGACCTTGTCTAGCCACTGATACTCCAGTGCAAGCTGTGGCCCCAAGATATCTGTGGGTGGCTTTGGTATTGCAGTGTTTGGTGGCACAGGGTTCTTTGTTTGAAAGGAAGCTGGTGAGATGTTTGTGAATGTGTCCGCAATTCAGGCACCGACCTCACTTTCTCAGGTGCAAACTTTAGTTGCTGTCTTTCCCTGTCCAGTGTTCTCCTTGGTGGGGTGCTGAAATATGGAGATGCTAGTTCCATGGAAGGAGGTAGTGGCAGAAGTTGCAGATGGGTTGTGGTCGATGTTGTCCATCACTGCAGTGGTGAACAACCCTTTTCGCAGTACTGGGGACAGACCACACCCTCCTCCACATATTTGCTAACTGTGGCATCTCCTAACTGTGCAGAGACCTCCAGTACTCTGTCATAAGAGATACTGAGGCCATACTGATGTAGCATTTCAACCAGGTTTCTCTTCCTGGTTTTGGCATAGACTGAGAGTCCCATGTAGACTGGGAATGGTGTTTCTCTGTCTTTGGAGTGTCTATGAGTTGTTGCTCCTCTTTGTATCGGGAGTAGCAGTTGAACTGCATGAGCTGTGCAATGGCCTGGTCTGACTTGATGCTCCAAATCGTAACTGTGACTTGATGTCAGCCCCATGCTCAACCATCCCTACAAACTGGAGCACGAGAGGAGGCACAGAATTTCGTACACAAGCCTCAGAAAATGTGCCATCAAACCGTGACTGATGATCAAGTATAGACTTTCTGAGAATATTTGCTGCTTTAGTAATGATAACTGCCTCTTGAAAAGATCAGATGATTGAGCAAGTGCTTTTCCCACATCCTTTTGAAATGCAAGTAATACATCTCTGCCAGATTTATGAGCCTCAAGTTCTGGAATTTCTGCCAGAAGTTTGTCTTTGAGTCTCGTGGAATTTACACTTTGGTGACTCTACACCTAATTGTTCCAGACGTTGTTGGTAGAGGTGGCAAATATCTGCCAGCCGAAATGTGACTGGATCATCTGAACAAAGGTTGTTTTCAACAATGTATGTCATCAGTTCTGACAGAACTAGTGGATACACATCTGATTCTGACTCAGTGCTACCTTGGTCTTTCTCAAGGCTCCTCAGGTAGGACCTTTTTCTGTTGTAGAGGGCACAAAGACAGGCATGGTGATACTTAAACTCCTGTGCAATGACATCCCCACCAGTCAACTTAGCAAGGAGCTTGCCATCACTAAGTATCTCTGCACATTCACGCAATTTCAAGTCAAGGCCTTAGTACTAGCCTGTCTGAGATCAGATGCAGGTGCCACTTTCTCACAGAAAATGCAAACTTCATTGTCATGACTGGTTCGGGCAGTTTTGCACGACTAGTCTCAGTGTTGCTGGTCTGGTCATTGGATTGTCGCTTTCTTGCACGGTCCAGTTTAGTGTTGTTAAACAACAAGCTTTACAGTTCACATGGTATTTTGCTGCATTTTTCCTGAGAGTGGCCTCTATGACATCACCTTCATCCAGCCTTGCTGGATCCATTATCAGTGGCATTTCATTAATTTCACTGAACATGGGAATGTTCCTTGCCAGCATTGTGTACCCATCATGGTCTAGGACATGATGACTTGGAGGTGATGTCATGCTCACCTCTTTTGTCCTTCTGACAAAGACAACACAAACTCCAGTTTGTTTTTCTACTGCTCAATATTGGATTGGCATCACATTCTGCCATGATTTCACTTTTTGATTAAGGCCGAGGGGTTATCCTTTTACCACCTTAAACAAAGCACACATTCCTGTATGGGATTCAACTAGGTTCGGTCTCCTTCACCTAGCCCGATCATTCATCCAGTGCCATTTAAGTCCCGTGCAGATCTGTACACCATCCGGGTAAGTACATGAACCATCATGTACAGCCCCATACCCTTGGCTCGGCTCTCCCGCACTGGCACATCCTGTCTATTCAGGTGTGGCTATCTAACTATAGCTGGTCTGGGGCTGTTAGAAAGCATTTGGGACACTAAACTAAACTATACTACAACTACTAGTCTAAGACTACAGGATTAGTAAAGCTGGATTAGCTGGCACTGAACCCCATGCTGAGTTACACAGCAGTGATGTCACCAGTGTGCCCTGGTTGTGTGCAGACATACACTCTTTTACATTTATTAATTTTCCTTCAAAATTGATGAGTTATTCGAAAGAGATGGCCTCATTTAGGATCTAAAACCACAGAAACCAAGATCCATGCTTAAAACGATAATTGTTGAACGGGCATTATTTCTCATTATAATTATTGTTTCTACCTTTTCTTGGCAGCCATATAGCCCCCATATTTAAAGGTAAACTGTACTGGGAAGCTACAGAAACATAATATTCACAAGAAATAGTATGGAAGAGCTTTACCATATTGCTAGAAGCAAATACATGCCATTCTAGTGAAAAATTAGCCAAAATCTGTCGATACTGGCCGCCATCTTGGAATTTGGCCGCCATATTAAATTTTTTGCGTGGCCAGCGCCCTTTTCTGATAGAGGGAACTTAAAGAGCACTTGTGCAAAATTTCATGCTTGTTTCACTATCTGAACGATTCTTATGGAAATATGCAATTATCTGCTGCACCAAAAAAGGCATTCAACTTCACACAATGCGGAAAACAGCAAAAATGAGGAAGGAAATAGGATACATCCAGACATAAGAGAAGTAACTAATGAGAGATACTGAGATGACACGACACGCCGGCTTTGGAAGGGACACAAAGATACACACACACATACATACATACATACATACATACATACATACATATATATATATATATATATATATATATATATATATATATATATATATAGTACTCATCCTTATTTACTTTACATATAAATGTACTTATATATAAAATTATATATGTACGAATATACATACACACACACACACACACACACACACACATATATATATATATATATATATATATATATATATATATATATATATATATATATATAAAGTACATCATACTTACTTTATCAAACAATTTTAGTGTTCTATCATTAGTTAAAAACCACAATCACAACAAGCCAGGGTACAGAACAATGGGTAGATGTGCCTAATCTAATGAGTCATATCAGCTCATCCATTGTACTTTTTGGTGCCATTGATACCTACTGCAATTTATGTGCTCAGCACCAGACCACACTACTAATCAATCATCCTGAGGGTACAAGACTCTGTGCACACTTTTCTTTCTGCGTAAGTGACGTGAATTTACTACCCCTCATACTACAATTGTTCATTACAGGTACATCAAAGTATTATAGAACTTTGTTCCAGAAGTCCGAGATTTTTTGGGAATATACTGTACATCAAAACATGCAGCATGCAACACATATATCATGTTTAATAGAATTTATGCGCATGAGTATACATGCATTGTAGACATAAAATGCATATGTATATATACATATATGTATGTATATATATATATATATACATATATGTATGTGTATGTATATAGCTGAATGGTCAGGTTCACTTTTTATCGGTTTTTCTAAACAAAGGCTCAAGTTCGAATCCTGGATGGAGCAGAAGTATTTGTCAATTATAATTCCCTTTGAATGTGAATTATTCCTTAGGAATGGTGAATTCTTTATTAAATGATAGGCTATATATTTCTCTTGATAGCAGAATGGTAAAGTCAACTGTTTATCACTGTTTCTAAACCAAATGCCCAAGGTTTGAATCCTGGCTAGGGTAGAAGCACTTGGTCACTTAAAGTTCCCTTTGTGCGAAAGTTATTCCCAAGGTATAGTGAATTTTTTACTAAGTGATATTTGTGTCTCGATATTTGTGAGTATAAAAAGTCATGCATGTATGTGACAAAACTTCATATACATACAGATGTATATATATATGTATACATATATGTATATAGTGTATATATATATATATATATATATATATATATATATATATATATATATATATATATATATATATATATATATATATATATATATACATATATCTTTCCTTCTTTCTCCTCCCTAACACCCCCTCTACTCTCTCTCTCACTTCCTCTCCTTCTCACTCTCTCCCTTTCCTGTTAAGATAGTTGCTTCTATTACACTGCCTAACGTTTTTGACATATTTCACCCCTTCTTAGCCCCCCCCCCTATCGGGGCTGAACTTGGACTTAATGGGCATCAGGAGTGTCATTATTCATCTCAGTGACCTCAAAAACTATGGATTAGAAACTAATACCTGTCATTTTTGACATTTTATTTTTCACCCCTTTTCATCCTCCTTCCTATTGGGTCTGAACTTGGACTTATAGGACATCAGAAATGTCACTATTCATCTCAGTGACCTCGAAAACTATGGCTTAGACACTAATATCTGTTGTTTTCAGTTATTTTTATATTTCACCCCCTTCCCAACCCCACCCCCTTTGGTGCCAGTGATGTCTTACCCCCCCAGTCAGATTCTTCTTTGGAGGAGTGGTAGAGCTTTCGACTGGCATGCTGTTGGCCCAGTGTTCGACTCTCCGAGCCGCCAAAGAAGAATTAGAGGAATTTATTTCTGGTGATAGAAATTCATTTCTCGTCATAATGCGGTTTGGATTCCACAATAAGCTGTAGGTCCCGTTGCTAGGTAACCAGTAGGTTCTTAGCCACGTAAAAATAAGTCTAATCCTTCAGGCCAGCCCTAGGAGAGCTGTTAACCATCTCAGTGGTCTGGTTAAACTAAGATATACTTAACTTAACCCCCACAGTATTCTTTTCCAGATAGTTAGTCATATGTATACTGATATGAGGTATGATAACCCATATAGTTTATTTAGTTACTAAGTCTACAGGCAGAACCAGCCCCGTTTCAAGGAAGCCCTCCCCCCGCCCTTTGGTGCTAATGATGTCTTACCCTCACAGTATTCTTTTCCAGATAGTAAGTCATATGTATAGAAAGTTTGGCTGAAATTGCTCAATGCATTTCAGAGTTATGCTGGAATATATATACACACATATACATACATCCACTTATATGTATGTATATATATATATATATATATATATATATATATATATATATATATATATATATATATATATACATAAAACACATGAAAATTAATATAAAATTAAAAGGAGATACCAAGATTTTCAACTTTTATTATAAAGTCATCTTCAGGGTACTGAGCAGTTTTAAGAACTTACAAAGGGAAATATGAGGTCACACATAACGTAAAAACCTTTAAAAACCAAAGTATACAAAAAACATTCTTAAAAACAAAACATACTTGGTGAAAATGCAGTCACCAAAACAGTAATACAAAAATATGCAATTTGTAAAATATTCAACAGCTCGTTTTACTCCAGAATCTTTAAGAAAAATACATTTCAATAATTTCCCTCTCTTACAAAAACCATCCTCAAGTTTGTATCTCTAAGAGTTAATGAGACACCTTTAAACTTACATTCTGCTGTGTATTGAAGAACTTTAAAAGACTACTTTAGTTGAATGCTTGTTGATAGTGCGGTCAAAGTTTCTTGCATTACAAAAGATGTCACTTTAATTGTTTTTGAACATCCCATTTATCTTCTGCCACTGTCTTCAGTGTTCTTTGCTGATTTTGTACACCCCTTCTGTTGGCATTACTGGTTTATTACAACACAGTGAGGTCTTAACAGATGAATTATTATTAAAAGCAACATTTATTTTCAAACACTTCAAGTTAATTACAATCGATAAAAACTCATAATGGTAGAACTAAAATATTTTAAAGTTAAAAGCGATCTGTCACTACAAAAAAATGCTTTCTGGTTCTTCGGAGGCAAACATCAGTAAAATCAAATGGATAACATAATTCTTCATAGACTGTACATATGTTTTGAATTTCTTTGTGCAAAAATTCATGATCAGTTATTCTAAAAGCTCTCAAATCATAACAGAGAAAACATTTTTACTTTAAGGTGGTTGTTGGAAAAATTGTGAGTAATACACTCTCAACTGTAGGTTTGCGATCCACTTTTGAATCTAAAACTGGTGCCGCATCTCATGAAGACTGTGCCATGAAATGGACGAACTTTATTTTTTTCTATTTCCACATTAAATTTATGGATGACAAAATGGTATTCAGAAGTTCAAAAACTCTATGGAATTCCTATCCAAAGGCCACAGGCATAGCATGCCATCGACATATCTGTACCATTTCAGTGTAAAAATTGGTAATATTAAGAAGGTATCTAATTTAATAAAATTCCACACTTACATTTGAAAGAGTTGCATATAAACAATTTCCCATTGGCAAACCAAAAAGCTGTCGCCAAAAACTACGATTTAAAATAAAAGTATTATTAACTATGCATAGTTTTATTAGATTAATAAGAACATGATGTATAATAGGAAGTTCTGTCTCATTCAGTTCTTCTTGTAAGAACTACTGCGTATCATCAGCTGGCCAACAGTGCTCCTTGACAGATGGAAGACTTCATGGCAGTTTCAGTTCCCTCTTCCTCCTTCCTAATGCCCCAGGGGAAGGATGAAATCCACCTTAGAACTGCCACTGGTGACCTTGTCTATCTTTCTATGCCTGATCGATCATGGGAGAAGGTCCTCTTGTGACTCTTGCCAAGGAGTCTAACAGCATCATTGACTCTTAGGTACATAACCCTACCATGCCCATGCTCACTGGCATGACACAACTCATACCTTGATCAAGAGTGGGTAAGCCTCTGATAACCATGGCGCCACATGGCGAGATATTGTGGACGGACATGCCTGCAATAACTGAAAGCATTCTGGCTGTGGGCATAAGCATAGGCACTGTCATCATCAAATACAACCTCATTACCCGATGCTCCAAAAGTCATACATCATCATCTATACAAAAATGAACACCATAGGGAAAAGTAATGCAGAGATGAGACCAATTAGAACTGTACAGTTACTCCTAAGATAAAGGTCATATCCAGTTTTTATTCCCTGTATGTTTTCCTGGGTTAATTATTTCTTCTGAGGTAGCCTTATGTGTCTATCGAGATTGAGGTGAAAAATTCATACAGGCATTATAACAACTACAATTAATCGTTTTGGTAGCTAGCAAACTTAAAGTGTTACATTTGGTCCTTGAAGTAAATCTTGTTACCCAACCCCATCCAAGTCACACGCCAGAGGTTTGCCTCTTATGAAGTACAATAACCATTGCACCATACTGATTATCAAAAATAGTTTTGTTGCAAATTTCACCTCTCATTAAGAATAAGAATTCAAGAATGTGATATTGGATGTGGAATTTCCATCTAAAGTCAGAAGTAAGACTCATTCCATTAGAATTCTGTCAACACTTGAGCTTCTCTTTAAAGTCTAGCAGTTACAAATTTGATAACCACGGTCGCATTTGTTCTTATTTTTGTTAGTTCTGCTGCATTCCTTTTAAGTATGAGAGAAACAGACTTATTCTGAATCAGACTGATAAACCTACTCATTTCACTTTTCCACAGCCTGCAATTAGTTTGCAAAACAATTTACATTCTTGGAATTATCTGCTACACTAAGTACAGCATTACAAACATTAGGATATCGTTTGGTTGGTAAACTTGTTTGTTTCAGGTAGTGAGGTAATCCAGTCAAACGTCGTTGGCTATGTGATATGTAGATATATATAAAGAAATATAAAATTTTAATTCTGCAATTTTCCTTTCAACAGATACTGGTCAAGAAAAACAAGTCTCGAAAATTATGGGTAACAAGACTAAGGTAAGAGAGTGCTTTTATTTTCGTAATACGAATTTAATGTAAGTAGAGAACAGATAATATATGAGAAAAAATAGGAAAAAAATGGAATTTATGAGAACCCCATCAAGAAAATAATAAAGGGAGATGTGCTGAACAAACCAATGAGCAAGAGAGAAGTGCAAGAGTTCTGCTTGGGATGGGTGGAAGGCAATTAGTGAATGCAGAGCATCGAAAGGAAAATAGGAGATATCTCCAAGGAAGGGCAAAAATTATGTAGCATTCTGAAATTGAATTTTGGCTTTCTGACGGTGATAAACTGTGATGTATCAGATGTCAGACCAACACAAAGCTCTAAATTAAAAGGCATATGTCTGCTTCATAAAAAAGAATCAATAAATTTATCAGTACATTACCTTCCCTTCTACTTTCTTTCTGCGATTGTTCTGTAGGTCTGACTGCATTACCCAATCTTACTGCTTGATGAAACTTAAAGCTTCTTTTAAAGGAAGTTTCAATGTCATCATTTTGCAGGTGATTTCCTCGTGATATAGTTTTATCTGGGACAACATTCAAATTGATGTACTGAAAAGGTAATAATAAGGCAGGAGAAGTATTTCATCTATTGCATATCCATTTTCAGACTTTCACACATACATCTCAAGCTAGGTAATAAATAAGGGCGGTCTTTTCCACTCATACCGACCTGAGAGATCCAAGATCGAGAAATGGAAATGCTGGATGGTTATTTTGCCACAGCCAGATCCACTTGCTAGAGTCTTTCCACAGCATCTCTTTTGCATTTAAATTACCCAACACACCTTATCTTAATCATTTTTGGAACTCATGGAGAGTAAATCAAGATTTTTTCAAAAACTTCCACTTTCATTTATAAATTTACACATATACATGAACTGGGTGTATGGCCATTAAATAAGTGGAAAACTGGAGAGCAAGAGCTTCTTCCTTTATATGCTTAAACATTACATACTTAAGCACTTGTTTTCTTAAGCAAATTTTCATATGTAATTTGCTTGAGAATGCTTTGAACCGGTTTTTCTTCCTTTCTTTGTAAACTAATACTCTGTTTAGAACTTTAGATCTCAAAAATTTCATGCCATTTTCATATTTTACATACATAAAATATATATACCTGATGCTTAAATACAAAGTACCAAAATATAAAATTAATAATTTTTTTTTTTTCTTTCTCTGTTTATGTTATCGAAATCTTCATCATTATTTTGCCATTATTTTTTTTCATTGTGCCCAAGTGCCCCTGTTGGATCCGCATAGATCTCAAAAATGTGCATGGTAAAATCACAGACACCTGATGCTTAAATACAAAGTACCAAAAGAAAAGTTAATAATTCTTCTCTGTTGGTACAGTATATTGCATTTACATATTAAAAACATGCACACACATCCATATACATAATGTATATGTATATATATATATATATATATATATATATATATATATATATATATATATATATATATATATATATATATATATATATATATATATATATATATATATATATATATATATATATATATATATATATATATATATATACAGTAATTCCTCGAACTTGCACGATTCGAGTTACTTTGGAATTCACACACACGAATTTTTCATTGGAACCTAACTAATGGTCATACACGAGTTTTTCTGAACACGCGAACATTTGCGAACACTGAGAAACCCAGCAAAAGTGTTTGTTTAATTTTTTATGTAATTTATAAGTTTTCAAGCTTTTATGTGTAAATTAAATAACATTAAATATTATGGTACATGTATACAGGTACGTTTATTTGTATGATAAATAAACTTTTTACCTAATAATAAGTACTAATTTTCAAATAATAATAATAATAATAGTAATAACAATAATAATAATAATAATAAAACTGTAATTACAAAATTCGTATTATTTTGAACAAACAAATTCTTCCCTCCTTTTTTGTAAGAAGGAGGTGAAGGCAAAAGCTGTCAGACATGTCATTTAACATGACAAGAAGGGGAGTGTTGCTAATCGGTGGTCAAATTTTTCTTGCAATTCTGTGTGTGTGTGTGTGTGTGTGTGTGTCCGTAATAATTCATAAAAAATTTCACTCAAGATCTTAAGTAAGGACAACTGTTCTCTCTCTCTCTCTCTCTCTCTCTCGTTTGAAGTCAGCCAACCTACGTGTTACAGCACTGTTTTTCTATATGTCTTTAACTGTACAGTAGATAATTTTGAATTGATCTAATTTTACCTGTACCATTTACAAACTGTAAATGTGCCATTCTAAAACACAGAGACAGAGCATTTCAGAACATAGAGCATTTCAGAACAAAGAGAAAGTGACAGAATAAAGGAGTTTTTTAAAACGAGGTTGAGTAGACTTCTAAAAATAGATCGATGGAATAGGGGGAGAGAGTCACACCATTTATTTCTTTTTTTAAGGGTAATGTATTAAGCTAACTTTTAAATGAAAATACAGTAACTTTAATTTCATTTAATAGTTAGTTTAATACTGAATTTCCATCTTTTGATATCTATTGTAAGAATAACTTTCTCTCTCTCTCTCTATATCTTTCTCTCTCGTGTGTTATTCTCTCAGTCTCCGTAATAATTGATAAATAATTTCATTCTCTTAAGCAAGGACAACCCTCTCTCTCTCTCTCTCTCTCTCTCTCTCTCTCTCTCTCTCTCTCTCTCTCTCTCTCGTTCATAGTTAGCGCTCACACATTTTTACAACTGATTAATTCTCTGTACAGTAGATAGTTTAAATTGATCTAATTTGACCTGTATCGTCTACGAAGTGTAAATACGCTAGTGTTGCAAATACGTTCTAAAACATAGAGACTAATAACTAAGAGTTGTATTAGTCAAAATATAAAACACTGCTTGTTCATGAAAAAGCATTTCAGAACAAAGAGAAAGAGACGCAGAATAAAGAAGTTGATAAAAAGAGGTTCAGACATTCTAAAAATAGATCGGTTGGAAGGGGAGAGAGAGAGAGAGAGAGAAATTCTCTTCCAAATCTCAGTTTTTATGTCAACCATTTATTTCTCTTTTTTAAGGGTAATGTATTAAGCTAACTTTTAAATTAAATTACAGTAACTTTAATTTCATTTCAAAGTTAACTTAATAATTTGGGAGCATGATTAGGGTCATATTTAGTGTTTAAAATTTAGAAATAAGCATTTATTAGCATTTTTAGAGACCATGCCAAACTTACGAAAATTCACCTACAAGGGTTCTGGAACTTAACTCATGTAAGTTTGAAGTATGACTGTATGTATATATATATATATATATATATATATATATATATATATATATATATATATATATATATATATATATATATATATATATATATATATATAATATATATATATATATATATATATATATATATATATATATATATATATATATATATATATATATATATATATATATATATATATATATATATATATATATATATATATATATATATATATATATATATATATATATATATATATTGGAACTAATAAACATAAAAGGGCACAAAAGAGAATATCGATAAAACCGAGACATACAGAAATCAGAGAAAAAAACTATATGGGGCCCTACAGATTTATTGGTACAGTATATACTAGATGTTTGCTCCGACTCCCCCGTGCACGTGAAGAAGCAAGTGGTGTATCTCGTACATGAAAAATACGTGATCAGCCCCTTTAGTGAATCAATTAATAAAGGTCAAAAGTAGATCGAAATAAGAACGCCTGAGGGCTACCCACTGCAGATGGTCTGTGGATGTTTTGATGTCACTGAAATCTGTAACTAACCATCGATCTACCAGTAAAGAGAAAGCGAATGTGAACATTAATGGAAAGGAAGCACACAGAATTGAAACTTGGAAAATTATACTAGAGATGGCCATGAGTTGTACGCTCAGAGGGATCGTTATATATGGGAACTCTTGAAAGAAGAGTCAGTGAGAGGTCAGGCACCAAAGGGGAGTGTGTGAGAATTACGTAGAATGACGACAAGTGACGTTAACCAGGCCCTGAGATTGATTTGAGAACTTATAAAATTTTAGAGTGCCCAAAGACTAAGTGGATATTCTGCCCAAAGACTAAGTGAATATTCTAAGTCCGAGTCGCAGACTTATAGAAGAATTCAACTGCCTAAAATAAAGCCTCAGCCGTTACCCTTCACAAGATAACAGGTGGATGAATTTATAAACTTTTTAAGACACTAAATAAATGTATAAGGGGAACATATATTTTATTCAAAAACCAAGATTTTCAAACACTGTATTATCAAGATAGCTGACATCTGAGCATGATAAAAGCAAGATTAAGAAAATTATCTTTACAGATTCAACAGTGCAACAGGTATAGTTTTTCAAGGAATAAATTCGCTACTACACACACAATATATATATATATATATATATATATATATATATATATATATATATATATATATATATATATATATATATATATATATATATATATATATATATATATATATATATATATATATATATATATATATATATATATATATATATATATATGTGTATGTATAGAATATATATATATTTTTATAAATATTTTTATAAATATTTTGCTTCACCCTCTCTGCATTATTTAGAAAAAATATCATTCCAACAAAGACAGGAAGGTGTCTCTGTCCATGCTAAGGGAGGCTGGGTGTTTCAAAAAATTAACGTCTTTAGTTAGCATTAGGGGCCTAACACCACAGGGAGGGTTCACCAAGTAACCTCTAGTAGAGGTGGTCTTAAGCTTCCTTTTGCTTTGCCCTATGTATCGGCGATGTTTGTCAAATTTTCAGACTACCCAAGGCATACTGACGCGAAAACCAACCCAAAGCTAGAGCCGCCCTGGTTTGACCCCAAAAGACGTCAGAGAGAGACTTGATAGCATGTGCGACACACGCGTTGTGTGTAACTAATTCTTTGTGCTTGCCCTCTTACTGTTTCATTGGTACTAGTGAGACGAAACGGCTAGTTTCAAGACTTCTGATCGTCAGTTGCATGCGCAAGCGACCCATGTCAACGGTAAGTTTGAAATTTGCAAATTTTCGTCGACTTGCCAGTATCTCTTCCTGATTTCAATTTTCCTTTGCTTTCACCACTTCACCACCATCTACGAGAACATGGTATAACCAATTTACTTTCATGAAGTCTAGTGTAAGAATAATTAATATTGCTTAGCAACTGTGTAAACTATTCCCATGCAGTAAGTAGGACTTAGGGAAAGTTAAGTAAGTAAATTTCAGGCAGCCTTGTGTCTTGATCCCATTGTTTGGAAGAGAAATAGCCTTTACCAGTACTAAAACTGCGTACAATATATAGTAGTACAGACACCCGTTGTGTTATGACTTTACTTGAAGCAAGGGGAAACTTGACTGTGTCCGACATGGGCAAAAGTTCATGTAATTTCCTCGCTATAACCGCACATTCTTTTTGTCAGGACCAATTGGGAATTAAGGGGTTTGGTGTAATTCATTTGTTGCAGAGTAACCCGTTATCCCATATATTGTTTTCCCTGACTGGCGACCTTATTTAATTAAGTAACTGTCTGTCTTCGATGTTAACTGTAACTTTAATTGACAGGTTACATGTGTCATTGACGATGCAGGGCCCCATAAATTGCATTAATTAATTAATAAACTCATCAGCCAAGCCCCACACGTAACAATATACATACATACATGCATATATATACATACATACATATACTGTATATATATATATATATATATATATATATATATATATATATATATATATATATATATATATATATATGATTATAGTCACTTTAGCACATGCCTCATTTATCACACATTACCAAGCCACTGATGAAGGACTGATACATAGTATTAGAAGTCACAAATATATACACTACAGACACAGTGCTGACGAACGTACACAACCCACAGGCGGGTGTCAAGATAGGGGCGGCCTTCAATAATCATTTTGCTTAAAATCACAATATACTCTCAAGGGACAATACTGATAAACGTAACGACCATAGGAGACCACAAATCCACACTTGACAGGTGTCAGGGAGGCAGGGTTGGAAATCTCATTAGCACTGCTGCCCCCATACTGTGTTTAAAATATGGTAATCCCATTTCCATACATCTCTACTGCCTACCTTAAAATTTAAAACAATTTACAAATTTCTTTTGATATTAAAGGATCAAGTTTATACATCCCTTGACTGGTATTCATATTATGGCTTAACTTTCTTTTATAAAGCCAGATTCAATGACATTCCTTTCCAGTGTGTTATTAGAATACACAGTGCTTTTTGCCCCTTCCCATTTGATTGCATGATTGTTCTCACTAACATGTATAAAAATTTGACACCTGCCTAATCGCGGTTCAGGATTCGCGGCTTCACCTGTTCATGGATTTTTCTGTGGAACTTTGCCACCGAATTATTATCGAAAAATTCGGTAATTCGCGGATTTTTTCATCGATAAATATTCACTAATTACTGTATTTTCACGTTATTTTCATGATCAAATATATTATTTATGACACGATAAAAATTATTTACTAATTTTCAAATATTAATATCAACCTTAATGGATGGGAGTCCTCATATGAGTATCTATAACAGGTTTTAAGTGATGGATGGGAATCCTGATATGAGTATTAATAATATGCGCCATGCAGTTTGCATGAATTTAGCAGGAAAAATGTTCATATCACTTCAATGGTCCATACATGACTTATGGCAACTATTTAGTTGAGCTCGGGAGAGCCATCAACCAGTATGCCTTAAGATTTCCGAGGGGAATGTAGCTTCTCTGCCGCTCCAGGACATCTTTTGATTTATTTGCTCATAAATATATCCAGGGATTGCTGTTGGTTTTAGTTCTTATCTTTTATGATAGTATGTCAGCTATAATTGTAATTTTGCAAAGAAAAGTACAAAGAAATATTAAAAATAACATGTAAACTTCACAAAACGTTACTGCATCTCCCCATCTCAGTAAATCTTGTAAATATTTTACGAAAAATATACTCAGAATTTGTTACTGATTGTAGTTCTTATCTGTTATGATACTGTGTGAGCTGTAATTATAATTTAACAAAATAAAATAAAATTAGAAAAAACATGCACAACTTGGTAAAATTAGCATACTTTTACGAATGTTTTGTAAAAGAGGCCCCACACAAAGTTGTAAATAGTCACTTTCAACTTCCCATAGAAGGCAGGGAAAAATTTGTAGAATTTTTTTTCTTACACCATGTGATCTTCCTCTTTGCATTGGTGCGTTTTTTCTGAAATTGGCCAACCTTAAAGTTTCCCTGGTCTGGGGGTATGCTTGATATATATTTAGCCCGTCCCTTAAGGGTTAAAGAAAACACATCAAACTATCAATAAAATGTATTTATTTTTTAATGCATATTAAATATTACGGTACTGCTTCAATACTGTATGAGAGAAAATGGATGTACTTGAAAATAGGGGCAACTTGAATAGTTTTCACACTTAGCTGTAAGCCATGTATTTTTAAGGGTAATGTTTTAAGATGACGTTGAAATGATATTAAAGTGTTTTAGATAATACTTTAAGGTACAGTAATACCTCGATCTTACACGATTCGAGTTGTGCGAATTCACAGACACGCAAACATTTCATGGGAACTTAACTAATTGTCATACGCAATTTTTTCAGATGCAACATTTGCAAATCCTCAAGAAACCCTGCAAAAGTGCTTGTTTACAATTTTATGTAATTCATAATTTTTCAAGCTTTTATGTGTAAATTAAATAACATTAATATAAAAATAATATTCTCTCTCTCTCTCTCTTACTGGGATGAGAGAATTTTTATGGTTAGATGTATATGTTTGTTTTGTATGATAAATAAATGATTTACCTAATAATAAGCACTAATTTTCAAATATTAATAAGATTAAACAGTAATAATAATAATAATAATAATAATAATAAAAATAATAATAATAATAATAATAATAATAATAATAATAATAATAATAATAATAATAATAACTGTAATTACAAAATTTACACATTTCTGTAGTAAATTATGATATTTTAAACAAACAAATATCATTCCCCAATCTTTTGTGAAACCTTTGAAGAGAGGGGAAAAGGCAAAGTTGTCAAATATGTCAACTGTTGCCCACAACGTGTCAAAGGATTTCTACATACTATCTCTCTCACTTTCTCTCTTTCTTTCTTCTTTTTTCCTTCATAAATCATGAATTTCCATCTTTTAATGTCTATTGAAGAATAACTTTTATCCCTCTAATGTTATTCTCTCTCTGTCTCCGTAATAATTCATAATTAATCTAACTTGACATTTTAAGTAAGGACAACTCCCCCTCTCTCTTTCTCGTGTATTCCCTCTGTCTCCGTAATAACTGATAAATAATTTCACTCTCTTAAGTGAGGACAACCCTTATCTCTCTCTCTCTCTCTCTCATTCGAAGTTAGCGCTCACACATTTTTACAACTTATTATTTCTCTGTATGTCTTTACCTGTACAGTAGATAGTTTTAATTGATCTAATTTTACCTGTACCATCTACAAACTTTAAATGCATTAGTGTGGCAAATACATTCTAAAACATAGAGACATAATAACTAAGAGTTGTATTAGTCCAAATAAAAAATGCTGATTGTTCATGGAAAAGCATTTCAGAACAAAGAGAAAGTGAAGTAGAATAAAGTTATTAAAAATGAGGTTGAGAAGACTTCTAAAAATAGATCAGTTGGAAGGGGAGAGAGAGAAATTCCCTTCCAACTCTATTTTTGTCAACCATTTATTTCTTTATTTAATGGTAATATATTAATCTAACTTTTAAATGAAATTACAGTAACTTTAATTTCATTTAAAAGTTAGCTTAATACTTTGGGAGCAAGATTAGGGTCATATTCAATGTTTAAACTCTAGAAATAAGCATTTATTAGCATTTTTAGAGACTATGCCAAACTTATGCAAAAATTTGCCTGGCATGAGGGGGTTCTGGAACCTCATCTTGCGTAAGTTCGGGGTATGACTGTATATCGCGTAAGATGATAATTTAAGGTATAAGAGAAAGTGGACGTACTTGAAAATAGGGGTAACTTGAATAGTTTTCACACTTAGCTGTAACCCATATATTTTTAAGGGCAATGTAACATGACTATGAAATGATATTTAAGTGTTTTCTGATGATTAGTTTAAGGTATATTCTGTGTAGAATGATAGTTCAAGGTATACATTTGGTATTGAACTTTCAAAATAAATGTTTTTAGAGGGGGTTCTGGTTTTTGAACTTTTAAATAGCCAGTCATAAGCATTTTTAGAGGGGGATGTCAAGTATTCATGGATTTTAGCTATTCGTGGGTGTTTGCATCCCTTATCCCCGGCGAATACCTCTGCATATCCTACATTTTTTATGCTGTTCTATTTCTCTTTTCCATTTGGGCAATATTAAAGTTGTCTCAAGACATACATGGAATTTTATTTACACATCCTTTAGTATTGTGAGGAGAGCTCTTGATAAGTACACGTTTCATTATTTTGTTGTTCCTAAATGCGACATTAACACCAAAATTCTTAAGAAGATGGGGATATCTTTCATTCATTATTATTACATTATAAAGGCAGTACAAAAAGTCTTTTTTAGCTTTTTGTTTATAAGGTTATTTTGGCTTTGATAACAGTCTTTTTCCTCATCTTAAAATCATAGACAGTGGTTTAACCTTTTTATACACTAAGAGCTGGTCAGGATATTTCAGTTTCTTAACTGTATTCCTAATCTTATCTATTTCCTCATCTTAAAATCATAACATAGATGTAAACACTGATTTCTTAACCTTATGGCTTTGACTGGAATAAAAATGCACATGGGAAGAAATATTAGTAGGTTCTCTGTAAACACTATATTTAAACCCATTACTATTTCTTCAATAGAGAGGAAAAACTAACCACTGAATATTGGGTATCCGATTTCCAATAGAATGTAACCAAGATTCATAGGTCTGGTTTAACGAGCAGTTAAGTAACATCAATTAAGTTCAAATTGTAGCTCATTTATCTCATGTTTAGACATGTACTCTTCTATTTCCTTCATTTCTTTTGTCTTTTAATATAAATTATTTCAAGAGAATAAATTCAGAAATCTTACCTTCTTCAAGACTCCTCTGTAGGTATCAAATAAAAAGGGTGTCATTGACTCTTTAAAGACAAGGAAGCTGTGGAAAGAGTATAATGTTTTGGAACAGAACCTTATGGTACATTAATACGCCGCTGTTTCTCTTGCTTCTTCCTAAAAGAGAGGACACCAAAAACCAAATCTTAAGTGAATTTAAAACTTGTGTGTATATATCTTTGTTTGAGTCTGGTGGTTTCTTCCACTCTGGAGAGGACTTATTATACTAGGGTATTCCTCCACTTTAGTTTCTAAGTTATGAATTTTTGTGGGTAAAAGTAGATCTACTGATACATATAGTATAAAGAGTAAAAATTTTAAAACAACTGGTCCTGCATGTTATTTTGCCTTTTCATCACATCTTTCTTTTCCAGGGAAAAAGAGGCCACATCAGTGGTTTATTCAGTATAGGACTCATCGCTGTTGGGAGTCTATTCACATTTGTAGGAAGTTTTTGCTCAATCTATTACTATCCAACTGACTGCTCATTCAGCTCTGATTTCCTCCTCTGCTCTCCACGACAGGTATTGCTTCTCATGGCAATAATAACCTGCTTCTCTTCTGGAGGTTAGTAGCAGTGCTAGTCATAAATGTATAAACATAACTGCCCATATCACTATATTATAAAAGAAACAAAAATGCAGCAACATTAAAAAGTACTTGAATAGTTACTTATTTATAGATTACATTCATAAGGGAAAGACAAAGAGAAAACATGAAATTATAAGGCCATTTACAGAGTACATACATTTTTATACCTAAAGTAATGTTATAGTCAATGTAATATATAAAACGCAAGATTGCAGATATATCTCAAATACACTCATAGGACTTCATTGTTTAACAATAAATTCTATGACTTACACTTGCAAATTTTACTACTTTATTCACTTAGCTTGCAACTTTTACAGCTTCATTCAGTTAATTGATTAGACATGTAACCTTTCCATACCAGTAATAGGATACTCTTTAATTCATTGGGTAACAGTAATTAATAACTTTTACACACACACATATGTAAATGTACATTATAATATATATATATATATATATATATATATATATATATATATATATATATATATATATATATATACATATACATATATACATTTGTACATATATACACACACATACATATATACTGTATATATATATATATATATATATATATATATATATATATATATATATATATATATATATATATATAAATATATATATATATATATATATATATATATATATATATATATATATATATATATGAATATAAATTATATAAATTATATACATGCAATCAATGGGATCTTTTTTCTCGCAACCTCACCCATTTTAACATTTGTAACATAACTGAGAAAGGAATAAAAATTACTTAATTACTAGAACTGTGGGTTTCCATTCGCCCCTTCAAAAAAACTCTCTCCTTCATTCCCCAAAATGGTTAAGCCTAACCCCTCTGTTCAAAGCGACTGCTTTTAGGCCTAATTCCAGCTGACAGTCGGTACTTCTCTGAATCCAGCAAGGCAAGGGAGGAACCAAAAAGAAAATGTTGGCCCCCTCCCCTCTCATACTGAACCCTCCATGTGGGTTGACTGACGCCCACCATCTGGAAGAGAAGCGATGTGTAATTCCTGAAGGTTATTTATAGATGCTGCAATGAGAATTGAGGGAGAGACCGCGCTGAACATCACCCGAGGACAGATGTCCTGACCTTGCTGTCCTGTTGAACCTACGAACACATCTTCGACCCTGGGGCTCGAACCAATATACTTTGTAGTGGCATTGTAACTCCCTCCTTCATCACCAGCGCCTTATCAACGAGGACACCGTCATCTTGACGAAGGTAATGCGCCGGAGTAAGGTTCTTTTAGTCAGTCTCAATTCCTGTTATTTCTCTGTTTAATATTTCATTTATTTTTCCATTGTGTGATCACCCTCAGTAATTTGAGTTGGAGCATTCAGTGTTAACGTAACTATGCATTAGTGTTGAACTGAGTTGTTTGGCACCATCTCTGCATTCCTCAGTTTCCCTTTGAGCGTCCTATTACTATTGCAAGTAACCGTCTTGCATATTTTGCAGATAGGCCTAGACTGTGGAATCTCTCGGCTCCAACCATGTGCAGTCCCCCTTCTATCCCCCACTGCGATGTTCCTGTTATGAAGACATCGTCGGAGTAAAATATTTATTCTGTGTAGGATTCATTATTTTAGCAGGCCCTTATTATTACCTACCCAGTAATTCGTCATTCTTCTGATCTGTGTTTGTTATGTAAATATAATTAGTTAAGAGAACTCTTGAGTTTTACATAATTTTCCCTCACATGAAGGAGGCCCTAAGCCATAGATTTCCTTTGTTCGTCTACGAACTGTCTTAATATTGAGTCAGATGTGTGATATATAAAAGGAACTTCCTGTGTTGTTCCGTTGCCACCAGAATCAAGTAAGTAACCCCAGAACATTCAGAGTAGAGAATATATATATATATATATATATATATATATATATATATTATATATATATATATATATATATATATATATATATATATATATATAATATATACATATATATGCACATACATACATACATATGCATGTATATATATATATATAATATATATATATATATATATATATATATATATACATGCATTCATATATACATACAGATATATATATATATATATATATATATATATATATATATATATATATATTATATATATATATATATATATATATGTATGTATATATGTATGTCTAAAAGGTATATATATGTTTATACATATATATTTTATATACATATATGTATGTATATATATATATATACATATTCATATATATATATATATATATATAGCCAGCAGTCAGCAAATTACAATCAAGGAGATCCATATAGACAAGAAGTCTTTAGTTCTTTATTTAGAAACATTCATTTACAATCCTTTGCACATCATCAGTCAATAAATTATAAAGCAGTTAAAACTAAAGTTAAATAATAATTATTATACTGACAGTAAATGCCTTCAGTTCAAACCCTAACGCCCGTTGGAGAAGGATAGGTAGCATTTAGCCATTTTCCCCTATAGGAAATTCCCATATCAGCCTTAAAAATAGGTGGTCCTAAGGCCCTTTTTCCTTTCTACCTGTCTCATGGCGCACGTTTTGAAAACAAGAACGGGATTACCTGGTGGGACTGTTCGGGACTTGTATTCGGTCAGGAACCACAGAGAGAACCAAGCTTTCGGAGAGATAACACGTCCAGTTGACCTCTTCCCCCTTTCTTTGTCTATTATCTCATTAGTGAAGTGAAGAAACAATTGCAAGAACTCCACGCCGGTCGCTGATGCACAACGCTCGGCCCCAAGGTAAAGTCGCTTTTGTTCAAAACTTCGCCTATTCTTTATCCTTTGTTTTCTGTATTTCAAATTTTTGTTCCTCTTCAGCCACCACTTACGGTATATGTTCACGGTTCAGATTAAGTCAAATTATTTTATATTGTTGGGGGGCTTCAACTCCCATTATTCCAGTAAATACCTAGGATTTAGGGTAAGCAAAATTGTGTTAAACTGGCGTTTTTTGTATGCCTCAAGGTCCAATGTTTGGGAGAACCTATGCTTTAAAAATCAAATTATCTCAAATATTCTTTGTTAAGGTTAATAACCTTTAACTGGCGACCTTTGCCAATTAACGCCTATTTTGGAGGTTAACTTTGGCTTCAAGTGACAGGTTACTGTAATCTTATTTGCAGGGTCGTAAAATTTACGTGAAATTGAATAATACATGATCAACCAAGCACTCCTCACACGCAACATTGGCGACTCCGCGAGAATCTAAAGCATATTTTAGAGAAAGAATTCGGAGAAAAGAAATTAAAAATTACATTAATTCCAAAAAAAAAAAAAAAAAAAGATAAAAGTCAGGATATCGAACTCCATTTCCATTCTTTTCCAAACAAGGAATCCAGGCATAATAATAAGCAGTAAAGAGAATAGTTATAATAACAAGTAGCGAATTAGCATAGGTAGGGAAGGGTGCGCCGAGAGCAGAGCGTCATAATTTATAACGCCTAAGACAAGGATATTACCGCAGTTCGACCGCGAGTCAAGTCGCTCGCTAACGAATTCAAAGGCCTAATCGCTGAGCTTCCCAGTTCATACACAAGTAATTTAGTAATCGCCGGCAATTCGATCGTTATTGTTTGCATATAGCGAATCATTAAAAAAACCGTGGTCAGTGAAGTGGCGAACGAACGGAAGTAGTACTGTATCATAAAAATAAATTTTCAGTAAAGTAAATTTGGTCCGTTCCAAATCACGCAAATCCATTCCATTGTTTGCCAGGATGCTTCAACGCTGCAGAGAACGCATAACAAAAGACACAAAGTTGTTTGGTAATTTAGTTTTCCATCCGCACGTAAAACACTATGCATGTCATATATTTAAAGTAAAAATCTGATACCTGCATTTGTTTCGCTTCGCTGGTTTGAATTTGTGCTAAAGAAAATGTCCCACGCGCGGGTTGTTTTGAAATTGTTCGAACTGTTTGTGAGAGAACGGCCATTTTGGGGTTTCCTTCGCAGGCCGAGGTTGTTTTGAAATTTAGGCCTAACGGGACCTTGGCCGCCATCTCAAAGACCTTGTTATTGTGACCTCTGCCCGAGCCACTCTGGGGGGTATTCTTTTTTTTTTTTCCTCTTCGTAGCTAACCCACCCGCAATATCTTACAGAGAAAAAAAACAAAAGACAATTTAGGCAGGGAAAGATAGGCCTAGTTAGGAGTACTCATAACAAGTTCCATGAATACCTACTATAAAAATCATATAAAGAAAATTTAAAATTTTTACGATAACCTTGTGACGCCGTCAAAAATTAAGATAATAAAGTAATCCCTATGAAGCCAAACGACGATCTATATCGCTTTTATTAAGATCCATGCCATTGTGCATGTATAAAATCTTGTTTACATGTTCTCAAGCAGCAAGAAATTCGCTGATTGAAAATCTCTCTCTCTCTCTCTCTCTCTCTCTCTCTCTCTCTCTCTCGTCATTCAAGTAAGCATTCCCTAACCTAAGTGTACGGACCCTCTTCAAAGAAAGAACGGGCCGACACTAGGCTAATGAATTCAATACTTAAACCAATTAAAAGAAAACACCTCTGTCCCACAATAGATGAGGACAAGTTAAGAGTAATTACGATACAGTGATAAACTGTCGGTCACGAGTGAGGCCTGCTATCCAGACCGAAGCAAACAGTAGTTTTCACCCTCTGAAAAAAGAAGGGGTTAGCACTGGGGCCGGGTACTGGGACCAGCCACTCACTTGGTGATCTTAAGAAAAAAAAAACCAAATTCACTCTTATTCCACAGTGCCAATAATTTGCAGCATCATCACTTGAATAGCTTACTTCTCTCTCTCTTTACCTTCCCTTTCTCTCTCTCATTCGATTGTTGCACTCTGCAGGGGTGTAGAGTGCCTTTCCTCCCATATAGGCCTGGTTGACTCCAGTAGAGGTCCCTAGGGAACACATTGGCACCATAAGTGCCACCAAGCAAGAATCCAGAAAAATAAATAAAACAAACTAAAAGGGAACACAGAAGAGAAAGTTCCTTCTGGAACCTAACCTGCACCAGTGCCTAGGATACTGAGAGTGCCACCAGTGTGACCTGTACACGGCACACTCAAACCACAGTGCCACCTGAAAGGGTGCCACGTCAGAAGAGACACTTCCCCTCGCTGCCTGGCACGCCCAGTCGATCTGCCACTACTCTTCCCCACCAGAACCATGGCAGCAGAGCATTATAAAATCCTTCCTGGGGCTGGGACGGCGGCAGGTCTCACCGGGCTCGGAACTTACCACCTGGGTTAAGTGGCTGCGGACGACTGGCCGCTTTTATAGCGGAAGAAAGACTCCGAGCAGAGGAAGTATGAAGCCGAACGAAGGGTGTAAGGGAAGCCAGCAAAGGCAATATGAAGAGGAAAGACAGAAAGAAGAGACAGCATGAGTTAGCCTGCAAGGAAACCGAGTTAGCCCTAAAGGAGAAGGAGCTCGAGCTTGAGAGAGCGAAAATGGAGAATGCCGGGTTATGATAGCCATCAAGCCCCAGTCCTACACCTGCTGCATCAAACGCCCAATCTCGAATATCAATTCCTAGTCCTAAGTGGGACTGAGGACGAGCCAGAAGCATGGCTGGAGGAGATCAGGCTCTTTCGATAACTACAGCACCAAATGGAGACGAGAGAGCCTTAATACTAGCCAAGCACAGAGGAAAGCCATGCAGCACTTCGCCACTGGAGAAGAGCCAGAGAGGTAACATGGCGTAGTTCAGAGAGTCATTACTGCTGTCACAGATAACCTCCCAGAAAAAATGGAGACAACGGTCTCCGAGGTTCGTTAAGGAAGTCGGGCTGGTCTTGACAGAATGGGCATGTCACAAAACCCAGTCCGGCACGCGCTGGTTCGACTCCTGGCCTGCACGACGCTTGGAGATCTCTTCAATCGACCATGCTGAAGACCTTTTCCAATGTGTGCCAGGGCCCTTGCAGTATATCTAACGATAAACAGCCCTCTCCACACTTATGGAAGCTTGTCGCATGGCTGATTCGTAACCTTCAATCAGTCGCATAGCACCTCTCAGAAGCTAATCATCCTCCGCCTACCTCGACTCCACTCGCCTCAAGAATGGACTGCCTAGCAAGACCCTTTTTGTGCAACTATTGCAAAGAAGGGGGCCATGTTGGAAGCTGGAGCGCCATACAAACTCGCACTAATAAGCAGCCTAACCCTACCTCAGCCAGAACTCCGTCCCGATTCATCCGCCAGCCCTCTCCTCCAACAGTTACTGCAGGCCACCGAGCCCATCCAAAAGGCCCATGCAGATCCTGTGGGGCTGCTAGCCACTACAATGCTGGATCTCCGGCCTGTCCACATCATGTCCCCACCACCAAATTTGTCAACCTAATCAGCACTTCATTTTCGTTGCTTGGTCCGCACCGATCCTTTACTCCCGAGAGACTGAAACCCAGTTCATCTCGGTGGCCCCTCTTCAGAGCACTAGCCTGCCAGTGACCCTTCCGGTCACAGTAGACACTGCGGCAGACATTAGCCTGATCACTAGGCCCAAGTGCCAGTCGGTGCTGTGCTACTAAGAACGCGGGTGGGAAATGAAGTGGATAGGAGGGCCACACCATCACCGCCTTACTGTCCAACTCCAGGTTATGACACCTTGGGGAACGTGATACCCCACCGCCTTGGCGTGGGTAGGTGGAATTCGGCCCGAGTGGTCTTTCTTGTTGTCGGGATCTTCTCTGCGAAGCCCACCAACGCCACTCCGCAGCCAATGCTACTCCTCCTCCACAGAGGCCCATCTAAAACTCTCAAAATGACAAACCTCCACCTTCCGCCCCACCAAAGTGGTCCGCGGAAGGGGCGCCACACCTATTTCCTCAGGCTCAGCCCTCCACCGCTAAGGGCTGGCCCACCAAGAGGTCCTCCTCCGCTGTAAGAGAGATTCAGGAGGAGCAGTACACGCTGCAGGACGTGCAAGGGCAGACCACTCCACAAATTGGGAGGGCTGCCCAAGCAAGCAACGCCCAGCCGGATCACCCGAACAAAACTCACCGAGAGGTTACGACTGGGCTGGGCAGGAATCTCTGCCGCAGCCAACCACAAGTCGTCCTCGCGAGGTAGTGCACCTCCGGGACCCTCATCAGGCATGCTCGACCTCAACCGCCGGCTAGTGCCACTTACAGCACTGAGCAGTGTTGTGACTCGTCCGGCCCCGGACGTTGAGCTGGCCACGGAAAGGGGCCCTGGCGCCGGGTCTAAATCATGAGCTTAATCCTCCTCCGAGATTTAGATTCCCATGCAGTTGATCATCGCGATCGGAGAGCCCCAGCACCGAAACTTCTTCTTTGCAAGATTCTTCTTTGGGTACTTGAATCCAGGATGAACCCCTGAGGATCGAATGGTACCCTCCCTTGAAGACACCAGGAACTGGGCATCCTCGGACGCAGAAGTCGAGATCGCCCGCTTCTCCGTTGTCGCAGAGCAGTCGGAGTAGGAGTCCTCCCGCAGCTTTTGCAGTTGCTCCCGACTTCGCGCCCGCTAGCCCTTCTGGCCTGTCTCCTCGGAGTTGGTGCTCTCATCACCTGCTAGGCTAGCTACTGATAGGCCTGAGGAAACCAAGAAGAAGAAGAAGGGGCGGAAGAGCTCAGTAGTTGCCGAAAGAGTA
>NC_089762.1:19711201-19858701 GCF_040412425.1 Macrobrachium rosenbergii
TTCTGTCTGCCTTTAAAGCACCATCCTGTAAACTAGCAAAATTTCTAATCAGTTTTCTACAGTCATTGACAGAAAATCAGTATACAGTTTGGTTTAAAAAACGTATGACGTTCGAGGTTACAACATTTTCAAATATATTCATCAGAAATTATTTAGCTTACGAATGTTCGGGGTTACGACGTCGTAAAACGTATCGATCCGACGGAAGAAATATGGCCCCAAACGGCAGAATAATCATAATTTGAAGGTTTTTTTATTAAAACTCAATAAAACGTTCATCATTTTCAATCAAGAGCATTAAAAAGAGTTGATTTATACGATTTTGACGATTTTCTATTTACACGATTTAACGGTTTGAACAAGTGAAATGGGACCGCCTGTACATCCAAAAAATGAGTTTAAACATCTCAATTCTTAAGAAAACTTATGCAGTGCTAAACGATAACCACTTTTTCTTCAATAATGTAGTTTTTGCACTACAAACAATTTGAGGGTTTCAAAGAATGCTTTTGGATCTTAACTTTCATAAAGCCCTTTGGCCAACTACAAACAATTTGATTGTTTTCTGTTTTTCATGAAAAAAGATGGCTTGATGATTGTCCCCTAGATTTTAAACCAATCATTTATCACAGGTATGTTGACGACATATTTTTGGTTTCAGGCATCTAAGTCACATACAGCAGTTCCATGATTACTTATATCATAAACACCCTCGTATTCATTTTACGGTGGAATGTGAGGAAAACAATATTCTTAACTTTTTAGATGTTAAGCATTACCAAAACTACTGTAAACATTAAGTCACTCTTAAATTTTAGCATTTTCAGAAAGTCCACTTTTACCAGTCTTGGAATGAATTTCCAAAGTGCTACATTCTTTAACTTTAAAATAAATAACATAAAGACTTTAATACTTAGAGCATATTCTCTTTGCAGCTCCTGGCAGTCATTTGACTCAGAAATAAAATTTCTTTTAAACTGTTTCAAAAATAATGCTTATCCTAGTAACATAATATATAAAGAAATAAAAAAGTTCCTAAATAAATCTCTTAGTATAAGTAGCAAAATAGATATACCAAGGGTTGATAAACTGACTATGTATTTTAAACTGCCATATATAAATGATCCATGTTCTAAATACGTTACAAGAGAACTAAAAAATATGTTTAAGTATAGCTTTCCCACATTAACCCCCAGCTGATATTTACCAACAACCGTACTATTCAAGCGTTGTTAAACCATAAAGATAAACTACCTTCATACCTTTTGTCTGGCATCACCTATATTTAAAAGTGTGATGCCTGTAGCGTCACCTATATTGGCCAGTCAGAGAGGTCTGTCCAGACAAGATCTTCTGAACATTATGGCATTTCTCCTTGTACTGGTTGCTTGATGGCCAAGCCAATCAGATCACTGATTTTACAACATATAGAGGAATGTAATACAGGTAGTAGATTAGAAAATTTTAGTGTTCTTGGTACTTTTAATGAAGAATCACTATTGAGAATCTCTGAGTCAATCGAAATATTTTTTAGAAAACCAGATCTTAATCTTGACAATTCACTTTATCCCTTGCTTTTAATATAAACGATTTAATAATTCATTTATAATGTAAACTGTTCAATTTCTGTTTTACCCACTAAGTAGTTTATATGCTATTGTAAATCTTTTTAAAGATTTTATGAGTTATCTCTATTGTTGTTACCTTTACTCAGCTTTGTCAGCTAATAACCACTGTATGATCTTTTAACTATTAAAATACTGTAATGTCTCTTTAGGCTTCAAAATGTTATGAAGAAACAACGAAACGCGTCGCAAATAAAATGTGGTGGTTCTTAACCTGCGCTCTTCTTTTCCTGCTGACACTGAGATTTCCAAAGCATCTGTCTACTTTCACTATGTATATATGTATATATATATATATATATATATATATATATATATATATATATATATATATATATATATATATATATATATATATATATATATATATATAATATAATTATAAATATTATATGCTGTTCTCCTCTCTCCAGCCTATTACCTTAAGGTCGAGATTACTTTAAGGCTGGAGCAGACCAAATGGGGGATATAGGGGGTCCTGGCCCCCTTTGTCGAATGATGTGGGAAACTGTTTGTGAGGAGGAAGCAGATTAAGGAATAGGCCGAATTAGTCATGGCAGGAAGTAGGCATGTTAGCATGATCTTTAAATATTCAAACCATACAACCTGTTTTCTGTGAAACTCTTTGCTGGGTGTTAATTCACTTTCCAGATACCTGAGAAGTCACTCCGCCCTCCGAAGTCAAGGAAGGTCTGAGACACCTGAATTCGACCTCACTCCTTTGCTAGTCATCGAGGCGAACAGACATCTCCATTAGCACCAGTCCTGGCTGCTTGCTTTGTTCCACTGGTGAACCACATGTTTGTAATTGTTAAGGACAGCTGGCTGGATCCATCTTATTGCAATCGAGCTCAACTGCACAGAGGTTACAGGGTCTGCTTATCTGACCCTTCAAGTTCTGCATACTGCACCTTGTGATGTTTGCCTTATAAGAATTCATCTTACCCTTGCCAGTGGCAAGATAACTTCTGAATTTGAGAGCCACGCATTATGGCTCCGTCAAGTGTTATCCATGCCAGATATTAATTCCATCGCAAAATATTAATTCCATTGCAGAATATTAATTTCATGGTAGAAACCAATTAATGAAGATTTGCTTTAAGATTCTTGTTGCTTTCATTTGTTGGGCTGTAACCTTATGAGATTTATCTCATTTCATTTGTAACTATAAGTGCTGTGGCACAGAGTGTGCAATTGATGGTTGAATTGCAAGCCTGCTAAGATTAATAATTCCAGTTGAGTATATAAATAAGGCAATTAAGGTAATCACTGGTTTCCTGGAAACCTACCATTTTCTTTTGCTGTCTAAATGTAAATCACAACGTAAGTGGAATCACTGTTTACATTTATTACTTATGTGTTGGGAGCTGGATGTTAAAATTCATTTCAAATTTTCCAAACCCTCTCTGCATGTAACAGTGTCAAGCTTACCAGAGGATCCCTAGTCAACTAGTAGAAAACTAGCATTGCTAATACTAGACTAGGGTGCGAAACGAACCTAGGAATAAAAGTAATCGCAAGGCAGAAGAACAGGTTAACAAAGCCGAGGCAAAAGGTAACACGCCAGGAATTACTATAATTGTTAGGAATTACTATAATTGTTAGACTGTTAAGAATACATTAGGAATGGATAGAGAATAAGCATTTTAAAAAGAAGTGATTTGTAGCTATGTAATGGAAAATGTAAGCTAGAAGCACCGAGTGTTCTTAATTTTGCGACGGTAAATAAGAGGCCATGAATTTCTTGCGTTGAGAGAGAAACAGGAGCTCTGTGGTAGGCAGTTGCAAATAAGCATTCAGGAAGGATTGCTTTATAAGGGAATTATTGCATGTCTTAGCCATGGAAGTTAGCTAAGTGTGTTACAAGTATTTGAAAACAGTCACATCAGTGGAGTGAACTTCGAAAATTCACGCTTGTTTAAGAATACCACGTGTGACAACCCTGCGTGGGACTTCTGAGACAGTCCAGCTGTCAAGAACAACATCAAATGAATTCCTCAGCGCTCGAATTCATAACAATTTCTTTTCCATCATGAACATAACTACATCCTTCTTGTTAAGTAACATCAAGTCATTGTTGGTGTTTAAGTAAATAATTTGTGCCTACGCATAGGCATTAATCACTCTATCAGAGAAATTTAGTGTTCATTTATTTAAACTGTAAAGTAATGAGAGAGTCGTCTTCCCGCCTTATGTGTTCGTCCACGTGGTGACATAAGCTGCCACTCCAACCTCCTACCCATCACTCAGCTGCTGTAAGTCACATGATCTTAAGCCGCCATTTTGAAGATTTTGTAAACAGTTAAAACATGATTCATCTCATCAAAACAAAGGCACAGCCTTCAGACGATTTTTCCAGTCAATTTCACTTCACATCATTTGCCACCAAGCGAAGTTTCATTTCTATTCACCCCCTTAACTTAATATCTTGATCGTAGATTGAAAACCCTTTTACAAATTAATCAACATGACGGAAGCTAGGTATAAATTTACATAAATTTCTAAAAGCAGACTTCAAAGGTAAATCAATGTAAATTAATAAAATTAATGAGTTGTTCCTATACAGCACACTTTCTGCTGAGAGAGAGAGAGAGAGAGAGAGAGAGAGAGAGAGAGAGAGAGAGAGAGAGAGAGAGAGAGAGAGAGAGAGAGAGAGAGAGAGAGAGAGAGAAAGTATATCTTAGTTTTACCAGACCACTGAGCTGATTAACAGCTCTCCTAGGGCTGGCCCGAAGGATTAGACTTATTTTACGTGGCTAAGAACCAATTGGTTACTTAGCAACGGGACCTACAGCTTATTGTGGAATCCGAACCACATTATAGCGAGGAATGAATTTCTATCACCAGAAATAAATTCCTCTAACTCTTCATCAGCCGGCCGCGGGAATTGAACTCGGGCCCATCGAGCGACAGTCGAAAGCTCAACCGAGTCGGCCAACAAAGGGCTTAGAGAGAGAGAGAGAGACTCAGTATTTTACAAGAGACTCAGTATTTTACAAGTATGCTATTTTAACCAAAATTAAAAAGAGCATGGTTTCATAATCGTGAAAGATATTGCAGTACTGAAAAGAACCTATTAGTTACAAAGTCCAGGGAGATAAATCAAACTCCTGTCTCAAACCCTCAAACTGATACAGACATTTCAACCTTTGAGATACATATTGTATCATCAGTATCCTTGCTTGCTACAATGTTACCCTCCTTTTACTGATTCACACATAGCGTGGTGATTTGTGTATGCACTCGTGTCCTTAGTACTTGTATCCATTTTCAAATATTTTTCCATATTAAGTGCTTCAGACAGCGCAGTGAGCCCTCCTACAATTTCTTAAGGGAAAAGAATGGACCAACATAAAAGAGAACCTCTGCCCCACAGAATAAATTTTGGGAGTATGTGAAGATTAACTCACAGCTTATCATAACTGTCGTGCATTAGTGGGATCCTTTTCCAAGACTTACATATACCATAAGAAATCAATCGCACATCAAGTGCACACACAAAAAGACTTCCTCCCTCCACATGAAAGGAAGCAGCAACTAGTCCTTAGGAACTAGCTGCCCATGAGTGCCAGCCCAAGGGATTTCCCCTTCCACACTACCACTAATCTGGGGCACTGCCAACGAGTAGCCTAACTGAAGCATTTACCTTTTCTTTTCCTCTTACTTATTGCTTGCACCTTACTTCGAGCAGAGTGCCATTTCCTTTACTACAATTAGTTGTACCACAAGTTAGTGTCGTTCCTCAGAACACACCGCCACCCTAAGGCCACCAAGAAAGAGTCCTATGTGACTGCACAACCTGCACCTGTACCTTAAGATACAGTGTGCCAACAGTAGAGTGTCTTCCCATAAGGTTTTGCTAACCAAAGACCGCTCCATCAGTGTGACCTTTGAAAGGCACACTCAGCCGCAGTGTCACCTTATTGAAAAGGTGCCATTCCACTGAAGTGTCACCGAAGTTAAGGGGAGCGCACGCTTACATAGAAATAATACCCTGATTTTTATGAAATTTTTATATGTTATACATATATATAAGGTGATGTACCAGAAAAAATTTGAGAGTGATCGGATGATTATTTTGGATTTTATAAAAAAAAAAATAAATAAAAAAATAAAAAATAAAAAATGATTCACCTCCTTCATTTTTAGAGCTATTGGAATGCGGCTTCATACAGAGAAAGTACATCATAGTATGAAAAAAATAATGGGAAGAGTTTTTCTACTTTTCCTTTTCTTTTTTTTGGATGGGGCGAGGGGGGATTTTCCCCCGCAAATTTGTATAATTTGATTATCACGGGTTCCTCGTCAACCTAAGAAAAAAACTAGCCCCAAACAAATATTCGCCTTTCTTCCCTCTTTCCAATGGTATATTTAACTTTAAAATTGGCCTAAAAATAAAAAATGTAGTTCTCGCTTGAAGTGCAAAAAAGTGAAAACAGAAAAACGACCGTAAATATCAACAAGTGGTTTTTTTAGCACTCGTGGAAAAATCTTATCTTAGAGCATTATTTTGGTTGATTTCTGGCTCCAGGTCACACAGCCCCCCCGCCTCTATAAAAAGGGGTATTATTCTCTCGAGGCGAGGGTATCATCAAGTACCACCTGACTCATTGTTGCCTGGTTTGAAACTAAGAAACTAAAAGTTTAGTAGCTACCAGGCTGATACTCTTGACTCATTTTCAGTCGTTTTTTTCACTTGTTTGGTCTTTTTGGTCTTTGGAGTTTGATTTTCAAGCCTTTTTGTCTCTCGAATGAAGAACTTCCTCTATACTTTCACTTGTGCCAAACAGATGTGTTAGTAAGTTGAATTTCTCACAGCCGAAGATGTGTTCAATTTCCTCAATATTTATCTCACTCAACTGATGGTGCTGAGATTTTCCATTGCTAATTCGCTTTGCTGGGGCACTAACCATAAACCTACACGATTGGCACTTCATTAAAATATCGGTATCCCATCTATCAGCAGAGACTTCAACCTGAGCTTTACCCCTGCAATTTCCTACCTTGCATCTAATACCTGACACTATTCTATCTAACTGAGATCTAGATATAATGAACTTGTCATCATATACTCCCTTTTCATCATCCTTTATTCATTTCATCAACTGTGAGCATATTTTTGAAGGTGAAAGTATATAGATTGTATTTAGAGTTACTGGATGTGAAAAAATAAAAAACGGCAAAAAACACCGCAAATAGCGAAAAAATTGCTCAGAGTAAAAAGTTGCCCGCCACCCACTTTCAACGTTTGGGGGCAACTGTCTGTTAGACCAAGCATTCACCAAGGAACAAGCTATTGTTGTTGCCAGACATAGGAGATAAGGTGATATAAAAATCAAAATAATTAATAAATTAGGTGAATAAAGGAAAAAATGACAATAGTCATTAGGAGCCAAACGTCAGCCCTACCTCACCGTGTGGGGGGCGGAGGCCCAAAACCCCATCAATTTTAATATTTCGAAAAAATGCTTTGGTCACGTGATAACGAAGGTGTTGCTCATGTCTTACGGCCATTTAACCATTTTTTTTAAATTTCAAAAATATTCATAAAAAATCGAAGAGTGCGCTCCCCTTAAGGGGCACTTCCCCAAATCATTTATAGTGTGCCTCCCATAAGGTTTTGCTAAACAAAGACAGCTCCATCAGTGTTATCTTTTGAAAAGCACATTCAGCCACAGTGCCAACTTATTGAAAAGGCGCCATTCCATAAGGATTATTGCTCCTTCAGGACCGCTCCATTTGTGTGACCTCTGCACGGCACACTCAGTGCCAGTGCCACCTTACCAAAAGGGGCACTCTCATTATAGCCGGAGCCCTATAAGCCCACCTTTTCACTTTACATTATACTCTGCCAAAGCAGAGTGCCATTTCCATTCCATGCCATTTCTGGCATGACCACTCATTACCTATTCACCTGTGCCTATACTGCACAGCCTAGAAGCAATGCCTTTCCATGCAGTGCTATGTTGGCACTACTACACCCTTCCACACCAAATCATCCAAGAGTAGTTGAAATATTCAACCCTTAGCAACTCATCAAAATGGCCACCTATGAAGAGGCAGCTGATATCTATGAGCAGATAGGACAGAAAGTCAGCGCTACGGGAGGTCAGTTATGATCTCTGGTAAAAATGAGGAAAAATGAATGGCTTAAAAGAAACCTTGGCACCCATCTGAGGGGGAAGCCCTTCTGCTAGGGTTGCCAGTTGGGAGGCCTATCTTTGTGGCACCTTCCAGATATAATCCTCACCGTCATCAGGTCTCTGCTCTTGAGGACACCCACAGTAAAATCTCTCACACACTGAAAGACAGGATACCAGCTCAGGTAGTCATCAACCCCCCGAAAACGATAAACTACGAAAGTGTCAACGGACATAAGACAAAACTCTCAACTGTCCAATTGAGGGTTATCACACCCCAACAAAGTACCTTTAGAGTAGTTGATTTCCTTCCTGGAGACTAAGGTCTCCTCCTAGGACAGGGTCTCTTGACTCGGCTCCTTGAGCACGAAATGGGGACTGATCCTTCTAATTCCCCATCAGATGTTTCAGTTCAGTCCAGCCCTGATGTCGAGCCTCAGCCAGAGCCTACACCTGCTCCAGAGCCACAACCCAAGAGCTGGTCCCCCTTCAAGAGGTGTAAGTAAAAGTTCTGTGCCGTGTGCAGCATGCACGGGCACTCCCCTCACTGCAGTACCAACTAAATGAATGAGAATACCATGTTGCTCTCCCTGACGATGATTCAACCTGAGTCAAGAGGGATTATTACCCCCTGGCTGATATGGAGGCCAAGGGCTCTATTACTGTACAGTATATGCTACCCAAGGATGCCCAAATCAGCAAGGACTAAGGAAAGACTTTTGAGTGGGTGGATGGCATCACCCGAACGATTCTCACCGTCCTCCTGAGGGTGAGAATGAGACACAGACACACTGGCCAAATAACAGTAAAGCAGTGCCACCTACGAGTGGTGGAAAGACTTCCCGGATGGCACCACCTCCTGCTAGGCTGCGACCTACTGACAGACTACTTCCCATGGACTGAATCCCCTCCAGCAGACGAGCTAGTGCTTTGCCTCGAGTCAGTGCCTTTGCCTGACCTGTGTTAAGCTCCATCACATTTGACTGTTGAGCCCTTCCCAGATTTAGATTCTGGCCACTTGACCCACACACCTGAATTGACATCACTGACCCTGACGTTGCTGATGGCACTCCTTCAATCCTTGTGCCTGAGCCTGCTTCGGTGCCAGGACCAGAGGAACCTCTTGCCGAATGCTACTCTCTTGCCCATGCAATTTCTTCCTCCTTTACATCAGGGAAAGCAGAGCCAGCAAAAAACCCTGGACTCATTCCCAAAGGTGATTATGAGGAGAAATCATTAAACTCTTCACTCCTAGCCTCCTGCACAGAAGGCTCTCCACCAGTGCCAGATGGCACTGCATCTATCTCAGAATTCATGGATATAATCCATGTCTCTGACAGCAGCTCCACTACAGAGCTGTCAGCTTTCTCCTCTCCTCTCTTATCTCAGGTCTTGGCGGCTCCCCAGCCTCGCAAACTGATGATCCGTCTTGGCCCTCCTTTCCTACTTCCTGCCTTGGTGGCTCCACAGACTTGCAACCTGCAGCTCCACCTTGGCCTCACTTTCCAGCGCCAGTAATGAACGAAAAGGAAGCATTTCCTCTTGTAATCAGAGACACAATAGTGCCAACCAGTGGCAAACTCTCCCTGATGCCTGCCATTGCCATGGCCTCTCCTAGAAATTCCCACCTAACTAGGGAAGACAAGACCGCTCATGGGGCTGAAACTGATAAACATGACCTTATTACCATCGAGAGTACGTATAACTTACATCCCGATGGGACTCCCAAATGTCTGCTTAGGGGTCACCACACCCCACAGAACTAAAATTTGCACACTTGCATTAACTACACACCTTCCTGGAGGCCATGACCTCCTTCTGGGACAGGAACCCCATTTACAGCCCTCCTATAGGCCATCCAGGGGCCCTGTACCTTACCACACTTCATCAGGCACTCCTGATGAAGATTTCCTGCCAGTGCCACTTGAGTGCCCTGAGCAGTGCCAGTCTCCATCCACCATGGATGTTGCGAAATTTACCATTCCTGAAGGCTTCGCCCTTCGCCCAGGACAGGACTATGGCCTCAGCAACTACAAACCCAGCACTTCCCAGAAGAAGTAACTGGAAGGCTACCTGCATCAAAGGGCTAAGCCACCAGTGCTACAGCTGGAAGGTCAAGCACCTAAAGCTTGAATAATGACAGAGCATAGGTGCTCTCCCAGCTCTGGTGCCTCAGCACAGTGCCATGTATATAATACACATACCCTTAGGATCCTATTTCTTGTATTGATTAGAGCCACTGAGATCTCCTTGGCACTAATATCCCATTGGCACAGTGCCTTACCCAGCATCTACCCAGAGGAGGAAGCCTGAGTGACCTCTGCTCAAGTAACATCATCTTAACATCCTAGACAAGATCCTGTAATTAGCAGAGGTAACTTGGTAAGTGTAATAGAAAGAATCTGTTCATCAAGTAATGATCAAGTGTGTCACACATCAGAGCTATTAAGCTCATGACAAGCTTGGCACAGTGCCTCAGTTGAGGAGAATATCCAAAACACTAAAAGAACGAGAAGGTTGACGATCCACTCTCTCACCAGTTTTCCATTACCTTGTCACTAAGTTGAAATGCATTATAACTGCCTTCTAGCCTCGCAAGCTGAAGGTCACGTCCTAGCACTTATGTATTTTGTTGCACTCATTAACCCTTCAGGTTACTTATTGCCTAACATGTTGTCTGTTATAAACTAAGAAATTGAGTAATCTGTAATAATATTAAATTGTAGCTAGACCATTGTCACTTAAGATGGTGCTACAGCAGTGTGATAATAGATCATGTTAATAACGTGATGCAATTTCACAAGTGACACTTGTCTTAGAATGAAATTTCAGTTTCGCCACAGACATCAAGTAGGTATCTGTAGACACCTTTTGAGTAGTGCTAGGATTCTCTTTAGTATGCAAGTTAGTAAAACTTGTATCCCCGCTCTAGCAGTTTGGTAGGTCACCTTAGCTATATTGCAAGGGCAAGACCCAGTCAGGGAGGGGAGTAAAGTAGTTGAGACGAACAGCTTGCTTAGTACAAGTCTTCATGCCCAAAAGGGAGTGAAAGCCTTCTTAAGGGTGGGAGCTATTATAAATATTCACTGTTCTCCTCTCTCCAGCCTATTACCTTAGGGTCTAGATTTCTTTGAGGCTAGAGCAGACCTAATGGTACAGTATGGGGTCCTGACCCCCTTTGTCGTACAATGGGGGGATGCGTTTGTGAGGAGGAAGCAGATTAAGGAATAGGCCGAATTAGCCATGGCAGGAAGTAGGCATGCTAGGATGATCTTTAAATATTCTAACCATATGACCTGTTTTCTGTGAACCTCTCAGCTGGCTGCTGATTCGTTTTCCAGATACCTGAAAAGTCGTTCCACCCTCCGAAGTCAAGGGAGGTCTGAGACACCTGAACTCGACCTCACTCCTTCGCTAGTCATCGAGGCGAACAGATGTTCCCCTTAGCACCAGTCCTGGCTGTTTGCTTTGTTCCACTGGTGAACCATGTGTTTGTAATTGTTAGGGACATCTGACTGGATCAATCTTATTGCAATTGAGCTCAACTTCACAAAGGTTGCAGAGTCTGGTTATCTGGCCCTTCAAGTTATGCAACCTGCACCTTGTGATGTTTGTCTTAGAAGAATTTATCTTACTCTTGACAATGGCAAAATAACTTCCGCATTTGATGGTCATTGACAGCCACGTGTTACCGCTCCGTCAAGTGTTACCCATGCCAGATATTAATTCCATCACAAAATATTAATTCCATTGCAGAATAAAAATTTTATTGTAGAAACCAGTTACTGAAGATTTGTTATAAGATTCTTGTTACTCTCTTTTGTTGGGCTGCAACCTTACCAGAGTTATCCCATTTCATTTGTAACTATAACTGCTGTGGCACACAAAGTGTGCAATTGATGGTTGAAATGCAAGCCTGCTAAGATTAATAATTATAATTGTTTGAGTATGTAAATAAAGCAAATAAGGTAATGGCTGGTTTCCTGGTGACCCACCATTTTCTTTTGTTGTCTCAATGTAAATCACAAGGTAAGTGGAATCACTGTTTACATTTATTGCTTATGTGCTGGGAGCTGGGTATTGGCCCATAAGGCAAACCTTCAATTAAAATTCATTTCAAATCTTCCAAACCCTCCCTGCACATAATATACATACGGGTAAAAGCAGTACAACATCTCGGCAAAAGACTTATACCTCTCTTGATGGCTCAATGGTTTACGTCCACTGGAGTCGCTGAATAGGTTTTCGTGTCACGGGTTCGTGTCCCGACGATTCCAATTCATTTATCACTTATATAAATTCCCCTTCGGCGACAATTCTCCGACGGAGAAACTCTGAGGTAGCGTGAATTCGATATTAAGCGACATTTGTAGCTTCATGATTGTATATAAATCACGGTGTGATAAAAATTTCATAATAAGAGCTGCGTGTTCCAAACGTACCAATGAACTGTCATGGCGGAGGTGGGTCATTGCCTAGGCTAGTACATTTCCCCGCTCACGATGGGTAAAAGCAGTACAACATCTCGGCAAAAGACTTATACCTCTCTTGATGGCTCAATGGTTTATGTCCACTGGAGTCGCTGAATAGGTTTTCGTGTCACGGGTTCGTGTCCCGACGATTCCAATTCATTTATCACTTATATAAATTCCCCTTCGGCGACAATTCTCCGACGGAGACATTCCGAGGTAGCGTGGATTCGATATTAAGCGACATTTGTAGCTTCATGATTGTATATAAATCACGGTGTGATAAAAATTTCACAATAAGAGCTGCGTGTTCCAAACGTACCAATGAACTGTCATGGCGGAGGTGGGTCATTGCCGAGGCTAGTACATTTCCCCCCCTCATGATGGGTAAAAGCAGTACAACATCTCGGCAAAAGACTTATACCTCTCTTGATGGCTCAATGGTTTATGTCCACTGGAGTCGCTGAATAGGTTTTCGTGTCACGGGTTCGTGTCCCGACGATTCCAATTCATTTATCACTTATATAAATTCCCCTTCGGCGACAATTCTCCGACGGAGATATTCCGAGGTAGCATGAATTCGATATTAAGCGACATTTGTAGCTTCATGATTGTATATAAATCACGGTGATAAAAATTTCATATATATATATAATATATATATATATATATATATATATATATATATATATATATATATATATATATATATATATATATATATATATATATATATATATATATATATATATATATATATATATATATATATATATATATATACACACACACACACATACAGCAACCTCTATTATCTGGATGCAAATTATCCAAACATCACCATTATCCAGATGCTCTCCAATGGTTGGCAATACTGTACTGTGCAATCTAAGGAAATGCTGGTAACACTGCTTAAACTCATAACCAGACTGAAAGAGGGTTTAGGGTTGTAGGAAGCCAGGAACAGTTTCCAAGATGAGGGGCCGGGAGGCTTCGTGCCATGGGAGGGGAGCGGGAGTACGGCTATTTACAGGAAGATTCACCAAGAGAAAGGGCTGTTTTGGAAGGTGGGTGGCCAGAGAAGGAGTATTTTTAAAATGGGTAACAACATGGGACTGCATCTCTTTTATTATGAGATCAATTGTTTTACTAAGCTTTCTCTCTACATTTACTTCCCTGCAGAACAACTTTTTCTCCCAAAAGTTCTTGCTCACCTTCTCCCATCTGTGTCTATTACTAGCCCTCACATTCTCTCTCACTTTCTTCTTGACTACCTTCTCATTGTCATGTGTGTATATATAAAAGATCTCATTTATCATGCAACTGTATTCCAAGTAATCTTATATTATTTATGTTCATCCAACCCTTTTAATCCCTCAAGTATTTGTTTGGTCATAAGCACTATCACCCTAACATATACAGTATAACAATATAAATTTCTACCATATGTAATAGTCCTTTGAAGAAGTCTTGAAACTACAGACAAAAAAGAAACAGGACAGGATTTATACCTTCTTTTTCAATTTTCCTGTGGATATATATATATATATATATATATATATATATATATATATATTTATATATATATATATATATATATATATATATATATATATATAATATATATAATATATATATATATATATATATATATATATATATATATATATATATATATATATATATACAGTAGAACCCCGATCCTCGACATAATCGGATTTCGACATGAAATGTTGAGTAAATTTTCGTCGGAGCTCGAACAACAAACCGGAATCCGACCCGATGAATCATATGATGTTTGTAGAAAAAAGAGTTTCGGGCAGCTGCCGCTAGTTGGCATTGTTGGTGGCGTTCTTCCCATGCATATTTAAAAGCATTTAAAGCCCACACATGCTGCTGCTGCTGCTGCTGTTGTTTGGAGAAGTACACCTTGTACATGTATATATAATTTTTTTGGCTTTCTGCACTAAATTTTCATGCAATCATGGGTTCCAATATGTTAGGGAATCATAATATTTACTGAAAGATGTTTTACAGTGATTTTGTACAATATTCCAGTAGACTGTATGAAATTTACCATAAATACTAAATGTTTATGTAATTAGTACCGCAATACACCACCAGGGTGGCGCTGTGGTTTGTTTACATCTGCCACAAGCTGCCAAGTTCCCACGTAATTTAGGAAATTTTTCTTAATTTTATGATAACAGACATATAGTAATTTGGCTTATACATACTGTTTTATTAATTTAATGTGATAATCAGGCTTGTTTTTCAATGTTATCATTATTAAACCTTAAACGCCGAGCCTTTATTTACGAAAGTGTCTGCCGTATGCTGGCGGCGTTCGGGAGTTAGCGCCGAAGAGGAAAAAAACTTTTTTTCAAAAAATCACAGCACGCTTAGTTTTTAAGATTAAGAGTTCATTTTTAGCTCCTTTTTTTGACATTGCCTGAAGTTTAGTATGCAACCATCAGAAATTTAAAAAATATCATTATCATGTAAAAATATTGAAATATATGACCGCGAAAAAAAATTTCATATATAATTGTATACAAATCGTGCTGTGAGCAAAAAGGTTAAAGCTAATGAGTTATATTTTTTTCTTTGTATTGTACACTAAACTGCGATGATTTTGGTATATAATAAATTGTAAAACGATCAAAGCAACACAGAGAAAATATTATCACAAAATGATGCATGAATTCGTAACGAGCGGACGTAAAAAAAAGTTTTTTCAAAAATTCACCATAAATCGAAATATTGTGCTAGAGACTTCCAATTTGTTGCAAAATGAAGGTAATTGATTGAATATTACTAGACTGTAAATGTTTTAGCTTACAATTGCAGTTTTCGACCATTTCGGTTGAGTTAAAGTTGACTGAAGGTTGAATTTTTTCTATTTATCGTGATTTATATGAAAATATTTCAAAACTGATAGAAGCTACAACCATGAGTTATTTTTTGTTGCATTCTACATGAAATTGCACACATTTTCATATATAAAACTTTATGTAATGACTAATATAAAGCGGTGCAAACATTATGACAAAGTGACGAAAGAATTTTTGAGATGTTTGGCCGAGTTATCGTGCGCGGACATAAGGAAAATTTTTGTTTAAAAAATTCACCATAAATCGAAATATTGTGCTAGAGACTTCCAATTTGTTGCAAAATGAAGGTAAATGATTGAATATTACTAGAATGTAAGAGTTTTAGCTTACAATTGCGTTTTTCGACCATTTCGGTCGAGTCAAAGTTGACCGAAGGTTGAAATTTTGGCACTTATCGTGATTTATATGAAAATATTTCCAAACTGATAAAAGCTACAACCATGGGTTGTTTTTTGTTGTATTTTACATGAAATTGCACACATTTTCATATATAAAACTTTATGTAACGACTAATATAAAACGGTGCAAAAATTACGACAAAATGACGAAAGAATTTCTGAAACTTTCGGCCGAGTTACAGCACGGATGAAAGGAAAAAGTTTTTTTTAAAAATTCACCATAAATCGAAATATTGTGCTAGAGACTTCCAATTTGTTGCAAAATGAAGGTAAATGATTATATATTACTAGAAAGTAAGAGTTTTAGCTTACAATTGCGTTTTTCGACCATTTCAGTTGCGTCAAAGTTGACCGAAGGTTGAAATTTTTTGTAGTTGACGTACGGTACGTCGACTACAAAAAATTTCAACGGTACGTCCGCTCGTCACCCGACAGACAATTTTAGTCGACTTACGATACGTCCAGTCTGCGTTTAAGGGATGACAACAGTTTTCATGTGTACCCATTACAGTACATTCTGGTAGTGCCTATAGGGAACCTAGCCTAGCCAATGGAGCTCAGTCTATCATCGGTAATACGGCCGCATTGGTCATAGGCCAATTTTTTTATACAATATGCATTTAAAAATGTAAAAAGTGCTTCTGATACGGTAAGTTATTCAACTCTGAACTTATTTAATTGTAATTTGTGTAATGTTTTGTATAAAAAGGTAAGGTTGGGGTAATGACTGGTGGTCAGGAATTGATTAATCCATTTTCAGTTATTTCTTATGGGAGAAATTAACTCAGAATTCGACTAAATCGAATCTCGACGCTTCTTCTGGAACGAATTAGCGTCGAGGACCGGGGTTCTACTGTATATATATACAGTGCAGGCAGTCCCTGGGTTACGACGGGTCCGGCTTATGAAGTTCTGAGGTTATGACGCTTTTCAAATATATTCATCAGAAATTATTTCCTGGTTTACGACGTATGTTCCAGGGTTATGACGCTTATGATGCCGTTCCAACTGAAGAAATACGGCTTCAAAATAGCAGAATAATAAAAATTTAGAGGTTTTTTTTATGAAAAACTCAATAAAAATGCAGTTTACATCGTTTTCAATACACCCAAAACATTAAAAGTAAGGTTTTCTTGGGATTTTTACAATTTTCGACAATTTTTCAGCTTACAATGATTTTTGGCTTACGATGCAGTGTAGGAACGGAACCCCTGTCTGGAACTGGGGACTGCCTGAATATATACATATACATATATATATATATATATATACAGGCAGTCCCTGGTTATCGGCAGGGGTTCCGTTCTGAGGGTGTGATGATAACCGAAAATAGCTGCTAACCGAAAATCAGCGATTTTCAGCGCTTATCAGCGCCAAAAAGTGCAGATTTTCAGTTATCAGCACTTCTATTAGGTATGTATCGGCCCCAATACCCAATTATCGGCGCCGATAAGTGGAAATCGGCAATTTTCAGCGCAGAAAATTGCCGATTTTTGTTACTAGACAAGCCCCATAAAACCGGATCGCCGTTAACCAGGGACTGCCTGTGTGTGTATATATACAGTATACTGTATATATATATATATATATATATATATATATATATATATATATATATTATATATATATATATATATATATATTATATATATATATATATATATATATATATATATATATATATATATATATATATATATATATATGTATATATATATATATATATATATATATATATATATATATATATATATATATATATATATATATATATATATATATATATATATATATATATATATATATATATATATATATATATATATATATATATATATATATATATATATATATATATATATATATATATATATATATATATATATATATATATATATATATATATATATATATATATATATATATATATATATATATATATATATATATATATATATATATATATATAGGCCCCATGAATATAAAAAGGCACATAAAACACTATTTGAACATTGCAACCATATATTTCAAAGCACTTCCTTCTGTGCCCCTGTTCACTTGTAAAATATGGACAGATGAAATGTTACAGGAGTATACATACAAAGCATATGTAGGTGTGGCATTGAGTCTCCGATGGTATGCAGGTGACCGTTCTCAAGAAGGAGGGAAAATAAACAATTCCCTGGTGGTTTTTGGCCTCATTAACTCCTGTTTTGTGATTCGTCTGGTGGTCTTGTTTCCTGGAGCACCTGTTTGAGAAGAGGTTTAAGGATTAACCCGTTGATTTCATCCGCTTTCCAATGTCCTCCTGACAAGTTCATATTTTTGGTTTGATTGATAATAGCAGATTCCAGCATCTTTCTCTTGTACGGACAGCCATTTTTGAAAACCAGCTCCGCCCCGCTCCAATTTATGGAATGGCCTCTATCCCTGATATGTACAAAAATTCCTGAACTCTCCAAAGCATACCGTACCAACCTTTTGTGCTCTGTTAATCTTTGCGAGAGGGACCTGCCCGTCTCTCCCACCTAAATCTCATTACAGTTACTATACGAAATCTTGTAAACTCCAGCTTCTTCCCCTTTTTATTTAAGTATACGTTAATGAGCGAGCTCCCGATGGATTTGGGATAATGGAAGATAAAAGGATTGTTAGACCTGAATTGTTCTGTGGCTTTTTGGATGTTTTCCTCGTACGGAAGCTTTATTTTGTTGCTAAAATCTATTTGTCTGTTGTGAGTGGGACCTTTGTATTATATTTTATTCGCTTTGTTAATAGCCTTCTCGATAATATGGGGTGGGTAGAGCAGTTTCGTTAGGTGTTGGCGGATCGTGTTAAATTCTTTATCTAGGTACCAATTTGGACATATTCTAAGCCCCCTGAAGAATAAGTTGCACCCTACCATGATCTTTACGGAGACATCGTGGTAGCTTAAGAAATGAATATAGGAAACAGCGAAAGTTGGTTTCCTATATACTGTGAGGGCATATCTGTTCTGTTCTCTTATGATCAGTACATCTAGAAACAGGAATTTTTCTTCCTTTTCCCATTCTGTTTCGAATTTTATGGTCGGAACTAGCGAATTTAGTCTATTAAAAAATTTATTAAAGTCTCCCCAGCAAACCCCGCAATATGGTCTGGCTTAGATACGTAGATGATATTTTTACTTTCTGGGACAATGGCTGGGGAGACTTTGATGAATTTTGTAATAGACTAAATTCACTAGTTCCGACCATAAAATTCAAAACAGAATGGGAAAATGAAGGAAAATTGCCGTTCCTAGATGTACTGATCATAAGAGAACAGAACAGATATGCCTTCACAGTATATAGGAAACCCACTTTCGCTATTTCCTATATTCATTTCTTAAGCTACCACAATGTCTCCGTAAAGATCATGGTAGGGTGCAACTTATTCTTCAGGGGGCTTAGAATATGTTCAAATGGGTACCTAGATAAAGAATTTAACACGATCCACCAACACCTAATGCAACTGCTCTACCCACCCCACATTATCGAGAAGGCTATTAACACAGCGAATAAAATATACTACAAAGGTCCCACTCATAACAGACAAATAGATTTTAACAACAAAATAAAGCTTCCGCAATGAGGAAAACATCCAAAAGCCACAGAACAACTCAGGTCTAATAACTTTTATCTTCCATTATCCCAAATCCATCGGGAGCTCGCTTGTTAACATATACTTAAATAAGAAAGGGGAAGAAGCCAGAGTTTACAAGATTCCGTGTAGTAATTGTAATGAGATTTAGGTGGGAGAGACGGGCAGGTCCCTCTCGCAAAGATTAACAGAGCACAAAAGGTCGGTACGGTATGCTTTGGAGAGTTCAGGGATTTTTCTACATATCAGGGATAGAGGCCATTCCATAAATTGGAGCGGGGCGGAGCTGGTTTTCAAAAGTAGCTGTCCGTACAAGAGAAAGATGCTGGAATCTGCTATTATCAATCAAACCAACAATATGAACTTGTCAGGAGGACATTGGAAAGCGGATGAAATCGATGGGTTAATCCTTAAACCTCTTCTCAAACAGGTGCTCTAGGAAACCTGACCACCAGACGAATCGTAAAACAGGAGTTAATGAGGCCAAAAACCACCAGGGAATTGTTTATTTTCCCTCCTTCTTGGGAACGGTCACCTGCATACCATCGAAGACTCAATGCCACACCTACATATGCTTTGTATATATACTCCTGTAACATTTCATCTGTCCATATTTTACCAGTGAACAGGGGCACAGAAGGAAGTGCTCCAAAATGGTTGCAACGTTCAAATGCCTTCTATAATTCAAATAGTGTTTTATATATATATATATATATATATTCATATCACATTGTGGTATTACAGTATATATATATATATATATATATATATATATATATATATATATATATATATATATATATATATATATATATATATATATATATATATATATATATATCCATGTTATCAGAGAGAAAGAGAGATATGAGGTGTTAGAAGCTGATGGGGACAGAGTTGATAATGTGGACAACTAAGCAATGACTGCTTGTGGTTCATTCAAAATAAATATAGTAACAATACATAAAACCTTTTCTTTTGCAGCTTCGATGATGATATTTGGCTTAATAACATTATGCTGTTCTTCAGAAGGGACTAAAAAAGAATCCAAAGCACCCCGACCAGCAAAGAATCACGGGGTCATCAAAAAATCAAAGAAAAATCCAGTTTCAACTACCTACATCATCACCGATGACATACCACAAGCAGTAAAGGAGACCAAGCCACGAACTGTTTACTATAGCCCCCCCTTGTGCAATATGGACCAAAATTTAATCTTAAGTTCTAAGAGTCTAAATAATGGTGGCCCATATGGGACAACTAATACTCTCTATTGTTATAAGTAGACAGTTTTGTACTCATACATGCATTTTACTCACAAATGAGGATTCATTGTAAGTAAATCAATTTTTTAAGCAAGTTTTATCAAGTGTTTCCTTGTTAATATAAAAACACCTCTGTTTTTGCCTGTTTGTTACTACCTTGCACTGTATTCTATTTATGAATGTGTCCATGAATAAACAGAATGAGATTCAGATAACTCTCCACTTGCATGAATAACTGTGCAAAGAAGAAAACAATTAGAGCACAATGATTCCTTTTTATTCTGTGATGTTAATTAAAGTACTGTAAGATCTTACAGAAACTTTTCTTTGAAGCAAGCTGTTTTCATCAGTAATACAGTATATGCTGAATTTTAGTGGGCACTATTATTAATATTTAACATGGCTACTAAGCCATGCTTTTAGACTCTCCTGTAGAATATAATTTAATAATATTTCTGTTTGTAAATGATCAAAAAACAGTATTTTTATGGAAAAGTAAACTGGAAAATAATAACAAAAGTGTAGAAAATTGATAAAAAATTAAATCTAACAGAACACTCAAAAACTTCCAATCATTCTTTATCTACAAGGAGGAACTTATTTTTGTATGTGGCAAAGCATGTCAGTGTCAGTAATTTTGATTGTTACTAGGCCAGCTGTGGCTGCACAACAGAATGCTATAAAAAAGGCTGCCAGTAATATAAAACATGAGAGGAATGGAAAGAATGGGAATGCAAACATAAATTATTCTTTACATCAATCTACTGCAAGGCATAATTATACTCAGCAATTAACAATATTTACTTCAGAAATAATAACAATAGCTCACAAGTTAATTATAACCATGGGCACATGTGGATAAGCAATAATGAAGATTACAGTATGTAATTATTTGACGGTGCTGTAAAAGGATGAAATTCCTTTGTTCTGTCACACATGGAGGGTTCAGGCAATGAACAAAAGTGCGAGCTGAGATTTGTCCTACGTCACACACAATATAGGCATCCCTCTGAAAGACAGAGGTGTCGAATTAATTACAGGACTAGCATGACTTAAGGCCTAAACTATATACCATCGAGATATCCTAACTCACTGCAATATCACGCCCGAATGCTTAAAGATTGCTCGAAGTACTTGGGCGGGCACAGGACGGCACAGCCAGTTAAAAGATGCTTTACTAATCACTTTTCCTAATTTGGATATTAACTAAGCATGCAAACGGTGGGTGTCTTTGGAGTAGAAAAGTTTAATGGGGTCAAGGGAGAGAGAGAGACCACGAGGGAGTTGGGGAAGGTTTCTTGATAAAAGTAAAGGAAATACAGTAGATTATAATCAAAGGAAAATGGGCTGCCAAATTCCCATGTATGATTTAGACTTACCCTGGGTATCCAAAGTGATCATTCCGTTATGAATTGGGGTCCCAGCATTGGTGTCCATGTGGCATGAGGCAAATGGCGGCCTCTGTTAAGCAGAGCAGGAAAGTACTAGGTCCGCTTGAGATGGCTTCTAAACAGCAGAATAGCAAATCTCCTGGCCCATGCTTCTCTGACTTGGCCTGGGGTTGCCCCAGGGCAATTTTCACAAGATGGCAGTGGTTGTGCGTGTCGCTCCCGAACCTAAAAGCACAGAGATCTCGGCGGCAGAGAGATGGATAAAATTGAGAGAGAGATATGCTGGGTTGGATGCCTATGCACTCCATTTGCACTGGTTGGCCATCTTACATGGATTCGATCACCAGGTTAAGCCCAGTGGCCCGTTAGAAGATGCATTAATTAAAAAAATCCCTTCAGCTGTTTTTATTGACTTTCATTTCAGGAGCCTGTTTAGATGGTTAATTATTCCTTTGCAACTGACACATCCACAAAATTTCATTCCCCCTTTCAGAGACTCTGCGCTATCTTTATCTATGCAACAAAAATCTCAGGGATGAAAATAACACACCACTTCACCAGAATTAAGGTAAACATTGCTTAAAATTGCAGATGGGTGATCTTTTACATTAATCACTGACTCAGAGCTTCTGCTAGACATAATCAAAATGCATTACCTGTACATTGTTAGAAAAAAAAAAGGTTTTCATTAACAAAAGCATGAGCATTTAGCACAATCACGTAAGGAATAACTTAACAAATCAAGCAAGAGGGTGAACCCCCCAAAAAAAGTTACTTAAGCAGACTTTTCTGCAGGAATAATGGTAGCTGCTACTTTAATCCAGATGATCTTCCAACTAAAGCAACAGTTTAATAATGATGTGAAGATAGTAATCAAATGAAGAATGAATAACCCTTACTAAAGGGTACTCCCTACTCACAATATCACAATTGGCATTAGTTGTCTTGCCAAATGGAAGCAGCTCCAGTAATGAAAACAAACTGGAGAAGCTGGGAGCAGGGCACTCTAAAGTTTGTATTTAAGGTGCACAAAAGTAATTTTCCTATTTTGTATTTCCCCCAATAATTTAAAAAATTTTATTTTACTTGCATTTTATTGGTATTCAAGTAGGAGGTAACATATGCCACCTCAGTAATTTTGTCCAATTGTGAAAATCAAGTTGAAAGTAAGAACCTGTGGATGATACTACACAATATTATGCACTATAAAATAATAAATTTGTACTCTGATTCATGACCATAACTACCATGTCAACATGAGGGATGGTAGCGTGGGGGTGACCATGAGGTGAGGTAACAACAAATTTAAGACTCCAATACGCTGCAATTACTGCTATGGAGGAACAACTTTACACCAATGATTGCTATGTTCATATTTTATAATACAATAATAAAAAGACGATAATACATGCAATATAATTAAGTTAAAAATTAGATTTTGGAAAGTCACGATAAGAAATTATATACGGTAAACATGTGAACTTTCACACTAAGTGGACTATGAACTTTACATTTTATCGACCTTATGATGACATTCCATCCTCCATATAAAATTTCAGTTTCGGATGATGGTTTGTGCACCTGTACTGACATAAACAACCGAATTGAGAAAGAGCTGATTGCCAACATCATTTACTGTAACTATCGTGCACTTATTACAAGTTGGGCAAAAGCTGTCAACCTGTTAAAGCTTGCTGATTCTCAATGGTGACATCCATAAGTAATCTTATTGGTGATTTCCATAAGTAAAAATAAAATACATTTCTGTTCATCCTTCATGCAATTAAGATGATCTTATGAAAGAATACCACTTTATTAAAGCTGCAGGTTATAGCCAAGGCTGAATAAAACAAAAAACGGGCAGGCTGCAAAACGTTTTGAAATAGGCAAAAGCAATGTTCAAAACTGATAAAATCACACTTTTACTTCTTTTAAAATCAAGTAATCTGCATGTTTTAAACCCAATCTTGTTAATTTACAAAGAAAAGTATCTCGAATTATGTTTCATCTCACAACTAATGGCAATGAAGATGTCAGTAGTATTCAATCAGCTGAGATTTTGTAAAAGTAAACATTATTGATACCAAATGTAAGTGGCGTATGGGTGCATGTTTATACAGTACTGTATTCTGTAATATGATAACAATATGATAATAATACATGAAGTTTACAGTAATAATTGGATACAGTAAGCAAAACAAGTGTTATTTAAATCATCACTATGATAAGTATAGTTGCACTGTTTGACTTCTGCAAATGGATACTTTTCTTCATAAAATATTTCAGTTTTTAGAGCTTTTTGGTTTTTAGAATTACTGTATGGTTAAGAGATAATAAACCTGTACTTCTGTTTTAAATTTTTTCAACTGTGCATTATATGGTGGGCTTCTTTTAAAGTGTCTTGCAGGTACAATAGTAGACGGGGTGATAGGTACAGATGTAACTGTAGAAGCTTAAATCATAAAAAAATTATAATTTCCATCTGAAAGATGCATGTGAGATAAGGCCAGCTAGACAGAATTTTCTGTCCATGTGCAGGTGAACTATGGTTCCCTCAGATCTAAACTTTTTTTCTAGCTACTCAGCTCCCTACCATCTAAGTTGCGATATAAAATTATTGTTTTTTTTTGTTGAAACATATCTATTTCTTTACAAAACAAGTTTTCAATAGAACTCAATACTTTTGCATTACTGCCTACATCTCTTTCCAACTGTTATGTCACAACTGAACAGATGACAGAGAATGAGAAAATTTGCCACTGAAGGACTTGAGGAACCATATGCATACGCACCAACCTGCAGGAAGTGAGAAGTCTTTTTCTTTTCCTGAATGTTTGGAGTTGTTTGAGATTCACTCAAATGCAAGAAGGAACTATGTAAAAGTAAAGGGTTTGTACTGAGAAAAACTTTTATGCACATCAGGCAAGTGAGATGGAAAAAAATTACACTTAGTACAGTCATGTATGATATATATTAGCATATAAGAGCTAATGAGGAGACTGTATGAATGCTTAAGCTTTAGATAATTCTCAGGTCTGTAACTAAGGTAATCAGCGACATGAAAAGGTTGAATTCTTACTGAAGGTTACTTACCAGAGAAGAATCAAGACTATTTTTCAAGTGGGAACTCTTTTATGATTTCTGAACATTAGCACACTTAATCTTTATATTAGTGTAGGAAGTTATACATGAATAAAAAAATTTATTTAGCACACAACAGCATTTATCAGTGCAATATCAGTAACCTTCAATTACTCTGAGACTGCTAAAAGTCTGTAACTCACAAAAAAACTTCCCAGGCCACTTACCATATAATTCACATTTAGTTGTTTATTTTGTTTTCTGCAACTTCACTTACATGAAATACTTAAACACTGACAAAGAATGAAATCTTAAAATACATTCAATGAAGAATATTTATTTGTTTTACAGAAGAATTTATATTAACTTTCCTAAATATATACAAGTAGGCTTTGGTAGAGGTAACATACCAGTGTTAAAAGGTACATTTTGTTATCACATGTCCATTAACCAAACTGCAAGAGGTACAATTAGGAGAGATGCTTGATACACATACACCTGAGACAATTAAAACTTATAAAAACTGTTTAACATTAAAACTTCTCAAGATATTGTAATTACATAATCATTTAGTATCTAAATATTACTACAAGATATTTCTGAGCTCCGGACCTGTGTCAGCCGGTGAAATGTCCCTTAGAGCACACATTTCTAGGTATAAATATTGCTAAATATACCAGAGAAAAAAGCTAACAGGAATGCTGAGGTTACTACCCTCAGAGCGATCACCTATTACGTAACAGGTGTCGGTATAGAGCAGGGTGAGTGAATTTGTCCACTACCACAGGACCTAACTCTGTAGAATGTCCCAATGTCAAAACCCCCGGTACGAGAAGAGCCGTTCCAGCGGCAACTCACCCGGACCTGTACCTGACGACCTGAGCGCCATCTACCCTCATTCCATCTTAGCACGCGTTTCTGTGATCACGCTTTTGCTTGTGCTCTGTGTTCTTTTCGCTTAATTTGGAATACCATGTCTTCTGTCACTGAAATCACCGCCACACGTTAAGTACCCTCTTCTTGCGGGGTTTTAGTTGTATCGAGGCTGTATTTGGCCCTTAATTTAATAATTATTGGGTCAAATATCGGGCGTTCCTCTGCGTTCGCCCGGCCCCGCCATGATGACCTAGCGGTACGCCTCTATAGACCAGTTCAGTAGAGGTTCCGCTGGGTCATTTACATTAATGTTTTGTCTTACAATTGACATTACCCCTTCAGGAAGTTCATTTTGGGGAATTTTGTCTACATTGAGCGGGCCAGTGTGCTGGTATTAATACTGGTGTTAGTATCAATTCTTTAGGGAGCGCCCTCCCACGGTTTTATGCTTTTAACCCCTTCATAAAGAATTTTTTGGCTCTCGCTCGAGTAGATTTTGTTCCCCAAGCTAGTGCTATTTTACAGTCGGTTTTTCTGAATTGTGGTACAATGGATGACATGGATATTTATGGATTAATATTACCTTAGCTTGGCGTCAGGAGCAGCCATTTTGGTTGCCCACTTCCTGTTCGCTTCGCTCGGGTAGAACATACCCCTAGCACAAGCGTTTATTATTTTATATTTTTGAGTTGTTTATGTATTGATGTATTGTTGTTGGTTAAATTTTAGCAGTATATATTTGTGTTTTGTGGTACTAGCCTAACCCTCTCGTCTTAATCGGTGGGTTAGGCTACGTAGGTTAGCTTTGCTCACTGACTCTGCTCCCTTCTCTCCCGACTGTGTCGCTTGAGTTGTGGAAGGAGGTGTGGGCCGGTGAAGGGAGCGCCACGTTCGTTGTTCCATCCGCTGTTCCGTATGTTTTGGGTATGCTTGGGTTCTCTGTTAATCCTCCTCCCCTTCTAATGAAGGGAGAAAAGTGATTCGCAATGCATAGCCCTATGCCCTACATGTCGGTCTTCGGTTGGCCTTCTGAACGGAAATTTTCTCCCCGTCACAGTTCCCCCCCTACCTCCCCCTTCCTCCACTCTCTCCCTTTTTTCCCCTTATAGGCTTCGTCTTCAGGGAAAAGATGTGAGTTGGGTTGCAGTAATCCAATGTGCTTAGCCTAACCTCTTTTCGTAACTTCTGGCTAGTGTCTTCTTCCCCCTGCGGGGAGGCTCGTACACTTCAACACCCGGTAAGGGGTTGCGGTCAGTGTCTGGGGTTTCCCCACTCAGTCGACCTTGGTATCGTGACACAGCCATGTAGTTACTCCCCACCTTTCCCCTGTATAGCAGGTGATGTGTTATCCTCCCGTGTGTGGAGCGTCGTCCTCTCGGAGCCGTCACTCTCTGGGGGGGGGGACCTAGACGGGTCTCCAATCGGAGGTTATCCACCCTCCTGGTATCCGTTTTAACGTCACACACCTCGCTAGTGTTTCGTTTGTTCGCTTCCTCATTGGTTCGTGGAACTCCGGACACTTTCAGGGCCTACACAACCCTAGCTGACTCCGTTCCTCTGATCTTCGGTCCCCCCGTTACCGCTAGCGTTTTCCACTCCGGTGGTCTTTGGTTTTAGTAGGTTGGCTTTACTCACTTTTGTTCTCCTATGGACGTACGAGAACTGCTCTAATAGTGAACCACTCCGCCCCTACATCGTAACCAATGGCGGGGGTAGCGGGGTTTCCGGGGTCTCAGTACTGGAATGACATGTCCAGCATTAAAAAACTGCTATTCCATGTATTTAACCAGCGATTTTTCTGCCGGTCTCCGGCACTCATGGCAATTTATATTTAATTCTAAGTGTGCATGACCTTAGGTTAAGGTATATATCATTCACGTCGGATTATATCCGGCGTCCCTTAACTTACCCTGTCATGTTGCATGATTTTAGGTTAAGGTATATATTATTCCCGTCGGTTTAACTCCGGCGTTCCTTAACTTATTTGCCATGTATAATATATTTGTTTTGCTTCACCGGACTACTCCAGTAGGACTAATAATCTGCTAATTGCATGTCCTGTTATCTGCTTGAGCATAAGGCCCCTATCTCCGCCGGATTTACTTCGGCGTGCCTTCAGATAAGCATACTCATATACAGTTTATCCATACAGATGGTACGCTGCCAGGAGTTCGGGTGCACCGCAGTGCTGCACCAGCCCTGCGGCCATGTTGTCTGTCGCTCCCACTCCGGCTGCGCAGTCAGGGTGGGAGACTTGATCGTTTGGCACCCGGATGGATGTGAAGTGTGCTACGCTTTGTTTGAGCAGTTCCAGGACAAGTCGGTAAGCCTAAAGTTACGGCCTTTAGTTTACCTGGTTCCTTGACTTATTTGATAGTTTATAAGGTTCTTGTTATATCCCTTATATATATTTTAAGTCCTTGATGTGCAATTAGTTAGTCCTTATTATTTTCAGGCCAATCAAGCTTCTCGCAACGCTTCCTTGGCCACCTTAGGGGTTGGGTGGCTGGCTTTGGGAGGAACGTCCCGTTGGGGAGGCCATATGTTCTGTCGGAGGCCATTTGTAACCTCCTCTTCCCCAGGCGCCCGGTTTGCTGCGGCTGTCCCAGCAGAAGTGGCAGCCCCTTTGATCGAGCATATCCGGGAAGCGACGCAGCCCCCCCAGGATGTCAACATAGCAGCGGAAGTGTCAGCAGAAGTGGCGGCCATTAACTTGGACCTGGAGCCCATGAATGTGGAACCAGACCAGGAGGTAGGTAGGGAGGTAAGTGAGGCAGGGGGAGCGGACTCCCTTTTTAATTCCCCTTCATCCTCTGTATCTTCTTTTCAGGGTTTCCAGAAGTCTTCCTACCTTGGGGATAGGTCGACATCGACCATCCCCAAGGTAAAAAAAGTCACTAAAAGGTAAGGGATATAAGTCCTCTTCCTCCCGCAAGGCAACTCCCTTTCCCCCGGGGAAGTCACGGGCTTCTAGCCCGGCGGCTTCCGTTGCTAGTGACACTCCCTCTGTAAAGGGGTCAAGATCAAGGGCAGCCAAAGCCAGCCCCCCTCGTCAACCTGCTTCCAATTTCCAAGAATTGGCAAGCATGCTGCTTGATACAATCAACAAGCAGATGGACGAGAGGTGGAAGACAGTATTGGAAAAGCTGCAGAGCCAGGAGACCAAGATCTCCGGGCTCGTGCGCTCCGGTGGGTCAGCTCCGTCCTACACCATTCCGGACGCCTCCGCCCTTCCTCCTTTCGATAAGGGGAACCCTTGGCGCTTGGCTCTTCATGCTCCCCAGCATGAGGATACATTAACCATTGAAGGCCTAAGGACGTGCAGACTTCAGGAGCTGGAGTTCTTTCCTCCAGGCCTGCTTCCTCCCTACCAAGGCTTCGCTAGATTGACAGAGGAAGCGTGGGTGAGAACAGATAAGGTCCCTAAGGAGACAGTCATCTTTCCTAGGGATCAGGCTCAATCGGCTCTGCTTCGCACCCTTGCGGAGTGGGAAGCAGAAAACACAAAGTTGACCCCCTTCAAAGGAAATTTTACTATGTTTTCTTTGGGGGATAGGATCGCAACTCCTTGCATGTCGAAAGTGGCTCAGGCAACTGTTCAGGCATGCATGGAGGGTAAGTCGATGCCGCAGCTCCGGGAGACCGATCCCACCTCTTTGGTCCTCCCCAGTGACTCTGAATTCTGGAACGATGTCCCGTCCACCTTTACGGCGGGCAAGCTGGACCCAGACTGTGCGTCCATTCTCTTCAGTGAGCAGCTTCCCAAAATTCCGGAGGCTCTCCTGAAACCGGAGTTCGACGCTAGGTGTTGGCTGAGCCGTGCAATGAACTCCTTGTGCATGGCAGAGGCGACAGCTGTGCTGTATTCAGATGAACCCTTTTTCCAGGTCTTAACTAAATCTCTGCTGGCGGGATTCCAAGCAGACCTGTTTGATTTTACAGTGGCAAGGATGAACTGTGGCAAACATATTTTTGCGGACGCCACTAATAGGCACGAGCCTAATAAACTGATGAAAAGCTCGATTTGGGGGGCTAATTTATTCCCCGAGGACGAGGTGAATAATGTCCTGGCGGAAGCAACCAGGGCTAACCAGAGCCTCCGCTCCCGGTAGGGTATTCCCGCCAAACGCAAAATCTCCGAGTCCTCCAGTTCCCATAGCAGGTCGGGGAAAAGATATAAGAAGTTTAGGAGGCCACAAACCCCAACTGTAGTCCAGGCTGTACCGGTCTCTCTGGTCGGTCAGCCTTCCACCTCAAAGACCCAACCCCAACAGTTTGTGCTGGTGCAGCCGGCACAGCATTCCCTTGCCTCCCCACCTTTGTGACGTCTCCGGCGTACAACCCAGCCTATGAAAGCCATGGTTCCTTTCGTGGCTTCAATAAAAACGCAAGGGGAAGCAGAGCAAGGGCTGCCTTCATAGGCAAGGCTGCATTGTGGTCTCTCTCTCGGGGAAGAGGCGGCCGGGGCAGAGGAAGTAAACCTTCCCCTTCCCAATGAGAAGATTCAGGTAGGCGGGAGGCTTTACCTGTTTCGGAATCAGTGGACCTTCAGCCCGTGGGCCCACAGTATAGTCTCCAAGGGACTGGGATGGAGTTGGGTCAAGGACCCACCACCTCGGGTCAGGTTCCATCAACCCCCTTCACAAGCCCTGCGGGACTTCGCGAAGGAACTACTCCAAAAACGGGCCATAAAGAAAGTGAGGCACCTGAAATTCCAAGGCAGACTGTTCAGCGTCCCCAAAAAAGGCTCCGCTCAACAAAGAGTAATCTTGGATCTGTCTCGTCTCAACCTTTACATACAATGCGACAAATTTCGCATGCTTACAATCTCTCAGGTACGGACTCTACTTCCTCGTGGAGCCGTCACCACGTCTATAGATCTTTCAGACGCATACTATCACGTCCCGATTGCGAGAAACTTCTCTCCTTACCTAGGATTCAGACTGGGAAGGCAAGCTTATGCATTCAGAGTCATGCCATTCGGGCTCAACACAGCGCCCCGAATATTCACCAAGCTGGCAGAGACAGTAGTACAGCAGTTACGGTCCTGGGGGATCATGCTAGCCGCATACCTAGACGACTGGATAATCTGGGCATCCACCGTCGGGGAATGCCGGAGAGCTACAGCCATAGTGATCGAGTTTCTGGAGTCCCTAGGCTTTCAGATAAACAGGGAGAAATCCCGTCTAACTCTGGAGGCTCGGTTTCAGTGGCTAGGTATCCAGTGGGACCTAGACTCACACAGACTGTCTCTTCTGCCAGCCAAAAGGAGAGAGATAGCCAAGGCCACCAGGCAGTTCCTCAAGTGCAGGAAAGCTTCCGCAGGACTCAGGAGAGGATCCTGGGTTCTCTTCAGTTCACATCTGTCACAGATCTGCTGCTGAAGGCAAAACTGAAAGACATAAAACAGTGTGGCGGAGGCGAGCCAATATCAAACTCAGGGACAAGGTGTCTCTAGTCCCTCCAGTTTTGAGAAAAAGACTCGGCCGTGGTCAACAGTCAAGGGTCTGTCAAAATCGGTGCCCCTTCAATTTCCTCCTCCATCACTAGTAATCCACGCAGACGCTTCATTAAGCGGCTGGGGAGGATATTCTCAATACGAAAAAGTACAAGGAACATGGTCCACAATGTTCCACCAGTTCCATATCAACATCCTGGAAGCAATGGCAGTGTTTCTGACTCTGAAAAGGCTTCGCCCTCCCAAACAGATCCATATCAGACTGGTTTTGGACAGTGCAGTGGTGGTACACTATATAAACAGGGGAGGCTCCAAGTCGAGTCGTATCAATCAAGTGTTGATAGCCATCTTCTCTCTGGCGGAAAAGCACAAATGGCACCTATCAGCCACTCATCTTGCAAGGGTCCGGAATGTCATTGCGGACTCTCTGTCCAGGTCAACTCCGCTGGAGTCGGAGTGGTCTCTGGACAGAGCCTCGTTCGATTGGATTTGCCTTCAGGTTCCAGGTCTCCAGGTAGACTTGTTTGCCACGGAGAGCAACCACAAACTCCCTTGTTATGTGGCCCCCAACCTGGACCCTCAAGCTCATGCCACAGATGCAATGACATTAGACTGGAACAAGTGGCAAGAGGATTTACCTGTTCCCTCCGGTAAACCTGCTGCTGAAAGTGCTGCACAAACTCAGCTCTTTCAAGGGGCAGGTGGCTCTGGTAGCTCCCCATTGGCCGAAGAGCAACTGGTACCCTCTTCTGCTGGAGCTGAAATTCAAGTGTCATCTGTTACCCAGACCCAAACTGACACAAGCAGTACAAACGCGGACTGTGTCAGCTTCCTCAAGAATTCTGAATGCCCTGGCTTTGTGGACTATGAAATTCACCGCTCAGAGAGGGGCGGATATAGACCCAGTTAACACTCTGTTCTTGGAATCAGATAAAAGAGAATCTACTCTCAGGCAGTACGATTCAGCAGTTAAAAAACTGGCATCTTTCCTTAAACATTCTGAAGCTCAGGTTATGACCACGAATTTGGCAATCTCTTTCTTTAGGTCATTGTTTGAAAAAGGTCTAGCTGCAGCTACAATTACCACAGCTAAGTCAACCTTGAAGAAAGTGTTTTTGCATGGCTTTAACATTGACCTAACAGACTCATACTTTTCATCAATTCCAAAGGCATGTGCTCGTCTGAGACCAGCAACCCGTCCTCACACGGTTTCTTGGTTTCTTAACGATGTTTTGAAACTAGCATCAGAAACTGATAATGATAACTGTTCATATTTGAGTCTGTTAAGGAAGACGTTGTTCCTAATTAGCTTAGCTTCAGGTGCTAGGATATCGGAACTGTCTGCTCTCTCTAGAGGTGTTAATCATGTAGATTTCCTCCCGTCAGGAGAAGTTCTTCTTTCCCCAGTCCAAAGTTTCCTAGCAAAGAATGAAGACCCTCAGGATAGGTGGTCTCCTTGGAAGGTTGTTCCTCTTCCACAGGATCCACCCTTGTGCCCAGTCACTACACTGAGGGCTTACTTAAGGAGAACTTCTCAGGTTTTGTCTGGTCCTCTTTTTATCCGGGAAAAAGGTGGGACACTTTCCTTAAAAGCTATCAGACAACAGATTTTATATTTCATTAAACAAGCTAACCCAGATTCAGTACCGAAGGTACATGATATCTGGGCAGTGGCAACCTCCACAAACTATTTCCACAATATGAATTTTGATGATCTGAAAAAGTATACGGGTTGGAAATCTCCATCAGTGTTTCAGCGCCACTATCTTAAATCACTGGAAGCTCTGAAGTTCCCTACAGTGGCTGCAGGGAGTATTATCCCTCCCTCCTAGTTAGTCTTTCTCCCATTCCCCTCCCGCCTGCCTGCCTCATTTGCTTTCCCTGCCATCTTCTCCTGGGCCACGCATGCTTCACATCCTGGCCCTAGTTTATGTATATATAATTGTACCTGTTTTGCGGTGTTAGGTTTAAGTGGAATTGTAAATTTTCTTTATGTTAGTCTTAAGTTTGAGTACCGTTAATTGTCTATGTTTCATGGTTCTTTTAAGTTTTAATATCATCTGTTCAGAACCTTGTTTTGTCCACGATGATTCTTAGTCTTAAGATTTATGTTTAACTTATATTTCTCTACTGCTGAGATAATTAAATTAGGCTTAAGTAACGGTACCTTTATTTATCTCTACCTTTTATTTGTCACTTATAATCCTTCACCGTGCTTGGTATGATTCTCTGATACAATGTCACCGGCTGACACAGGTCCGGAGCTCAGAAAAGGGATTTTGACAAAGGAAAAATCTATTTCTGAGGGAGGACCTGTGTCAACCGTGACCTCCCAGGTTATTCAATTTCCCCCTAGTAGGCATACCAAGCTGGTTAGGTGGGTGCTAACCTGGAATGAGGGTAGGTGGCGCTCAGGTCGTCAGGTACAGGTCCGGGTGAGTTGCCGCTGGAATGGCTCTTCTCGTACTGGGGGTTTTGACATTGGGACATTCTACACAGTTAGGTCCTGTGGTAGTGGACAAATTCACTCACCCTGCTCTATACCGACACCTGTTACATAATAGGTGATCGCTCTGAGGGTAGTAACCTCAGCATTCCTGTTGGCTTTTTTCTCTGGTATATTTAGCAATATTTATACCTAGAAATGTGTACTCTAAGGGACATTTCACCGGGTGACACAGGTCCTCCCTCAGGCATAGATTTTTCCTTTGTCAAAATCCCTTTTTAGTTAGTAAGTTTTTAAACTGTTATTTAGATGAACATACCTGATGACTAACTCTTCCCAGTTAGTTGCATCATGACAATCCCTGCAGATGATCATCATCATGGATACGTACACAGTGCAGCAAATACTTCTTTGGAGCAAATCTGTGAAGAAGTAATTTAGTTATGGACGCTACACTTAAAACTTCATGATATTTGAGATGGAAGAACTCCCCAACCCGAAACAAAATTTTACACATCATAAATTAACTAAATACCAAGAATTACAGGACCCTTTGAGAATTGGCCTGCACTGTTCAGTGTCTTTAATGGAAGGACCCTTCTTTTATGGCAACACAAACACTGAATAGTCCGGCATATTTTCTACACATACTTTTCTTTCCTTACTGCTAATATGTGATTTAGCACTAACATGGGAACGAGGCTAAACTCATCTGATGGCGGTAAGTTTCACTCATGAACCCTTAGCTTGTTATAGACTTCTCTTTTTCCATTCCCTTCTCTAATGTTTGAGGTCTGGATTCTCATGTTTCCTCTTTGGAACACCTTTGGCTTTTACCTCCTCTAAATAATCTTCTATACAAAAACCAGTCAACCAGCATCCCTGATACTGTATCAAAAAATGCATTAAGAGTAACATCAAAGAGTTTTTATCATAATAAGAACATATAACAAAAAAGCCTGTTTCTACTAAAAAATATTATGCATCAGTAATAATTTTTAAAATATTTCTCATTTAATCAAGAGATTTATAGTTAATGTGGCATTTAAGAACAATAATAATATGAAACAGCACACATGAAGAACTCTCCTGGAATACTAAAGGATGTGCTTTTCAAATTTCATGTAAGTCATTTTAAAATGTTGATATTAATGAAGCTGTATCATCATTACAAGAGAATCAAACAGCATAAAAATGTATGAGACATACATGGGATATATGCCCAATTTTTATTCATATTAGTGAAAAAGCATCATAACATGTTGGAATAAAAAAAAAATTGAAGCCAGTTTTAAAAACGAAAGCTTCTGTAACTCTGAATATCAATCAAGAAATGTATAATCTTGATCCATTTATCCCAAAATAAATATGTAAAATGTCAGGATATTATGAAAGAAAGTTTGTTTAATGTGGGGACACCTGTATGAGAAGAACTAGATTTGTTAATGGAGCACTGACCTTTGTCATAACTGAGATTAAAGCATGTCCATCACTTTCCAGGTGCTAATATTTTTTTTATAGTGTAGCTGCTGTTTGTCCTCAAAGGAGTTAAACTCTCATGGTCCCCCCAGGGATCCATTAGACAGACCAAACAATTACAAAGTATTCGATTATAGTTGGTCTAGGTCAGAATAGTGCTTGTTCGTTCTCTCTTTTGTGTTGTGCATGATTATTTTATTACAAGTTAATATCCTTTAATAAAATGATAATTTCCATGATAAAATTAATTATTTGGATACTTACTTACTGTTAAAGTTAGCTTTATCTTCGTGCTGTTTGGTGTGCTTGGCATTTAAAAAAAATATAAATTTTCATAATAAAATCAATTATTTGGATACTTACCGACTGTTAAAGTTAGCCTTATATTCCGCGCCAACAGGCGAGCTGGCATTCAAACAAAAGAAGAAAATTGCTTGGCTGACCCGGAAGACTGTCTAGTTCGCCTGTTCTCCACCAGGTGTGTTTGAATGTTTTAGCGCCAGTCAGAATTCTCCTTGACAGCCCACTAAGTGTGGGGAGGCTGGGTGGGGTCTACTTTAACAGTACAGGGTAGTTAAGTATCCAAATAACAAATTTTATCATGAAAATTTATATTATTTGGGATGAATCTTACCTACTGTTAAAGTAAGCCGATTCCCACATTGAGAAAAAGGGCTCTAGGACAATTTGGTACCAGACAATTCGGTGCCAGACAATTCGGTACTAGGACAGTTTGGTACCAGACAATTCGGTACCGGACAGTTTGGTACCACTAATAACACTAAAAAGATAAAGACAAACACACAATGTACAGGCAGTCCCCGGTTAATGGCGGGCTCGGTTAATGGCGATCCGGTTTTATGGCGTTTGTCTAGCGACGAAAATCGGCAATTTTCAGCACCAAAAATCGCCGATTTCCGCTTATTGGTGCCGATAATTGGGTATTGGCACCAATACATACCTAATAGAGGCGCCGATAACCAAAAATCGGCACTTTTCGGCGCCGATAAGCCCGAAAATCGCTGATTTTCGGTTTTAATCACACCCGCAGAATGGAACCCCCACCGATAACCAAGGACTGCCTGTATACAAATTGTTTAATTATAATGCTTAGAAAATTTAAACTGCTATCAAAATTCATGTTTAATAAAATTAAATAAATTTGCAAAATGAATTTTTGCACTTATTATTTAACACAATACTTCTTTGTCTTCAGCCTTTACCATCTCTATATGGGGTCACTGTTCCGTGTAAGCCTTCTCCATCTTCTATCTTGCGTATCCTGTTCTCTTAACTCTTTCTCCCGTATGTCATTTGCTACGTTATCTTTCTATCTAAAATCTTGGCCTTCCCCTCCTCCTCCTCCCAACCACCTCCATGTCCATGACCCCTTCTACACACGATTCTCCTCACTCTGCATAACATAACCAAACCACTGCAATCTTCTTTACTGAATCTTCTTTGACACTTCTACCACTTTTACTGTCCCTCTAATGCAATTGTTCCTGATCCTATCCTTTCTCGTGACTCCACACATCCATCTCAACATCCTCATCTCTGCCACTTCCAGCTTCCTTTCTTGAGCCTTCTTTATTGACCACGTCTCAGCCCCATACACCATTGCTGGTCTAACTACACTTTTATAAAACCTTCCTTTTACTCTTGCACTAATCCTCTTGTCGCACAATATTCTGATGATCTCCTCCAATTCATCCAAGCACACTATCCTGTGGTTTGTTTCTGAGTCCATACCACCATCATCCATCACACAGGACCCAAGGTACTTGAAAGTGGTAACCCTCTTGATGTCATCTAAATGTAATTTAACTGCACCCTGTTTTCCTTCCCCTCCCATCCACAGATATTCTGTCTTAGCTCTGCTTATCCTTAAACCTCAATCCTCAAGTGCTTGTCTCCACAACTCCAGTTTTATCTCCACCCCTTCTCTAGTCAGGTACACCAAAACAACACCATCAGCAAACATCACACTCCACGGGACTTCTTCTCTGACATCTTATGTAATAACATACATCACAAGGTCAAAGATGTAGGGACTGAGAGTTGAATCTTGATGTACACTAAACTTTTCTGTTGTTCCCACAGTGCCCCTTGCCTGAGTGGTAACCTCTGCATACATATCCTGGACTACTTTAACATACTTTGCTGAAACACTCTTCTCTCTCATACATCACACTTCTTGCCTAGTTACCCTATCATATGCCTTCTCCAGATCAATAAATACTAGATGTAGCCCTCACTGTCTTTCTTCATGTTTTTCCATTGCTCACCTTAGTGCAAAAATTGCATCTACTGTACCCTTTCCCCGCATAAACCCGAATTGTTCTTCACTTATTGTTGTTTCATTCCTTATTCTTTTCTCTATAATTTGTTCATATATCTTCATAATATGAGATATCAATTTTATCTCTATAATTTGTGCAGTCTCGTATATCACCCTTTCCCTTATATATTGGGACCATAATACTATTTCTCCAGCTGTCTGGCATTTTTTCTTGGTGGTAGATCTTTGAAAAGAGGTCCCAGAGTATATCAACCCCTTCCCCTCCCAAGCATTTCAACACCTCAACTAGTATTCCATTTTTCATTTTGTCAAGTGCTCTCTTCACTTCTCTGGCGATATCTGGAACTGCTCTTACTCGTGGGTTCCCCTCTTCTCTTATTCTGGGGTTCTCTTCTTTTAATGGCTTCTCAAAATGTTCCTTCCATCTTGCTCTTATACATTCTTCCCTTGATGACAAAACTCTTCCATTTCAGTCCTTGATCTGCTTGATGTGCGTCAGATCTTTAACTGCTCTATCTCTTCTTTTTGCTATGTTGTAGATCATTTTCTGACCCTATGATGTTTCTACTTTCTCATACATCTCATTTATTCCTTCTGCCTTTACCCTTGCCACAGCCCTTTTTGCTTCCTTATTTGCGATTTTCCATTACTGAACACAATACTAAAATAAAAAATCTTAAAACTTGCAGCATTTCAAAATGTTCATCTTTATGAAGTCAAGCTTTGCAAGAGTGATTTTCACAACGCCAATATATTTTTGAACCACCAGCATTTTCTTTATGTTTATTGTAAACGTAGTTTTCGCTATCGACCGATTTCTTCACTTTCTCAAATTTACCAACTTGCAAATGGCCATTCCATAGCACATGGGCTGATAACTGATATTAAAATTCAGTTAAAAAAATAATTGACCACAGTAACAATGCTATAATTTAAAATAAGATGAAAATATACAAATGAATGGGTCACCACCACTTGACTTAGAATAATCATTTCATACCTCATTTCTTAAGGGTCTTCAGCCCCTAGCTGCAACCTCCTGTTTCTTTTACTATACAGTACCTCTGTCCATATTCTTTTTCTTCCATCTGACTTTCCACCCTCTAAAAATTAATTTCTAGTGCAACTGCGAGGTTTCCCTTCTGTTACATCTTTAAAACCTTACTATCAATTTACCTTTCAGCGATGAACGACATGACAGGTCTCAGCGCTTGGCCTTTGGCCTAAATTCTACATTGTCCAGTACCGAATTGTCCGGACGCCAAGAAAAAGGATGGTGGGTAGTGCAGCTTGACAAATTCTGCTCAGCCAAGCAAGCTAAGAGCTTCTTGTATGAAACCCAAAACATTCTTACTTGATCTGGAATCCTTCCTGGATAATACTGCCGTGGATTTCATTCAGGGTGCAAGGCTCTCATGTGTGTGCAGCCAAGAGCAGCTTTGTGAAGAAAACCACTTTGTCTTCAGCCAGAATGAATAGAAGCGGCGTGGTGAGACTCCTGTGCCTGGGTCCGAAAGCTCAAAAAATGACAGTCAACTACAGATAAACACCTATGATACAACGGTACGCTCCTGTACAACAAATGTCCCTTCTTGCTCCCCAGAAAACCAACACCTGGGATTAAAATAAAGAGCCTAAGAGATTGCTCTGTCTTTCCGTTCAGAAAAAGACTTTACCCACTACTACTTGAGGGCTAAGGGCTTTATAATTTTTTAATGCAATTTCTACATCTTTAAGATAATGAGCAGCAAAAACTGAATTGCACTTCCATTGTGCGGCATTAATTATGTCCTCAAGAGACAAATTCTTTAAAAACTAAGCCATAGCGACTGCTCTTATGCTATGGATATTTACCTTAAATAAAGGTAAGAGATCTGGATTTAGTTTTTCATGTGCTAGTCTTATTAAATGCTTAACAAAAAAAAAAAAAAGACATCATATTCTTAGATAAAGGAGTGTTAGGTTTTCCAACCCAACAAAATAAATGGTTAACTCCACCTAACAGGCTTTCACCTATCTATATAAATTTTAATAGCTCTAACAGCACAGAGCAAAGCCACTTCTTCATTCCAAGCCAAAGAGGTTAAATTTGGAATCCTTACTGTTCTCAGTAGTAGCTTAGCCTTAACATAATTCTTAGCCCTGAACAAAGGCACAAATGATCAAATGGTATCTCCTTTACAAAAGCCTACCTTATTGGAGAATGCTTGTAAATCACTCACTCTTTTTGCTGTCGCTAGGCTACCAAAAAAAGTGTCTTCATGGTCAGAAACTTTAAAGAAGCAGATTTCAAAGGCTCAAACGGATATGCAGATAAAAATCTTAACTACGTCCAAGTTCCATGAAAGAGATTGACACTGAACTTGGGGACTTCAATCTCAAATGATCTCAACACCTCTTTAAGGTCTGGATCATACAAAATATACAACTGCACATGATACAGAACTGAGGAAAGCATGGATCTATATCTTAGAATAGCAGCTACAGAAACATTCTTACTATATCTAAGATACCGAAAGAACCTGATGTTCTCTACAGAGGTACAGTGCTGGAAATCCCTCTAGAATGACACCAGGAGCAGTACACAAACCATTGCCTTTGATACAAAGCCAAGGTTGTTGCTGATCTCAATTTAAGGATAGATTTTTGAGGTACTTTAGAAAACCCCCTCACTCAGAGGAGACAATCAAGAGTCTCTAAGCGGTTAAGTGTAGCATGCGGGTCTTTGGTGGAACCGCAAGGAACTTGGTTGTCTAAGTAGATCCTTCCTTAAAGGAAGAATATGAGGGAGATCCACCAAAACAGCTAGAAGGTCTGGAAACCATTCTCTCTGAGGCCACCACAGTGCTACTAGTCATTCTGCAATGGCTTGATTCTGGAAATTTGTTCGGCACTTTCCTTATTTTTGAAAAGGGGGAAAAACATAAGCATCTATGTTGGACCAATCTTGAAGAAACGCATCAACTGCCCAAGCCTGAGGGTCGTGGCATGGAGAACAATACACTGGATTTTGTTGCTCACTGATGTTGCAAATAAGTTATTTGGTGCTCCCCACAGACTCCACAGCGACTGGCAGACTTGCAGATGTAACGAACATTCTGTGGGTGGGACTTGTCCTTTCCTGCTCAACTGATCTTCCAAAACATTGTTTACCTGGATTGAACTATGGAACCAAAACTAAGTTCCTGGCTTCTGCCCACTGAAGCAAATTCTCTGCTATCAGAAACATTGACTTTGTTCTCGCACTGCTCTGGTTTCTGATGTATGCCAAAGAGGTGGTATTGTCTGAAAATACTGCTATTACCTTTCCTCTGGCTAGGTGTTCACACTGAAGGAACAACTTCCATACAGCCAACAGTTCTAGATTGTTTATGTGCAACACCATCTCTTATGAAAGCCATATCCCAGGCATGCTCCCTAGCCTGTCATTGAAGCATTTGAAAACAAGGTGAGGTCTGGGCTCATTACCTCTAGGGATGTCCCTGTCCCCAATGATTGAGCTAGCCAAGTAACAGATCCTTGGCCTCAAAATTCCGTTGCAAGAGTTAGCCAACATTAGCCAGCTGTCTAAACAGAGCAGAATTCTCACTCTTAAAAGATGACATCATCCCCCTACTGGCACCTACTGGCACTAAAATCCTCATGAATACCTGAGGTGCTGTACACAGACTGAAGCAAAGAGCCCTGAATTGAAATACTTTCCCTGCAAACACAAATCACAGGAACTTGTGTGACTGAGGATTTATTGGAATGCGGAAATAAGAATGTCCACCGATATCATCCAGTCGTTCTTCATCGTGCTGGATGATTCCATGGAGAATGGGGATAGATGAATGAATGTGTTGAGTTTGGACACATCCAGTACTGGGTGCCACCCTCCGGACATCTTTGGCACCAGAAAAAGTTGGTTGTAAAACCACGGCGAGTTGTCTGACACCTGCTCTATCACCTTCTTCTCTAGCAATGATACCATCTTTTTCTGAAGTATAAGAAGCTTTTCCCGCTGATAAAGGTAAGATGGAAAAGCAATTGGAGACAACATCAGAGGGGGAGGAGACAGAGAAGGAATTACATAGCCTTCCTCCAGTACCTCCACCACCCAAAGTTCTGCTCCTAAGTCTCTCCAAACTTGCCAGAAGGCCTGAGGTCGACCTCCTACTGAAACCTGAGGGCATAAAGCTTCATTTCTTTCTAAAAACCTTAGAAGCTTTGGTTTTATTGAAGCTTGATATGGACCTATGAAAGGTCTTAGCAACTGGAGACGAGTCAAGAGATGAGGAGGGACAATCTCGACTGGATGGCCAAAAGGAAAAGAAGGAGCAGGTCCTTTATTACCTGCCTTAAAAGATTGTCTGATAAACTCCCTATTTTCCTGTAGGGAAATATCCTCCCTTACTGCCTTAAACAGGGACGGATTAAGTTGATCCGAAGCAGAAGCAAAAACTGCAGCCATTTTCTGAGTAGGAGAGACCTTAGACACGAGATAAAGCACAATTGTTCTCTCTTCTTCAAGGCCCAGTTAGAGAAGGCATAAAAACATTCTCCTGTTGCATCCAAAATAGCTTTGTCCAGGCAGGTCAAAAAATCTAAGGACCCCTCCCAAGCTTTAATTAATCCCACTGGTGCCAGAAAGTCCTTAAGATGGGGCACACAGGCAGCAATAGAACTAAGTGAAAGCTCAGCAAAAGACAAGACTTCAATAATTCTAAACAAAGGCTTGGACAAAGTCTCTGCCTCTGCATCAGACCAAAGCACCTTGCCAGTCTCAAGAGAACGTTTCTTCATAGCATTGAGACAAGCTAAGAAATCAGAATCGTCGACTGAAGATGGTTTAAGTGCCAGTATTGAGCCTGTGTTGTAAGAGGTGGCTCTCTGCGACTTCATAGAACCAGGAAGACTAGAGCTGGCACACTTGGAGGGAGCTTTGTGCGCCAAAACACGAGATAGTAGTTTGTCAAAACATGCTCTAATTGAAGGAAAAAGTCTAGGCTTCTTAAAAGACTTAGTGGGTGCTGAAATACCAGAAGAAAACACAGACCTAGTCTCTACAGAACTTCTTTCCTCCATGAAATGAGGATAAAGAGAAGAGCAACATTCTAGCAAATGCTGAAAGACCGAAGGAGACTCTTCTTCCGCCAGCTGCAGAGTCAGGGTGACAGCAGCTGACTCCTTGCAATGAAATTCCTACTCGATGGGAAGGGAGACTGCATGAAAAGCAGTCTGCAGTTGTCCATTTAAGGTGATACAAGTCGGCAAAGCAGAAGACAAGGCGCCACCAGGTGTCAAAGAAAACGGGACTTGTAAGGGAGAGGGAGGGGAGAAGGGTCAACGACACCTAACTCCACCTCATCCGAGAGCATCTCAATTGGCTTAAGAACATTCCCAGATGACACATCTTTAGAAAGTAAAGCAGCTACAATGTTATCTAGTTTGGAAGCAACAGTAGAATCTGTAACCATAGTAGGATGGGAATGAGAAATATTAACAGCGCCAAAGGACTTTCCAACAGCAGAGGAAACAGCATGTAAAGAATGAACAGGTGCATTTCGAGGAGACAGAAATAGCAGAGAAAGATTTAGAATGAGACGTAGATGCAGACGAAACAGGTTGAACAATTGACTGAGTCAACATAACAAAGTTAGAACAACTTGCTACAGGCATATTATCATTAATAACAATGTCTAAAAAGCACCTACATTGTTACTCTTATCAGTTCTAGCAACCTCATTACTAGCTACTGATGATGGTGAAGTCAAAATACAGTGAGAAGACTTACGCTTATCAAAGGAATCTTTCAGTGAACACATTAAACAGGATTCAGACTATTATAAGGAGCGGTAGGAGTTGGAGGGCACAGAACCCCATCGCACCAAGAACCGACCCGGTTCCCTAGCAGCAGACTGTTCCAACTGTCGCAGGGCAGTCCTAGGCTAGGGCTATGTACAGGTGAGGATACTGACACCTTACCTCTAAAAGGAGAATGCAAAAATGATCGCACACTATGGGGGACTCAGAACGGTTCCCTATCATAAATTCAGTTAAATCTTTAACAGATTCCAAAATAAGGTTTACATCTTGTTCTAGTTTCTTCATACGCTTTTCCTGAACTGAAAGGGGAGCAGAAGGAGGAGCTAACAAGGAAATCTCATTACTAGCCATACAGTCGACACCTGCCTATTCGCAGTTTGGGATTTGCGGTTTCACCTATTTGCGGATTTTTCTGTGGAACTTATCCTCGAACTATCTGCAAAAAATTTGGTAATTCGCTGATTTTTTCGTCGAGAAATAGTCACTAATTACCGTATTTTCGTGTTATTTTTATGATAAAAAAATTATTTACTAATTTTCTAATATTAATATTAATGTAAAAACAGCAAAATATTGATAAGATGTATTTTTTTATGCATATTAAATATTTAAGAACAGCATTTAACTCTACTTGTGAATTTCCAATGTTTCCCCTATGTATTGTAAAAAGAAAACAGGACTGCTTCAATATTGTATGAAAGAAAATGGATGTTCCTGGATATAAGGGTAACTTGAATAGTTTTCACACTTAGCTGTAAGCCATATATTTTGAAGGGTAATGTTGTAAGATGACTTTGAAATGATATTAAGGTGTTTTAGATGATATTTTAAGGTATATTTGGTGTAGGATGATAGTTTAAGGTATACATTTGGTGTGTGAACTACTAAAACAGGCAGTTATAAGCATTTCTGAGGGGGGTTTCGGTATTCCTGGGTGGGTGTGGTTCGCATCCCCATGAATACTGGGGGATAACGACCTAGCAGGGCTAAGTACAGATGAAGGGCCACTAGGAAGGGAAGAAAAGACAGGTTTATCACCTGCCAGAACCAACTGCTTACCTTCTTTTCCTATATCTGACATTCTTAAGCATACAGTCCATAGACCAATCCCTACATTCCTCACATCTAATTTCTACATCACACTCAGCACCCCTGCAGCAGGTACAAACAGTATGTGGATTTACCTCAAATTTTGGCATCCTGCTTACACAGTAATCACTCCTACATAACCTGATGTTATTTGTTTTGCTAGGAAGATTAAAATTACAGTACTGTGATCAGGAGCCAACAGCCAAAAATCATAGAATACCAACAATCGACCTATACCCAATGGCAGCAAGGAGAATTCTGACTAGAGCTAAAACATTTGAACACACTTGGCAGAGAACAGGTGAACTAGATGGTCTTCTGGTTCAGCCAAGCGATTTTCTTCTTTTGTTTGAATGCCGACTCGCCTATCATTGTAGAGTATAAGGCTAACTTTAACAGTAGGTAAGATTCATCCCAAATAATTCAAAATACAATTGGCTAACCCACTCAGACTGTCACTGAAGTCATCTGTTTCCTACCAGACAGTGTTGGAATGTTTACGTTCTTGTCATACTTCTTCATGCCATCCACTAAGATGTGGGGAGGCTGAGTGGGTTTCCACTTTAACAGTAGTTAAGTATCCAAATAATTAATTTTATTCTGAAAATTATCATTATTTGGAATGAATCTTACCTACTGCTAAAGTTAGCTAACTACAACACTGAATGAGGATGGTGGGTTAGTGCAACCAGACAATCGGTGTTCAGCCAAGTGAACTAAAAGCTTTTTTAAAAGGGGAGAAAAGTTTCTCAGCATTCCTGCCAGATGTATGATCCTTACTGGTAAGTACTGTCGCCAAACGTTGGAACTGTAACAGAGTGTAAGGTCCTTGTAGCAAGACTTGTCAGAGAGGATTCTTACAGGGGAAAAAAGGACTGTATCTCGTAGAGTACTGGTGACTAATGTGCCTGAGTCGAAAGCCCATAACCGATAGTCCAAAACTGAAGACAACTACCACTATCAGATCAGGTGCAGTGCAACAAAAGTGTACCTTCATGCTCCCAAAATTCAATACAGGCAGTCCCTGGTTATCGGCGATCCAGTTTTACGGGGCTTGTCTAGCGACAAAAATCAGCAATTTTCGGTGCTGATATGCGCTGATTTCCGCTTATCGGCACTGATAACTGGGTATTGGCATCAATACATACCTAACAGAGGCGCCGATCTCTGGTTTTCGGCACCGATAAGTGCCAAAAATTGCTGATTTTTGGTTATCGGCGATTTTTGCTTATCGTCACGCTGTCAGAATAGAACTCCCACTGATAACCGGGGACTGCCTGTAGCGGGATTTCTAACAGCTAACGATAAGATAGAAGCAAAGTTACTATCATATCTGGTTCAAGAAAAAGAGTCCCCACTGCAATGAAAGACTAAGGGCTTAATACCTCATGTTAAAACTGAACATTCACAAATAATGAGGCAAAAACAGTTATAACTCCCCTGAGTTGCAAGACAACCTTCTCTAGAAAAAAGTTTTAAAGGAAATAAAGACATGTTTACAGTACTCAGGAATCAACTCTGTGTGCATAGACTTTAGCCATCTTGGACATAGGAATGTTTGGCCTTCTAACACCACAAGATGGACACAGGAATGTTTGGCCTTCTAACACCACAGATAAATTCTTAACTTCTCTTCTTACTGGTCCAGGTAAACCCAGAGAGTTCTAACTGGACTTAAGACAGCCATCTTTTCATAGCTACCTAAGTGGTTAAATCGGTCACTGTCACAAATCTGGGAAGGGCTTAAAATTCTAAGTATTTCCTCTAAGCAATGAATGAAAAGAGAGGTTGCCACTAGAGCAAAGCCAAAGAACAAGATAGGGCTTGAAGCTCAGTACTATAACCTCTTACTAGGTTTAATCTGGACATAAAGAAACCCACTTCTTTACTGTCTACCAAAGCAGTTAAATTAGGCACTGTAACAAAACTGGGAAGGGCTTCCTCCTCTATATCTTTTCTCTGAGGCAAAGAAAGAAAAGAGAGGGGCTGCCACTAGAACAAAGCCCCATACAAGAAAGGGCTTGGGGCTCACTAATACACTTTGCTGCAACAAGAGTGTCTTCAAAGTTCTTAAGTGATGTCTTATCAAAGGGCTTAACTGAGGTTATGTTAATGTCTGAAGGCTTTCAACTAAATTTTTTGTGAAACATTATTGGAAGATGAAATTTCCAGCACAAAAGATTGAAAATCTATTCATTAATGGAAGATGAAATTTCCAGCACAAAAGATTGAAAATCTATTAAAACTTTAAATTGTGAGCAATATTCCAGTCAGCATGATGCTGAACTGAAAGCAATGATAAGTGGTATCCTTGATTCCGGTGACAGAAAACTGCTTAGCGTATCTGGAATACTGGAGAGCTTAAATCAAGATATCTAGTGGAATGGGTGCTGGATATCACTCAGGACAAGCACCAAGATCAAAAACTAATCACTGCTATTGAAACACAAGTCCAACAGTAGAGGGCCTTCTAGATGTAAGGAATGCTTCCTTGGCCACACTAGAAATGCCCTTAGCTTATAACAAGCAACTGACAATCTCCACAAGGTGAGATGAAGTTTGTGGAGGTCTGATGGAATCTTCTCGAATAAGTCTGTCTGAAAAATCCTTCCTGGATGAAAGAAGATGAGGAACATCTACCACCAAGAGAGAAAGTTAGGGGTTACCATTCCCCTGCCACAAATGCACTAATAAAATCATCCGTGTGATCTGTAAAGTTCACAACCCGTTGAGTATTTCCTCAAAAACAGTCAGCAGAGGAAAAACCTATGTGTCCCTATTTGACCAATCTAGAAGGAAAGTGTTCACTGCCCGTGCCTGAGAATCCTGGCATGAAGGGCAGTAAACTGGCAGTGTAGTGTTTTTGGCAGTTGTGAAGAGATGGGTGTTTAGGCCTCCCTAAAGGTTCCACAACTTCTGGCAAACCTGCGGCAGAGGAGACTATCTCACTGGAGACCTTGCCCTTACTGCTGAGTTGGTCTTCAGTACCAAGGTTTCTTCTTAGGACAAAACGAGGAAATGGAATGACATTACTGAACTCTGTCCAGAGAAAAAGGAAGTTTCTTTATTAGCCTCAACAAAATTCTTGATTTGTGTCTCCTTGTCGTCTTATGTGAGAATCGAAACTTCTATAAGACAATTCAAAACTGCCAAGAGCTGTAGGATGTTTACACTTCCACTTCCTGACATCAAATGTTTCTCAAAATGGACCCTCAATTTGCCTCAGAGACATCTGAGGACAGTGTAAAGGTTCTTGAGGTCTGCAGGCCAACCCATATATAGATCTCAATAGTGGTAGAAAATTGTTATCCTTCTATCTGTTGGTGTGGTGAATTCACACCCACAAACAACACAACACGCAACACTCACCTGATCTTCGGTTGCTGGAGATGGATAAGGTCCACGGTCGCCAATCACAGCACACAACCATTAAACAAAAACTTAAACCGACCCTCCACCAACAACGAACAAACAAAAAAAAGAAGAGACATGAACCATTAATGCTGGTACCAAAAAAAACAGACGAACTCCCCGTTCACTTTCAAGGTTGGACCTCAACTGCCCAAGACCTCCCCAAAAAACGAAAAACTCCCGACAGACCGACAGACAGAGAGACAGCCGTAAAACCAACTCCAACAACCGAACCACTCACAATGACAATTACACTCTCTCTCTCTCTCTCTCTCTCTCTCTCTCTCTCTCTCTCTCTCTCTCTCTCTCTCTCTCTCACAAAACGTTGGGAAATGCTAAATAAAAACAAATTTCTGATCCCTCTATATTTCTCCCCCCTTTTAGCATTTCCCAACCAACACCTTTCACACCTCTTTCAAATCGCCTTACGCAACACCCACGGATGCTCCCTAGCAGGTCCTCTAGATCGCGTTCACGGGCACGTAATCATTCTCTCAGACTCGCTCTCACTTCCAGCAACATTCAGATTTACATTTTCTCCTCCATTCTCTCTCAGATTCACGCTATCTTCTTCACTATTACCACTCTCAATTTCATCCACAATCTCATCTATACCCTCTAACTCGTTCCCAAATACCTCCCCAATTCTTCAACTAACCCATCCCATTCGCTCATTGACCTTTCCAATTCTTGCAACGATTCATTCATGCTTTCAATCACTCGTCTATCACTGCTACGCTCTCTTACTCTTACACTTTCGCTCACCTCCAACCGTTCACTAACCCCTACACGTTCAGTCAACTCAGTTATATCAAACCCGCATATGCTATACGTTCTATCCATACCATCCCATTCATCCGTATTACACGCTTTATCACTCATTTCCACTTTGGCACTCACACCCCTATCACACAACTTACGACCATTCAGTTTACTTACGTTCTTCCCTTTCTTACGTTTTCTACCATACTCTATCAAAACAAATTGCTGATCCTCATGCAACAACCCCTCACGTACATGCATCACACGCACCGCTTGCATCCTGGAGGATCCACCCATTTGAACCCCCTTCACACTCAGTTTCCCAATTCGCTGTCACAGTCACCCTCTTTTCGTCTACATACACTTGATACATGCCCTTCCATTCCACATTCGTCACACTTCGCTCTCGGTTCTGAACACATTCTCGCATAATGCCCATTCTTACCACAGTTGCCACATATTACATTCACTCGGGTACCCTACAACCATTAGCAATATGACCCACCTGTCCGCACCTGTAGCATTTAACCCCTATCTTTCGTACACTCCCTTACCAAATGCCCCGATTGCCCACATTGGTGAAACACGCTCCTAAAGCCCACCTACACTCATTCTTAGTATGTCCTTCCTTTCCACATCTAAAACACTTCGCTCGATTTCCACTCACCGACCTTCCCCTTTGTACACTACTATCCCTAACCCGTCCCAACCCGTTGTTCCCTTACAAACCCATCATTCATCCTCACTGGCACCTCCACATTACTTGCTCTTACACTCCTATCTATTACACTATCGGCCATTCTCATTGGGCCCCTCAACACTGCATCCCTAAAGCTTCCGAACTCTGGTACTCTCTCATCTACCCCAGCCCTTACACTTACACTTCTGCTCTCTTTTATAACCCTGTCAAGCTCATAATCTTCTACAATTTCCAAAATTTCTCCCCAAGTCAACCTTTCATTCGTCCATCTTTTCTTCTCCTTCCGCTTCAAGTTCACAAATTCTCTAACTCCATCTGGCACTGTCCCTAACAACTTCCGTACTAACTCCCTTACATTCATCTATCCCATCATCCCCAAACTTCTTCCTTGCCAACGTCTCCAGCCTACAAGCATACAGTGACAAGGTTTCCCCAGCTTTCATTCTTGCCTCATCAAATTCATTCTTCCTCTTATACTTAACACTCGCTTTCATACGCCTCGCTTGCTCAACTAGTCTAGCTTTCATCTTGTCATACTCAACATCCCCCACACTCATAATAACCCTATACATATCAAATAGAAACCCAGTCAAATACTCTCCTAATTCTCGTGCCCACACTCTCTTACTTTCCCCATACTTATCCTGACAAAACCTTTCATACTCCCTAAAGAAATCATGCACATCCCTACTTCCATACTCATTATACTTTTCACACCGGGTACCTCCCTCACATACATAGCCTTTCTCACTTCTTTCTCACTTTCACTCTCACTTTCGCTACTTTCGCTCTGTCCTTTCATACCCTCTTCCGAATACAAAGAGTCCACTTCTGCACTTACATTCATCTTACTCATTACACTCTTCTTCCCCCTCTTTTTATCCACTTTTATCCACTCACCTCCATCCACCTCACTATCACTACTGCCTTCACCCTCTCCCTTCTTTCCTGCCTTTCTCACCTCCTTACCCTTCTTACCAGTTTCCTTTCCCTTTCCCTTCTTCCCTTTTTCTTCCCCTGACTTATCCTTACTTTCCCTCTGTTCCTTCCCTTGCTTTTCATTCCCTTTTTCCTTACCCTGCCTCTCATTCCCTCGTTTCTTACTTCCTATTCCCATATCACTTTCATCACTCACGCTTCCATTCACTACTTCCTCCTTTTCTTTCTCTCTTGCCCCTTCACACGTTCCAGAGAACCTGCCTCCAACAGCCCCTTCTCCAAAAACACCCTTGAACATACCTTTCACCATTTCTTCCACACCTTTCATCATTCCCTCCAACTTTTTATCCATCCTCTCTTCCATCCTCTCTTCCATTCTCTCTTCTGACTCTTTCATCTCCCCTTTCATTTCTTCTTTTGCACTTCTTAGCATTCCCTCCACCTCCTCCAACTGACTCCTCAATCTCTCATTCTCACCCCTCAACCACGTATTCTCCTCTCTCAACCTTACCAGTTCCTCTTCCATCCTTCTCTTCAGTCACACTACCAGCCACCAATCTCACTTGCAGCTGCAATACCAGCTGCCCCACGTTGGCGCCAAATATTATGTTGGAATTCACACCCACAAACAACACAACACGCAACACTCACCTGATCTTCGGTTGCTGGAGATGGATAAGGTCCACGGTCGCCAATCACAGCACACAACCACGAAACAAAAACTTAAACCGACCCTCCACCAACAACGAACAAACAAAAAAAAGAAGAGACATGAACCATTAATGCTGGTACCAAAAAAAACAGACGAACTCCCGTTCACTTTCAAGGTTGGACCTCAACTGCCCAAGACCTCCCCAAAAAACGAAAAACTCCCGACAGACCGACAGACAGAGAGACAGCCGTAAAACCAACTCCAACAACCAGACCACTCACAATGACAATTACACTCTCTCTCTCTCTCTCTCTCTCTCTCTCTCTCTCTCTCTCTCTCTCTCTCTCTCTCACAAAACGTTGGGAAATGCTAAATAAAAACAAATTTCTGATCCCTCTATATTGGAAAAAGAATCTTTCAACAAGAGACAGTTGATCCTCACCCTGAAAAATAACTGACTGGGTTAGAAAAGCAGAGATAGTCACCCTTGACAAAATGTCCACTCCTAAGGTTAGGCATACAACATAATTCTCATCATAACAAATTGGCGAGAAACGAACCAGTCGCCCAAATATGGGAGAATTACAGTTCTCTGATTCCAAGCAAATGAATCCACACTGCTAAGACTTCAAGTAACAGGAGAATACTTTATTTTGACTGAAGGGAAGTGGAAGTACATGTCCTACATGTTGAAAGAACTTATCCTTTGCCCTTCCGAAAAGCTGCCAGGACCCGTGCCCATGGCTCGATGGCCTAGTTGCATAACAACTATCCAATTTACCCTTCCAAACTCCGGACTTTTCTGTGTGAAGAGTGTGGAGAGAAGGATATTAGGAATTCGATGAGGGTAAAATATAACAAAAAAAGTACAAAGTATCTATTCCTGAGAACCATCACTTTGCCAGACACTTCTGAAAATCTGCACACAGCCTTCTGAGGATCCACACAGCCTACTTGAACTGGGAGTTCAAAACTTCAGTGAAGGTTACATGTGTCAAATTTTCACTGAGAATGTGAACCAGAACACTACTGAAGAAGTAAGAGAGCAAATTGGGAAATTCTACATGGAACTTTGGTGCAAAAAAGGCTGTTAGGGCTAAACCCTAGAGGGAAGACTTCAAAAGTAGTGCTATGAATTTCTAATTTCCTGATGGCCTTAACACTTGGGGGTTAAGGAGACAAGATGGACCACTGTCACAAACAGCTACTAATGGTTGAGCTGGGCTACCTATATGATATTACACAACTGTTTCTGTTACTTTACAACAGAGTTGTAAAAGGTTTCCGTTACTTTACAAGAGTTGCAAAAGGAATAAGACATTCCTTCCATTAGACTCGGAAGTAGGTCTATCATCTTCAAGACTAATATAACTATAATCATCACCATATCTTAAATGTACAGTATTATTTATCTGTTATAGATTGATATATCCAGCACTATGTCCCAAAATTCGGCCATGAAGCCATTAGGCCAGTGTTTATTCTTAGGTATGAAAGCCTAACCTATGGCATTTAGGCCTATGTTACCCTAGCCTAAGATATAGTAATCATGGGATAGCTTAGCCTAATGTATTGTAGCCTATGTTAATTTTTGACCTATATGTCTTATAACACAGTCTGCATATACATACCGTACATATCTACAAATGCAAGCAAAAAACATTACAGTACATACATATAAATATTACTCTTATAGTAATAGAGCTGTAGTGCTAAGAACGAGATACCACATTCAAAGGTATTTTCACCTCACAATTAGGCCAAATTACCTTACCTTTTAGAGGAGTCTTCGCTTCCTAGGTCCAAGAACTAGAAACTGCAAGTTGAACAGAGGAAGGTGAAAAACGTACAGCATAACTTAAGATGTAACCCAGCTCTAAGCAGCTTCAAAACTGGAAAAGGATTCATCTTTGGCAAAAGGAAGCAAAAATGGAACAATGCGAGCTATGAATCACTGTGAGTAAAGAAGGTAAAGGGTTCCTGCATAACATCACCAAGTAACCTCTATGATGGTGGTGTCGTCTGCATGGAGGGGGAAAGGGGGGTCTCTTGCGTGAAGCCATCACATAACTGTGAATACATCCGAGGCAAATACTGAAAAAGCAAGAGCTGAGCTATCAGCAGGCTAATGCACTCTAGATAAGTAAGTGGCGGAAAAGGAACAGCCACTACAGGCAGTCCCCGGTTAACGGCGGGCTTGGTTAATAGTGATCCGGTTTTATGGCGCTTGTCTAGCAACGAAAATCAGCAATTTTCGGCGCCGAAAATCGCCAATTTCCATTTATCGGCGCCGATAATTGGGTACTGGCGCCAATACATACCTAACAGAAGTGCCGATAACCAAAAACCGGCACTTTTTGGCGCCGAGAAGCCTGAAAATTGCTGAAAAAGCGCCGGAAATCGCCAATTTTCGGTTATCATCACACCTCCAGAACGGAACCCCCGCTGATAACTGAGGACTGCCAGTATACGAAAAGGAATAATTGTCACAAGTTGATGAATACGAGACGAAAGAGAGGAAAACTAAGTAAGGGGAGGAAAGGTTATCGTCCACTTGGGGACGATTCCGGGGCGGGGTGGGGAGCACAATAAAACAGCAAAACAGATACATGGCTCAGAACTACTGAGGCAAACATATGCCAGAATTCCTAACTCTACTGTCTATCTACATTACAATACACTCTCTAAAAGGGATAAAATGGGAGCCCAGTGTTGCCAGCTTAGAGGAAAAAACCGCCATGTTTAGCGGATTTCAGGTTGTCACAGTTCGTAATACTCGGGCCAATGAATGCAAGAGATGAACTCTGAACACATCCTGAGTTGTTCGGTGCCAAACCCGAACCAGAAAAAACATTTGAGTGAGAGGTGTCGAAGGAAACCTTGGTCCTGAGACACTCCTTGGTTCCCTGTTGGAGGAGACAATCAAACGACGCAGGGCAGTCAAGAGGGAGGGCTACAGACAGATGCCAAGGCTCTGACACCTTCTCTCTCATGGGGGAAACTGAAAAAGGTTGAAAACTGGAGGGGGCGATCTTAACCCTAACATTTTCAATCGAAATCTTAACTAATAAAAGAATATACCTGCGTGTCACTTATCATTTTTCTCCTGAACCACATAGGGAGCAGAAGGCGTAGCAGAAAGAGAGGAAATAACCAAGGCTTACAGGTAGGTTAATGGAGGAGAAGCAACACCTGAAGACAAAAGAAAAAGACTGCGTAGGCTACTGGTGTGCCCTACCTAAGTCTGTGTAAATTATCAGCCTCTAACATCTTCCAATACTACACAAAATTTACATCCTCTCATCAGATCACTCAAAATCTACATATTAAGAAAACCACCCTCGTGCCAGAGCAGCCAGTCAGACATAGGCTTTGTGGTCATCTTGCAAAATCTAAACACTTGGTTTTCACAAAGTCTTTCCTAAGCAACCTAATGCTTTCATCTCTGCTTCATGTAGATGACATAAGGAAAAAACATAAACAAGCATAATACCGTACAGGAGAAAATTAGCCAGAAATTGTCAAAATATTACTAAAACCAATCTGATCACCCGTATAACAGGTCGGCATGAAGAAATATGACAAGAACGTAAACATTCCAACATCATCTGATGGGAAACAGATGACTTCAGTGACAGTCCAAGTAGGTTAGCCAAGTGTATTTTGAATTTTTTTAAATGCCGATCACACCAAACAGTGTAACTATAAAGCTAACTTTAACAGTAGGTAAGATTCATTCCAAATACAGGCAGTCCCCACTTATATGTGGCATTGGTTAACAGCGTTTCAATTTTACTGTGCTTGGCTAAGGACGTTGTTAGCCATATTGTCTGCGCTGGTAAGTTTATCAGCGTCGGTAAGTGGTTTATCAGTGCTGATAACTGGTTAACGGTGCAGTTGAGCGGTTCATCGGTGATTATGGCATCATAAATGCCATTTATCACCATAATTATTGTGATGTTCCCGTTAACGACAATTTTCGGTTATCGGTGCTCAGCTGAGAACGGAACCCCCGCTGTTATCCAGGGACTACCTGTAATGTGAACTATTTAACTGTATTTATTGTAAACATACTGCATTATCTGTTTACCCAAGTTTCAACCAATGATATACAATTGCTTAAGTTGATTCATGATGTGTTTTGGACAATTAAAGATTCGTAAATTTTTGTATGCCATGCCATATAAATAAACAGCAAGTGTGTACTTCAGTTAGGTTCAACACAATGCATAAATATACACATACACAAGCAAAATTGGAGTAAGTATACACCTGAACACAGACTGAGACACTGATGGGCAAGACAAGTTTTCACAAAAAACAGGTGGGCAGTCAATACCAATACTATTTTGTAATGGGTTCAAGTTTTTCAGTTTGCAGGTATTTCAACTTCCGAAAAGCTTATTTAATATTAAAATCAATAAACATTTAAAAAAAATAAAACACAGTATTTTCAAACAAATAAGTTAGAAAAGGTCATAAGACAGTTGAAGCTGACAAATGCACTCCCAACCCTCCCCACTCAGCTCTCTTGACCCTCCCACCCTGTAAGCGATTACCATGGCCAAAGCCCCATCCCCCAAACATACTCAGCCACTCAAAAGGGACAACCAGAATGGCATTTACATGATGCTGCTACTGTACATTTGCTAATCTTCTTTCTCTCTCTGGGTTAGTTTTTATACAGGCAGTCCCCTGTTATCGGCGGGGTTCTGTTCTGAGGGTGTGATGATAACCGAAAATCAGCACAAACCAAAAATCGGCAATTTTCGGGGTTTATTGGCGTCAAAAAGTGCCAATTTTCGATTATCGGCGCTTCTGTTAGGTATTTATAAGTGGCAATACCCAATTATCGGCGTCGATAATTGGAAATCGGCGATTTCCAGCGCCGAAAATTGCCAATTTTCGTCGCTAGACAAGCCCCATACAACCGGATCGCCATTAACTAAGCCTGCCGTTAACTGGGACTGCCTGTATATATAAAAAAGAGATTTTTCAAGTCTGGCCCACATAATCAGTTTTGGCATATACTAGATGAGAGAGAGAGAGAGAGAGAGAGAGAGAGAGAGAGAGAGAGAGAGAGAGAGAGAGAGTTTTATATATTTTATATATATTATACTGAACATTTTGATTTTTATTTTGTGTACAGTGCTAAACAGTTTATTCTATGTTGTTTATAAGCCGAATAAATTGTATTTTTTGTTGTTTATAATATTTACTGTATATGTTAGGTGGTATTGACAGGGTAACAGGAGTAAGGGTACGAAGTTAACATTTTACACCTGTAAAGTGTTTTCTGATCATATCTGGAAATTTTCATTGTCTGGCAGTACTTTAGATATGGGAGAAATTACTGTATATGTGTATATATATATATATATATATACATACATATACAGTATATATATATATATATGTACTATATATATATATTCTACATACATACATATATACATATACAGTACAGGCAGTCCCCGGTTAACAGCGGGCTCGGTTAATGGCGATCCGGTTTTATGGGGCTTGTCTAGCTATGAAAATCGGCAATTTTTGGCATCGAAAATTGCCAATTTCCGCTTATTGGCGCCGATAATTGGGTATTGGCGCCAATACATACCTAACAGAGGCGCCGATAACCGAAAATCGGCACTTTTCAGCGCCGATAAGCCCGAAAATTGCCGAAAAAGCGCCAGAAATCGGCGATTTTCAGTTAGTGGCGATTTTCTGTTATCATCACACCCCCAGAACGGAACCCCCGCCGATAACCGAGGACTGCCTGTACACACACACACACATATATAATATATATATATATATACATATAATGTCAAATAAAAAATTATCTGTTCAAAAAGGATTGCCCAGATGCACAACAAGCTAATGTAAGGTAATGATTTAATGCTGAAACAATAATACCTTAAATAAAGTGAGAGATATTACTACCCTATGCCCTTATGTATTATCCAATAAAAGCTGTATAAAATGTGGCAAATAAATGAGCTTAACGGTGCAGGTTTCAACTTTCAAAAGGAGTTTTTTTTCTGTAAATACTAAATACTTAGATTGATTCTGTTCAGAGTATTCAATATTGAGTGAAAAATGAAAAACTACATCTCAGCTTCTTTAACTGTGTTATCCTAGCAAATTGTAAAGCCAATTTTCAGTTTTTAATAAGTCCCAGCAATTATCTTCATAAATAAAACTTGCTGCTGTAAGCTAAAACATACTTTTACTGTGCACATTTTAGTGGCCTTACAAGAGAATGGTGCTACAATTGTGTAAGCTACTAGTAGGTGAAGATAAAGAAAAAAATTTTTTAGCTATACTCACTGCACGTTATACTCAGAGATCCCAGTATTAGGAGAAATTCTGTTCAAAATTTCTTGATCTCCAGGAAGTGGGCATCCTAAAGTCTTATGGAGATGGATGTAAAGTTGCTTTAGAGCTGCTCCATGACTTACAACCAAAATATTTTCAACACTGTCACATTCTTGCAAAAGCTGGAATAAAAAAATCTTAATATTATGTGAACTATAAAAGTAATGTCAGCTTCTACATACATAAAGGGGAGTGTGATAGAAAAACAGGGAAAGCAGAGATAATCTTGGATTGATGTATGAGTAAAAGAGTGAATTTGATTGTCCTTCAATTGATCGTGACATCTGTAATGTCTGAAAAGAAAAATATATAAATACGGTACAGGAAAATCTAAATATACATTACTATAATGTAATGACTAATCAAATACATACATATCTGTTATACTACAATGCCATACCTACATAATTCACAATGTTGAAACTTCCAGGTCAAAGACCCTTCAAAATAAACTTAGTAAAGTATCAATACCAATAGTTAATAAATGTATGTAAAACCCAATTATAATTGAAATGTGAAATCTTATTTCCTGATCAAAACTAAATTTACTAGTCGACAGGACTTTTTTATAATGGGAATTATTAAGGAATTTTCTTACTGGCCAAATAGAAAAGCATTATGAAGCAGTTTACTGACTGTAAACTGGTACTGTGCTGTACTTAAATATTGTGTCCTTACCTACATACAATAGCAGTCTACAAATCAACAATTGTAGCTTGTATATGAGATAAAAATTTCATAAGTACCAGTGAAGCAAAATCAAATGTTTCTTTTGTCATATTTTATTTTGAGGCCTATCTTTAAGAATTATAAAACCACACCTAAACTTGAACCCATTTAATGTGGGCTCTCACTGGTGTTACACACTCTTGGAAAAAGAAAATGCAGTCTGGTATTGCAGAATGCCATTGGCCCTCATAAACTTTTCAAAATCATCATAGTGCCTCTTCCTCGGTATCCCTGTTATTGTTTATGTTGACCCTGGTGATTCTGTATAATACACACACAGTATATATATATATATATATATATATATATATATATATATATATATATATATATATATATATATATATATATATATATATATATATATATATATATATATATATATATATCTTATATATATATATGTATATATGTATGTAGTGGGGAAGGTATTAAATTCTTATAAACTGTCTGTTGTTCTGCGTGCTTTCACTTCCGTAGGAACAAGTTGCTAGATAATTAACTATATTGGAGCTTCACTTAATGTGCTCAGATGTTGGTTATCTTCCAAATCTTCACAAGTTTTCCTTTTATATATTTTGGTTAAATGAAAATTATGTTTCCCCTTAAATGCAATTATTTTAGTCTTTAAACCGTATAACTTTTCCACCTTTCAATGGGTAGTAGTGACCGAGTCTTTATCTTAAAAGGCATTGTAAAATTCTTGGACTTAGAATTTCACTTAGTCTATGGGCATTCAGAAATTTTCTATAAGATCACAAGTTACTTCGAGCTTTCACTGTCACCTCTCCACACATCTCACACACTCCCTGCCCTGATGCCTTTTTCTAACTGACTCTCCTTCCAGAGGAACGTATATATAGGTATTCATTCGATGCCAAAATCTGGTATAATTTTCCTAAGTTTCCTCTAGATGGGCTTCCCTTTTCCATTAATGTTTCACGTTTAATTATCTATACAATTCATTCAATGGTTGTTATCGAGTTAATGTTATGGTGTGTAAGAGGTCACCGGGCGAGGTCAAGACTTCAATTAGTTCTTCTTACCCATGCTGCATAAGATAAACACTTTGATTTGAATGGGCAACGAACGGTCAAACTCGGCATCTGGGATCACTTAGTTTCATTATCGCCCCTTTTCTGTCTTGCTCTCTCTGTGTCTTTATTGAAGATTTTTTGTATGGCCTCGTGCATATGTTTATTCAATTACAAACTCGATTCCATTATAATCTTGGCCAGCTAACCAGCTGACTCCGGCAGCTCTAGCTAAACTAAGGCAAAAATAATATATCTACGAGGACTCCTAACACACACTTCTTAGGAAAATCACATAATTTATAAGATATAACTTTTAAAGAATTAAATTGAATATAAAAATGATCATTTCTTCAATCAAATTGAAATAAGATGTTCAAATGTATTTGTAAAACAAAACAGAATTTGCTATCCGAGTTACAGAATTATTACTCAGTCCTATTCTATTCAGGTGGATACTGCCCTGGGATTTGATAAATAATATATTTTTTTTCTTTTCTTCTGATAACGACAATAATCATAGTATTTCTTGGTTAACAATGTGAAGGGAAATGTAGACTTGATGGTTACTTACTACATTTTGTACTTCTTGAAACGTCCTGGAGAAATATCCTCGTGTAATTGTATATGTCAACAAGTGTGTTATGTGTGTATAAATTTATTTTGACTTCTCTGATGTGATTATAAGTATTTTTCTCGTATAATAAGTTTTGTATGTTCATTATTCAACATTAAAGGTATGACTGGCAACTCAACTAAAGAAAGTGGTAAGAGATTAGTACTTCTAAAGTTTTCTATAATTACTGTAACAATAATCAGTAAGTTTTCATTAATTAAAATCTTCTAAACAAGTGAATAAGGTAAGTGTGTTAGTTATTGTAATAAAATCTGAATTAAGGGTAAAAAGAATTTTCTTTTCTTAAAATTATTTAATGTCTATCTTAACCCCGTTTCTTTATTTTTCTATCTAGGAAATTCCTTCACATAAGATATAAGTCATGCTTGGTTAAGAAACTAAAATATAACTGATAAATTCCTTGAAAAGATTCATTACATTTTTTAAAAATTACCTACATTCCCTCATTTCCTAAATATTTCCCTTGTAGTCAAAGAAAAAGTAAATTTGAAGTTGACGTCTAACCCCGAAGTTTTGCTACAAAACCAACTAATCAAAGTAAGAATTGCAACAATACAAAAAAAAGTTTTATTCCTAAGTCAACCGATGAAGGTAAACTTAGCAATAAAGAAATCACATACAGGGAATAATAGGATGATAGGTTTGTTCTTATTTTAATTACTGAAGTGTGACTCTTCTGAATTTCCTTCTTCAAATTCCTCAGTTAATTTTGGTTCCTTGACTTCTTTAGTTCTCTTGACTTTGTCTTTGTTTATCCAAAATCCCTCTTCTTCTAATGATTCAGCATATGTGGAAGGAATTTGGTTTATTTTTGTCACCTTCACTTTTGTCTCTTGTATATCTATGACTCTGTATGGGCCTGTGAATTTTGTGGCTAACTTATAATTAATTCCACTTCTTACCTCCTTCTTGATGTAGACTTCATCCCCTATCTTGTGATCTACTGGTTTTAATCCTTCTCGATGCTTGTCTATCATGGTCTTCTGGGCTTCTAGATTCTTGTGTAACTGTTTATCAATTACCTTGAAATTACTAATTTTTATCTTCATGATGTCTTCTGAATAATTTGACTGTATTGGTTGATTCAGCCATGCATATGGTAATCTTGGTTCATATCCCATCAAAGCTTTTATGGGCATTGCTTGAGGACTGGAATGATTTCTAGCATTTAATGACAATTGGACTCAAGATAAATTGATATCCCATTCAGGTTCCTGTCCTGCTGTGTGCCTTAATGCATCTAGAACCTTTCTGTTATTTCTTTCTACTAAACCATTGATAGCTGGATGATATGGTTGTATTGTTACTTTCTCTACTTTGAATGCCTCTAAAATTTCTTGTACTAGTGACTGAATTCGGTACCACTGTCAGACATTATAAGCTGTGAAGAAGAATATCTACAAAAGATTTTATCAAAGAGAGCGACTGCACATTCTTTGGCTCCTTTTCCCGTTATTGGTATTAGCTCTGTATATCTGGTAAGTGCATCTATACATACTAGTATGTTCTTATTCCCTTTACTCTTGGTATGCAAGTTAGTGATGAGATCTATTGCTACTCTTTTGAACGGAGTTTGTGGAATGGGATATTTCCCTAGAGGTATTTCTTTATCTGTTCTTCCTTTATAACTGTTACAAGTATTCCAGCTTTTCACATAGTTGCTAACATCTTTGTGAGTTCCCTTCCAATGGAAAGATCCTTTAATTAATCTAACTGCCTCATCTCTTCCTGGGTGTGCTCTCATGTCATCATCATGCATTAGTTCAATAACTTTACTTCTTGGGGTCTTAGGTACTATTCTTTTGTGAGTTACACCTTGAAAAGACTTAAATGGGTCAAATTCTTCACAGATCCAGACTAATACAGTCTATGATATTCACTGCATCTATGGGACCTCCAATTTTCTTACTTAATTCTATTTCCTCTTGATGATCAAATTCCTTCTTATTTTCTACATATCTGAAAACTTCTTTCAAATCTTCATCTTCTCTTTGTTTCCTTATGAAGTTTTGCCTGGAAAGTTCTGTGTAATGCATGGTAAATACACTGCATATGGGTTCACTTGTCTTTGTTTCTTGGCTAAACATATTTACACTATCTCCTTGTGGGATGTATCTTGATAATGCATCTGCTACTTTACTTGTTTTCCCTGGCACATATTTCATTTCTATGTCATAATCTTGGGCAGTCATAAACCACCGAGCTCTATATCCAGAAAAATTAGAATTTTTTAGCATTTCTACTGCAGCTGAATGATCAGTGAATACAGTTATCTTATAGCCAAATATTGTGTATCTGAAGTGCTTTAAAGCGTCTATTATGGCTAAAGACTCTCGGCCTGTTACTGAGTAATTTACTTCTGTTGGTTTTAGTTTGCTACTGTAATAAGCTATAGCATGATATTTGTTATCCTGTCTTCGTATTAAGCATGCTCCTATACCAGTACGGCTTGCGTCTGTGGCTAAGAAGAATTCTTTATTAAAATCTGGAAAACTAAGTACTGGTGGGTGTGTCAATCTTTCTTTCAGTTCATCAGATGCCTTCTGTTGTTTGGTTGACCACCAGAATGGTATGTGTTCTTTTAATAATTCAGTCAGTGGCACTGCTATGGTAGCAAAATCTTTTATAAACTTTCGGTAAAAACCTGCCAAACCTAAGAATGATTTTACGTCTTTCTTACAATTAGGTGTAGGATATTCTTTGACTGACTTAATCTTTAAGTCATTTATTTCGATACCCTTTCACTTAAAGTATGTCCCGTGTAATCTATTTTCTTTCCAAGGAAATTGCACTTTTTTAGCTTTAGTTTTGGATTTGCTCTCCTCAATCTTTTTAAGACTTCCCTCACTAGTTTTACGTGTTCTTCAATTGTATCTGTTGCTATTGCCAAATCATCTGTATAGCAATGTACATCCTTGCCTAATAAATTGCCTAAAATCTTATCTATTAATCTCACAAATGTTACTGGGTTTGACTTTAGACCAAAGGGCATTCTTACATATTGGTATCTGGCATTAATAGTGGAAAAAGATGTCAAAGGCTTACTTTCTTCGTCTAAAGGAATTTATAAAAATCCTTGCAACAGATCTAATATGGTGAAATATTTCTTGGCTCCAATGGTTGTGATAAGATCTCTCATGGATGGCATTGGATAAGGATCATTCTCAGTTATCTTATTTAGCCCTCTAAAATCAACTACTACTCGGTATGTTTTATCTTTCTTTGGAACTAGCAAAAGTGGGAAAGACCATGGGGATTTTGATGGTTCTATTATTCCTTGCTTCTTCTTCTGTTGCACTTCTCTTTCAATAATCTCTTTCTAGGAATGTGCTACTCTATAAGCAGGTACTGTATATAAATTGGCTTAGTATTCTGTGGAATATCTATTCAATGGGTTATCTCTCCTGTATTGCCAAGGGTGTCTCCCTCTATGGCGACTATATCACTATATTCACTCAGTAAATCAATGAGTTTCTCTTTAGCAAAGTCTTCTTCAGTGTCTTTCAAGTGAGTCCACATCTTTGCTTTTCTCAACTCTGTTTCATGAGTTGAATTTGTGTTCTCTTTATTGATTGCTGCCGCTGTTTCCTTCTCTACTACGTGAATACAAAAGTATATACTTCTGCTAAACCTATCTCTGTCCCTTGTAATAGTCTAACTTTTCCTCCTCTGTTATTTATAACATGTAAAACTATTTTACCTTGTCTAACTTCGTGTAGGCTGGAGGAATAATGTGTTCCATTTACATGTGCTCCTTCTATAAGGGTTAGAACTTCTTTTCCTTCATATAATTTATTTACTGTGCAATCTATCCAGATGCTTTCTCCTGGTTTAAGTCTTAATTCTCTGTGTAATTTCAGTTAAGTTTCCTGTTTAGATTCTAGGTTATTACTGATTAGTTGTATATTCATGTTACTGTATATACTTGATATCCCTTTTTTGTGTTATCTTTTTTTAAGATAGTTTTCAGCAAGGAGGTTTTCTGAGCTGTGTTTCTTCTGATCATTTTACATCGCGGTATTCTACAATTCCTATGCTTCCTTCCCCTTGGTACTAGAACCTTTTCCAAAGGTGGGATTCTTCCTAACTTAAAAGGTAAATAAATTTGCCCTACTAGTTCGATTCTGTTTCCCTCAACATCTGTGATTTTGCAGTCTACTACTGGGTTTAAACTTAAATGAGAAAAACATGCCTGATATACCTTTTCAGACATTATATTCTTGGGACTACCAGTGTCAAAGAATATGGCAATAGGCTTTTCTAAACCAACATGAGCTGGGAATACAGGTTTGAAACTATATTTATTTCTTACATTAACTTTGCTAATAAATTAGTTTGGCTTAAGGTTGATGCTCTAGTCTTTTCTTCTACTAAGTAGGAATGCCCATGATACCAATAATAAAAAAATTTACTGTCAATTCGTCTGATATTTCTTGGTCTGGCTGGAAAACTAGGCTTTCAGCTTGGTCGCTGTTCTGATCTCTATGCCTTCTTATCTGTGGAGACTGACTATGATTTCTACCTCTACCTGGTGACCATGATCTATGTCTAGGTCTATTCTTACAATCTCTGGCACTATGTCATGTTTTCTTATGGTAAGGACAATAAGCTGTTCCATAACATTCACTTGTGTAATGCCCTCTCTTTTGGCAGTAGTAACATGTAACTGTGGAAGGTCTTCTTTGATATGTATCACCTGGATTCCTATTCTGATTTCTAGCTGGTGTCCTAGATCTCCTATTCTGATGACTTGGTTCCCCTCTCTCTTGTCCTACAGTAACTAAAGGTCTGTATAGATCATTACCCTCAGGATTTCTACCTGAAATTTTCCTCACTTCATTTTCAATTTCAATGACATCGTCTTCTAAACCCCAAGTAAGAGTCATCTTTTCAAGAGCCTTTGAGGGTAGGCTTCCCAACAGCAAAGCTAACCTAAACAGCTTATGGCAGTTTTCAATTGTTATTACCTTTTGACCTCCTAAAGTTGTTGATCATGGAGTGTCTGCAACCAAATGGCTCCATTCCTTGAAATGGCTAAATAACTGAGGATTCATTCTCAGGTAGTTTCTTTTGTCTACCCTCCATCCTTGAACTATCTTTGTGAGGCTGATAACAGGATCTGTTTTGCCTACTGTGGAATGTATTCTTCTCAGGTACTGCTTTAGTTCTTCCCAATTCTTAACTCTTCTATGGACACCAGAATGAATGTAACATCCTATATCTCCTGACAACAAATCTAGATAAGCTTTGGCTTCATTTAGTTTATCTGTGTCTGTTCCAGCCATGTTATTCAAATGGGTTTCTACTTGCTCAATCCATGTTTCTAGATTACAAGCATCGTGTTCTCCTTTCCTTCTAAAAAATTTGATAATATGGTCACTTGCATGTAATTTATCAGCAACCATGGAGGTTGTGTTTGATGGAGCTGAAGGAGTAGGAGTAGCCATTTTCAATTGTTTTGTTTGGCTTCTCGTATGAACAGGAGTTCTTACTTTTTTATTACGTGCCGATCTCTTTCTGTGCATTTACTCATTAATGGTAAATAAATTCTTAAACATTAAATATAGCTGAATTGAGATTAAGTTATGGCAGTAATATCTAAAAAAAAAAAAAAATTGAAGACAAACCAGGTCTTAAAATATCATTAGAAAAAATCATAAACACTTCCCTTGAATTAGAGTAAATTGAAAAATCACTTAACAAAAAAAAAATCTAAACATCTCCCTTAATTACAATAAAATTACAATAAAATAAAATAAAATAAAATTTAATACAGGTCACTAAATACAAATAATGGGAAATTCTTTGTAATTGATTAGTACTGATTAGCAAAATATGAAAATTTGTTGCCAAAGAATTTAAGTATCTAATGAATCTCAAACTACAATTCTTTAGTGTTTTGAAAATGTCAAACAGAAGTATTCACATCATGTTAGCTTCAGTAAAATAAATATAATCTTATGTATGTGTATTTATGTGAGTATATTCAAGGACTTATCTTTGCCGTCTTGAATCTGGGCTTAGTCTGTGGTGTGTGTGTATATATATATATATATATATATATATATATATATATATATATATATATATATATATATATATATATATATATATATATATATATATATATATATATATATATATATATATATATATATATATATATATATACATATATATATATATATCTATATATATATCTATATATATATCTATATATATATATATATATATATATATATATATATAAATTTGGATATATACCAAAAAGTACAATTACTCCTCTAATATTATTTTTCAATTTTTATATATTTTCCCCAAATCGCTCGTCTGGCAGCCTGTATTGTCTGGCTGTTATACCATGAGTTTCTAATGCACTTCAGTGATACTCAAGCTATCACAAAGGTCGGTTGTCATTGTATGCGCCGTGCCCCATTCACGCCGTCGCTACATTTGGCGCTCTTAACGCTAGCTAATGAATTATGGCTAAAACTTCCTTATCCTTGGTTAAGAAAGCAGAAATTGTGACCCTATGGAAAACTGGCAAGTCAATGTCAGCTATTGCAAAGAGAGCTGGGAATCTCTAAAAGCACCGTCTCATTGTGGTGCAACCGCTCCAAGACAGGAGACCTTGATTCATCACTGAAGCGGAAGAAAGGCTCAGGGAGGCCACGAAAAAACTACAAAAAGAACGGATAACATTTTAAAAAGGATTGTTATGGAACATCCATCAATGCCAGCCAAAATTGAAAAGTCTCAAACCCTGATCTGCTTAGGAACGTATCTGAACGGACCGTGCAACATCGATTGCAGAAAGACCTTGGTCTCCCATGTCGTGTTGCAGCAAAGAAGCCACTCCTCACTAAGCCTAAAAAAAAAAAAAAAGGATGGCTTTTTGCAGAAAATATTTGAAGTGGACTGAAAAGGATTGGGAAAGGGTAGTTTTTAGCGATGAATCTAACTTCCACATTATTCATAGCGCTGGCAAGAAAGTAAGGAGGCCCCAAGGATCTGCTATGCATCAAAATACACAGTCAAGACTGTGAAACATCCAGCTTATGTGATGGTATGGGGATGTTTCAGCGGATATGGGGTAGTGGGGATTATATTTTCTCCCAGAGAGCACGACAATGAATGGAGAGATTTATGAAAATGTCTTGGAAAATGAATTAGTCCCTTACAGGAACTTTTGGGCATGCATGTATTTATGCAAGATGGAGCACCTTGCCACCGATTTCAAGGTCACAAACCTTCTTAAGGAATTTAATATTCAGAAATTGGACTGGCCAGGCAATTCACCAGATTTAAACCCAATTGAAAATTGCTGGGCATACATGAAACGGAAACTGAAGGCACTAGCAGATGAGAAAACGTCCCTCCCCAAATTGAAGGATGCCATCCGTAAGTTTTGGTTTGAAGACATGGATGCACAATATTTCAAAGATTTAGCACATTCAATGCCAAGAAGGTTAAAAGCTGTACTTAAAAATAATGGAGAAATGTCTAAGTATTGAAAAAATATAAGTGAACTAAAATTTTCCCTTTTATTTTCCTTTTTTTATATCATTGCTATGATTTGTTTACAAATGTAAGCGTTTTTTTTTTTGCGCGACTGTATATATATATATATATATATATATATATATATATATATATATATATATATATATATATATATATATATATATATATATATTTACCAAAAAGGTCTAAATTTGGAACCAATTATAATTTTTACAATGAAATATTTTGTCATACAAATTCATTTATCATAAATAGGTTCATTCCAGGCATGGCTCTGCAAAAATTTGATAAATATTGAAAGACAAAAGATTCACTGTGCATGCTCAGAATGCACACTTGTCTTCTCACAAGGTGTTACTCTCGTGCCAACCTCAACTATGAATGTATAGGGGATGGGAGGAGGGTACTAAGTTATGATTAATTTAATGGGTTTGAATGAAAATGTGTCTGGTTTCTTAAATAGCCTGAATTGCAAGTTAGAAGGGAGGAAGATGAGCTTCAAGAAAGGAGAAGACTGTAAGGGTAAAATTTTATCCACTCTTTGGAGGGTCTGGTTTGGGGTCAATGTTGTAGAGCAAAAGCTCTACACCCATTATTATTATAATGGTTGTGAATTTTCATGAAGTAATGAACTGTAATTAGAAGTATGGAATTCCAAGAAAAGACACCTATCACATGAGATATGAAGGTAGATACTCAAAAGAAACATGCCTTCATATGGGCCAGACACATGAGGAATGAGGGTCATGAGAGAGAGGATGAATGGCCCACATCATTACCAAGTGATAAATTCTACAGTGTCAACTCACTTCAAGGATGGCAAGGAGTTCCAGATTAACTTCAAGGCAAGAAGAGTCCTGGGTTTGCTGACAACAGATGCTGATGTCCCTCACCAGACAGAGGAGGCTGTCTGTCCTAATCTGAAGACTATATAAGGAAGGAATAGCTGAGTCCATGGATAAGCCACGTTTCTGTGAAAGATGAATCTTTGCTCAACATCCTGGAGCAAAGAAAAGTTCAACAGAAGACCACTGGCTAGAAAGATAGATTTTACGGGCTAAGGCATGACGTTAAATGAATTGCTTACAAGAAGCCAACCCTGTAAAAACACTTACTTTATGGGTTATGTCAAGTCAGAAGGCATCTATCATGAGTTCATAAGGTCTTGTGAGTCAGCCTGCCCAGCATCAGTAATCAGCCCCAACTAGGAGGGCTCAACTGAGCAGCGATCAAAGAAGTCTGATTTAATTAGTAACCTTTAACAGAAGAAAGAGAGAGAGAGAGAGAGAGAGAGAGAGAGAGACTAGAGAGAGAGAGAGAGAGAGAGAGAGTGTGTGTGTGTGTGTGTGTGTGTGTGTGTGTGTGTGTGTTCCTTAATATTCTCCAGATAAATGAAAAAACCACCTAGCACTGGAATAGAGGTTTTGAGTGTAGGAATACAGTAATCTCATTTTTTAAACCAAGCAAGGAACCTTTCCCACCTTCCTGGTAAAGGGAAGTGGTAGAGGATCAGCAAGAGGCAGTGATACCTACTGCTACAGTGACTTCTCAAAAGCCACTCCCCGGGAGGCTATGCTGCTAACCTCCCCACATGAAGATTTTGGATGGATGTGAAAGTGGTACAAGTGGGGTTGCTCTTGCAGGTGTCTCCATGTAGACTGAACTCCTGCTGGGCCAAAAAGGGGAAGTGGGAATCATTCAAGAGTTTGCTAATGCTTGAAACTTCACTGTTACCTAATGCAGAAGACCAAACAAGGAAAAGGAGTAAATTTCAAGGCCATACAAGACCTGGATTACCATATCCATCATCCAAGCTGCTGGATCCCACTGCAAAGGACAATACAGGGGTAGTCTGATGCTTAATGTTGTGGCAAACAGCTCCAGCAACGGTGTCCCAAATACCTTCCAAAGGGACAAAATAGACATCTATGTGCAGAAATGAAACAAAAAGCTCCCACTGGAATTGTTCATCAACACATTTTGAACTCACTGGATGAGTAACAGCAATATGGTGACATCATATATCTCTGCCCAAGTGGGTACTTTGACTGCCAGAGGACAAAGGGAATCTGACCTTGTTCATCTCTGATTCAGCAAAGAAGCAATGACAGAAGTGCTGTTGGACATGGACCCACACATCGACCTAACAAGGCAGTCATGAATGCTTAGAGGCCTAGGAAGAAGGCTTGTAACTCCAAATAGAAGTACCATTGTTGTTCCTTGAGAGACCATACTCACCTAGTTTGAAGTCACCAGTTGGGGGCACCAGCCCTCATTTGAAGTGTCTAAAAATATCAAAAGGCTGGGGTCTGGCCAAACCAGAGGAACTCCTTTCAGTAGATCACAGTTACCCTGCCACTACTGGAGACCATGAAGGACACTCTCAGTGAATGGAACCTGGATATACTGTGACATGGTGGCTGCCTTCCAACCAAATGCCAGTTGAGGTGGAAGAGAGCAGCTTTGGAATTGATTAAGAGAGGCCAGTTTCTTCGGGGACGCCAGATGACCTATCCAAACCTTCTACGACTTGGCCACTGACCACTGATTCTGCAGGAAGTCCTAGATGGTACCATCACCATGGAGGGCACAAGTTGTGACTTCTCCAGGGTGCCTACAACCCCAAGGACCAACACAATACTATGAGAACACTCATCACCCCAACTCATCCCTTGAAGATGCCAAGACAAGCCAGTCATCTAAATTCTGACAGTGAAGAAAACCCAGACAGAGAGCCCAAGAAGCCATGGGCACTTAAGTCCTGGTGAAGACCTGAGGGGCCAAAGCAAAGTATGGAATGATGAAGACCTTCACCAGTGTTCATTCAGAGTAGTGAGGAAATATCTTGGGAGGACCAAGTTTCTTCAAAAGGATGATTCTCATTTGTTTTTATACACAAGCTAGGTTTCAAAGGAATTATCAATAAACACAACATCCTTCTTCTGGCTGAGACCCATTATGTTGGGGCTGACATCAGTGTTACTAAGGACCAAACATGCAAAATGAATGTGAAGATCCTGAAATTTGGGTTACATTATCCTCCACCAAATACAGGCATTCCCTGGATATTGGTGGGCAATCTGGTTTTACGGCACTTGTCTAGTGACGAAAATCGGCAATTTTGGGTGCTGAAAATCGCCAATTTCCACTTATTGGTGCTGATAATTGGGTATTGGCACTGATACATATCTAACAGAGGTGCTGATAACCAAAAATAGGAGATTTTCGGTGCCAATAGCTGAAAAAGTGCCGAAAATTGCAGATTTTCGGCTATCATCACGCCATCAGAACAGAACCCGCGCCGATAACCGGGGACTGCCTGTATTTTTAAATGAAACCATATATATTCTCTTTTACATACTGCTCTTGAAGGTCTTTAAATTTTGTACAGATTTACTTATGAGACCTAACATATGTCTCTTGAAATGTACAAACAGCAGACCAAATTTAACAATCCTTGAGAAGGGTAGTGTAACAGATTCATCTTCCTCATACACATGGTCCCTATCTCTTTTCTTCTGAGTGCCATAATCTGGTGTACTGTACAGGCAGTCCCCGGTTACCGGTGGGCTCGGTTATTAATTCCAGTTTTACGGTGCTTGTTAAGCAACGAAAATCGCCAATTTCCGCTTATCGGCGCCAACAATTGGATATTGCGCTGATACATACCTAACAGAGGCACCAATAACCGAAAATCGCTGGAAAAGTGCTGAAAATTGCCGATTTTTGGTTATTGTCACACTGTCAGAACAGAACCACTGCCGACAACAGGGGAGTGCCTGTACTAGCTTCTATGCCTAAATGACTGAGCTAGTCCTGCATCCTTGTCTTACCAGCCAAGAAAATATGACTCACAATTCTACAAACAAGGCCCTAGTCAGCTTCAGAACATCTGGATGCCATTCAGATTTTACTCCTGGAGTTCTCGTGGTTTCATAGGTTTTGCCTCAAATTAGCCTGCGGGGTGGCAAAAAGCCTGAATAACTCTACAGGAGTGGGTTTATGACTGAAAAATTAAAATTTTTAAAACGAAACTCACTTTCTTCAATAGAAAATGACATTTTCATAAAAGTTTCATATATACTTACCAAGTAATTATACAGCTAATGTTTGTGACTCGTGTGGCAACTTTGAAAAAATTCATGGTAGCGCTTCTTATGTTTTGTGTAGGTGACAAGCCCTGCCCACTATCGGGGAACACAGGAAACAACCTGGCAGGTAAGCTAAATTTGTTTATGCCCTTACGTCCATAAGAGGGGAGGAGGGCGGGTTTTGATTCTATAATTACTTGGTAAGTACAGTATACTGTATATGAAACTTTATTTACTGTATTATGAAAATGTCATTTTCATATAAGCAACTTACCAAGTAATTACACAGCTGAATTCCACACTGAATGGAGGTGGGATACATTGACATATTCTACTCCAAAACATTAAGGCATGGTAATGACTTTGAAATAGAAAATTTGCCAGTACTGAATGTAATGCTTGTTGTTTCCTTACCTGGTAAGAGAGCTACTGCAGTACCAAAATTAAAAAAAGAACCAGACAATGCTGTCACCTACTGTACTCTGAAAACACTTATAAAAAAACACGACAAACTACCCACTAACACTGGTGGATACTCCAGGTACATTGTACCCCCAGGCTCCCCAAAACTCGACAACCCTACACCAAGGCGAAGAGATAGTAGGAGAAAAAGAGTGCTTCCTATAATTCCTCACCCAATACCATGCCAGCCACTGATAACGGTCCCAAGGTACTGCAATTATCAAACACTGTTTCCACTTCCTTCAAATAGTGAGAGGTGAAAATAGACCTGCACTTCCATTAGGTCGACTGCATAATGGAAGTCAGAACATATTATGCCTGAAAGCCAAAGAGGTTGACATTGCTCTGATATCATGAGCTTTCACTTAAAATTTAGCAAAACTTCCTCCTGGATCTGGGAATGTGCCTCTGAAATCAAATCTCTCAGGAAGAACGACAAAGCATTCTTTGAGAGAGGATGAGAAGGGTTCTTAACCAAACACCAGAGGTTACTGGATGGACCCCTGATCTTTTCTGACCTTTTCAGATATTATCTAACAGCTTTGACTGGACAAAGTTCTCTCTCTTCTTCCTCATGACTGAGAACATCCATTAAATTCTTAATGGTAAATGAATGAGACCGGGGCTTGGACAGGTCCTTGTTCTTGGCCAAAAAGCCTAAGGTGAAGGAGCAAACTGCATCTCCTTGGGGAAAACCTACCCTTTTATCAATGGCTTGAATCTCACTAGTAAGTTTAGCTGTGGCTGATGCAGAGAGGAAGAATGTCTTGTGCGTGAGATTCCTAAGGGAAGTAGAATGAAGGGGTTCAAAAGCTGGACCAGTCAGCCATTTCAGGACCACATCCAGATTCCAGGAGACCAAATTGTCCTTCCTCTGTTGAACGACTTTAGCAGGTCGTTAAAATCTGAGTTTGACGAAAGATCCATGCCTCTAGGTTTCAATACTGAGCTGAGCATAGCCTGATACCCTTTAATGGTGGAGGAAGACAAATTCCTAGAGTTCCTCAGGTAAAGGAGGAAATCTGCAATCTGTGTCACAGAGGTCTCAGAAGGTGAGACATTGTGATCATGGCACCACTGACAGAAGGCTGGCCACTTGGCCTGGTAGATGAGGCTAGAAGATTTTCGGCTGCATCATGCAATACCCTCTGCAGCTTTCCTTGAAAAACCTTTCACTCTGACAAGCTTACATACAGTCTGAAGGCTGTTAGAGCAAGAGCAGACACCCTCTGAAGTGGGGTTTTCTGAGTAAAGATGGTTTTTGGGGAAGGAGTCTTGGATAATCTACCACCAGCCAAAGAAGATCTGGAAACCACTCCCTCAGGGGCCAAACAGGGCTATGAGGGTCATAGTTGCATTGTGGTGTGTCTGAAACTTGTTTAACACCTCCCTGATCATGCTGAAAGATGGGAAGGCATATAAGTCCAGGTTGGACTTATATGCCCATGCAACAGGATCTGGGGCTGGAGAGGAAAATAGAGGAAGTCAATGGTTCTTGTAGGTGGCAAACAGGTCTATCAATGGCCTGCCCTACAGTCTCCAAAGCTCTAGATGAACCAGGGGATCTAGGAACCACTTGGTTGGGAGGACCTGCTTCAGGCGGCTCAGCTCATCCGCCAACACATTCAACTTCCCCTGGATAAATCGGGTGACCAGAGTCACTCGATTTTGTTCTGCCCACAAGAGTAGTTTTCTTGCTGCCTGGCAGAGAGAAAAGGAGTGGGTGCTGCCTTGTTTGCAGATATATGCTAAGGCCGTGGTATTGTTCGCATGTACCACTACTGTCTTGTTGCAGACCACAGGTGAAAAACTCTGAAGGCCTAGCTAAACTGCTTTCAGTTCTCTCACATTTATATGTAGGCTTTGCTGATCCCAGGTCCAATGGCTATCCGCCAACCCCTAGGACTGTGCAACAGGAGCAGCTGAGGGGGTGACTACCCATGGGCAAACCCCACTGGCCTCCTTTGGACTCTTGATATGTCTTCTCCCAGGTTTAGGAGAGCAGGACAGGGACCTTGGTCTTTTTGAACTGGTGGGACAGATAGCCACCTCCTCCACTGGCACTGCAATCTCACTTGTCACTTTATCCGAGAACACTGTATCCATTATCGTCTTAAGTGACTCTCCTAACTCTCCCAATGTACTTACTACAAGGTTAATTTTCTTATCAAACCTGGATTTGAGACTGGCGATGGCATTAGGGTTGGAAGCAAGGGAGCCAGGCATGGGAGTAGGAGGTTGAATAGTGGGAGGGCAAGGAATAAGAGAAACAGTAGGAATAGCCATAGTAGGGAGAGCAATAGGACTAACTTGTAAACTAGGCTTAGGTGTAGCTTCTACGCTATGAGAATGTCTCTTGGCTCTAAAAGCTACTTTCCCCTTCCCATCTCTCTCTAATTTGTCTAAGTGAGACTCAGAATCTTCTATTTTTACTGTCCCATGAGGAACATTCATTACAAATTTTCTCAATGCTGCATTCTTGCCCCCTACATTTACTGCAGACTGAATGAGGATCATAATGAGCTTTTGTGAGCCTAGTCTTACAGCCTTCGCTGCAACAGCAAATACTCGAACTGCTAGAATCTGACATAATTCAGAAAAAACTAGAGAACTACTCAAAATGTGATAATAAACTATCAATAGCCTGCTGTGCAATCAAAACAAAGTAACTGTACTTCACCAAAGTCCGCAAAGACAACCAAAAGAATAATAAAAAAAGTTGCTGTAAATGGCACCGATGTGTGTACCAAAGCCAGCAGAAACAAACTGAGCTTACCTGCCAGGTTGTTTCCCATATTCCCCGATAGTGGGTGGGGTCTGTCATCTACACAAAAAATAAGAAGTGCTACCGCAAATTTTTTAAAAAGTTGCTGCACGAGTTAGAAACATTAGCTGTGTAACCACTTGGCAAGTTGCTTAACTGAAACTAATTTTTTTTTTTATAAGTGAGGAAGTGATTCCCTCTTGAACATTTTCATTGTAGCTGGTCCACAAGAAGCAAACAGTGACTCAAGTCTTCCATCTGAGGTGAAGTGGAACCCAAACAAATACTCAGCCAGGTGGAACTGGAAGGATTTTCTTCTGAGCAGTCTGAAGGACTGTCTTGGCACAATATGGTTAGTGTAAAGCAATGGATTTGTATTGATAAAATAAACTTTGTTCTTAAAAAAATATGTTTAACTAGGAGCAATACACAACATATTTGATGTTTTGAGTCTATTTAATAACAATTTAATGGAGTACCTTCAGCTTTTCAATGTCATCAAAATCTTCTGATTCACAAGTGTCTACTGAATCACATTTTGCTGGCCTATTTTTGTCATAGACAGACTGGCAGAGCTCCTGAAAGATAAAGAATTGCATAATTAAACCTGAAGGAGCAGAATGCAATCAAGTCTTCCAGTATACAGCATAAAACTTTGTGAGATTATGTTGCACCTGATACCAATTTAATTGTATGTACTTTATTCTTAGTTCTTTTAACAGAGGTGGAAGTGAAATTATAATTATGAATGTGTAATTATAGTCAAGATTTTAAAGTTGATTACAGATCATACATATATAACACGTATTTACTTTTCCAACAGTGACTATCATTTTCATAATTTTACTACAGTATTCATTATCACTAATTAAATATCTACTGAATATCTGTTTAATACATGCTAAATATACATTTTTAAATACAAAATTAATTTTTGTTATACAAACACCACTTTATGACAGCCTTTACAGACACACTCCAAAATGAATAAAAATCCAGTTTGCCATTTGCAAACCCAGACTCGCAAGTCCCTCTATCAGCAGAAAATGGTCATATCAAGTTTTGTATGACTATTCACCATTCAGCAAGCTCTGCAGGGTTGTAAGTAGTGCAAATAACAGTACCTTATAAAGCTGAAGTTTTCTACCATAATAAACATTTTGTTTTTTAAAAATCTGATTTGTTTTGGTATTCAAAACCAATCACCATATGACTCTAACTGGCTATTTCAGGGAAGCTGACCTGCTATTTGAATTTTGAATTTCAGGAAATTGGAACTAATGACCTACTGACTGTGCTTGGGAGTTCTGAGGACTATCAAGAGGGTTATGAAATGGTCCAATACCTTGTTAAAATAACTAAAGCTTGTACTATGAAAAACGACAAATTTTAAAGTAATTTGTATTCTTCCTAACATACAAACCTGAGGCTTTACATTTGGGATTAACTTTCAGCAAGCTGAAAATCCGGCCATTAAAATTTTGCAAGGAGGTTATGGTAACAGTTACCTATGGTAGGGGCAGAAGCACCGCCCACCAAGTCAGTATACATTCAATTCTACGCAGTTTACCTTCTGGGCCAGGTAAGAGAATGAGGGGTGGTAAGAGGTGGGCCCTTAATGTAAAGACCTCAGGTTTGTATGTTAGGAAAAATACAAATTAATCTAAAAATTTGTCACTTGTTCCTACACGAATACAAATCCTGTCTTTACATATGGGAGACTTACTTTTGGAGGGAGGATTCTAAGTAAATCTCTGAAATGAATGATAGTTCGGCTCACCTGGGTAATCTCTTCCTGGTCATGAAAGAGCAAAGGAAGGAGACCATACCTCTGATCTATTGAACAAGAGAGATGTTCAATTGTCAGACTTCTGGGTATTTTGAATTAAAGAAATGTAATATCCTTGATTTGAAAAGGTTTGGATGAAACCAGTGTCGGAGACTATAAAGCTAAGAAAAACCAACTGGTTTGCTCATAGTCAGTCCCTCTCTCCCCTCGCTAGAGAGGGAAGGATTTGCATCTACTAATCCAAATAGAGCTAGATTATAGATAGGATACTCAGTCATCTAGATCACCTGCATGCATGCTAGTCCAGCATGTGATGGCTCGTTCACTGTTCCTTTGCCCACTGGAAGAGGAAGGAAGACAGGAGAAAGGGAGGAGGCCAATCCCACACACACCTTCTTCTTGCAGCCGCACACCTTAAGTGAGATGCAACCTGTCCCTCAAGAGCTGGGTGAACTACATGACTTGTTGAGCATCCACCATAGGATCCAAGGAAAAGGAGTCCAAGGATCTATGGGTAACGTCCCAAGGTAAAAGGAGATGAATGTGATCTGCATGATTACATTCCATCCCAGTAATCAACCGACAGGTTCTTCCCAAATGCGATGGACAGACCGATGCCCCTGGCCTCAAAAGATCTGGACTAAGACGTACTGATGTTCACAAGCAAGTTGAGGGATAGGCTCATTTGATCATCTCACTAGTCAGAGAAATGACAATTTGGACACTGTTTCTCGGCCAACTCGAAGCTAACGACAGAGTCATTGGCATTGGGCTGAAAGTCTAGTCTTTATGGAGGCAACATAGACATCATAATGTCATTGGCACCACAGGATCATAGAAGTGGAATGATCCTTCTCACTGATCACCTTCAAAACATTTAGAATGACGAAAGATGTAAGCTTCCAGATGTAAATGGGCACCAAAGATGTCTTACTATATATTCAAAGGTGCGAGAAGACAACAAAACAGCCCCAACTTCAGTAAGTTGAGAAAGAAGGACTATGATCAAGCTTCCTCAGAGGTTGAACGAATTTCCGGAAGTCAAGATGCCAAGATCAACTGTCCCTATCTCCTGACTTCAGAGAATACATATTGTAATTACATCCATCTTGCTTGGGATGTCTGGTTGGCCACTGTACTGAATGTTCTTCTGTCTGCTTGTATACTTCCACTGCAATAGAGCAGATGAAAGGACACCAAGACCTTTTGTTGACCATGGCACTACTGTGGTGTCGTTGCTATTACACCAAGGAGTGTCCATCTTGGATCTTGAGACTCTTGAAAGTCTAAAAAGAACTGTGATTAAGTTCCAAGAAAGGAAGTGTAGGGGACTGCTGCCCTGTTCAATGTTCCGAAGAATGAAAAATCTCTGGAGGAGGATAGTGTACCCATGGCACTCCCCTTGGTGTCGTTGCTATCAAAGGAGTGCCTATTTGGACACTGAGACTCCTGAAACTGTCTTAAGATCCACATAATATTCTCTCCTTGGGTTGTGGATCAACTGGTAATTACAGCAGCAGCAGCAGCTACTGCTTACATCTCCTACTCATCACAGGATGAGTGTAACTACATCAAGTTGAAAGAAATGGAGCTCTTAGACATCACTTCTTGACTGAGTAGGAACCAAAAACAAGTTGTCGGAACTTAGTTTGGAGGTATTGTTGATCTCCCGACAAATCAGGCAAACCAACAGGAAGTTGTAAGCACAAGACTTGAATCATGGATGCAAAACCAAACTTGTCTGTCTTACATCCATCATCCTGGAATGTCTGGTTGACCACTGTGCTGAGCGTGCCACTGCAAACCCATGCACCCACACCACCAATGGAATGTGTCTGGTTGACTGCTGTGCTGAGTGTGCTACTGCAAACCCATGCACCTGCACTGTCAACTAAGGAGAATGATAAGACACTAGCCCTTCTTGTTACTAAGGAACTACCAAGGTGTCGTTCCTTAACAACACTAAGGAACGCCTATCCTCAGATCCTGAGACTTGGAGATCTAAGATGATCCAGGTTACTGAAGTGCAGATTTGGTCAGGCTAGGCTAGGTTTTAGTTTAGGTTAGGCTAGGTTGGGTTAAGTACCCAACCTAGACCCTTGAAGAAAGGATAACTACCTTCTGGTTGATGCCATGAAGCAAGAAATCCCAGGTAGTTAGGCTAGGCTAAGTACCCAATCAAACCTAACCCAACTTAGTCCCTTGCAGAGTAGGAGAATACCTCCTGGTTGATGCCATTAGACAAGTAGTTCCAGGATATGAAATGCAGGTCTGGTAGATTAGGCTAGAACTAGTCAGGCTAGGCTAAGTTAGGTTAAGTACCCAACTTAATCCAAACCCAACCTAATCTCTTGAAGTGTAGTTGAATGCTCTTCAGTTGATGCTTTGAGGCATGGAGTATCTCTTGGGGGGGGAAGTGTGTACAACACCCCAAGGTTAAGTTCTCACACCTCTCTGAGAGAGGATGGGAAGGAATGGGGAGACCATGTCAAAGACTATGACCTCCCTTTTCACTTCTCATCTTCAAGAATTAGTCTTCGTCCTTGTGCTAAGAAGAAAATTGCAGAAGAGAACACTGAGGTTATTGTACCCAAGGACTAGGCCTGATCCATAAATCTACGGAGCTAGAAAATAATTTCAATTGTGCAAGGAAAAAACCTTGCACAATCAGAACTGATTGAATCCTATTTTGGAAGCTTAGGTCGATATGGTTCTACACAACTTCACTGCAAACAAAACCAACCTGCAGTCAAAAACAAACAGGAGTCCGAAGAAATCCTTACTGATGAACTGTAACTACCTTGGCTCATGGAGTTGAAGGTTAATATTAGTGTAGGAACAATCAAGAGTCTATGTTCGAATGTGAACGATGAAACAGAGATTTCTTCCTACTTGAAAAATGAAGTTTCTGGCTGAATACAATAAAAAGGCTGTCAATTCAGCCATATGGGTCTGATAGAATGAATTCATTCGCTTGGTTGTAGACGTTAAGAAAAGGACATTACAGTAGATACTATGATGAAAATCACAGATGAAGGTCATAACTTATGTTGGAAACATCTGGGAGAATGATCCATTCGTTCGAATTTCACTGGCCGTTTGTTTGGTGAAGTGGATGTTTACTGAAAACGGAGGCTGACTGCTACCGATGAATAAGACCCCACCAACTTCCGTTATGATGGACATAAAAGTTGGCAGAACGATCCCGTTCGCTTGTCTGTAGATGGTATGGTAACATCTGTTGGCCTTTACTACAGTAACGTTTGTTACCAGATGATCCTAATAAAAACACTACAGTAACATCTGTTACCAGATGATCAAGCTAAAAACACATAAGTGATCGAAAGGCATTACACACACGTGCTGTCAATGCACTCGCATTTGGATTGTTGCCTTTCTAGAAGTACAGTACATAATAGTTCTATCAAAGCTCTTCACTTGACAGAATTGAACAAGACAGTGATTGGATGGGAACTGGTGCTTCACATGGCATGAATGTAGGCCATCCCGTTCTCACCCAAACCTTCACGTGAGCGAGGTCGATGGTCTGTTCCTGGACACGCTACCTTGAGACAACTTCCACACCTCCCCATCATATGACAGCTGTGTATTGATATACAGCCATTTTGTCCGTGCTGTCATGTTCATGGCCATGCGAACTCAATTTCTCCTAAGAGAGCGAGAACGTGAGAGATGACGAGATGCTATGGAGCATGGCTGAATGGACGACTGGACTGAACTAACTGCATGTACATGTGTTTTCACCGAAGTGGACGTGCAATAGGACACATTCATGGGAGCTGGAATGATGATCAGAGGGCTTCTCAGGAGAGTGTGAACAGGGAGGGGTTCTGGAATGAGGGAGACTAAGGTCACGGAAGTGCAAGTGATGAGGCGACAATGGCCTAGGCTGGATATATGTCCATGGACGTGCAGAATCTCTCACATCCATCATACAACAACGGGACCCAGAAGGAAATGGCTGAGCTTCCTAAACCTTTCCCACAGAGGATTCCTTAATAGGAGCCTTGGCATCCTTCCTGCGAACATGATCAGGGGGATCGGGGGGAAGACGACACGATAGCGGAACCCAGAAGGAAACGGCTGAACTTCCGAAGCCTTCCCTACACGGGATTCCTTAACAGGTGCCTTGTCATCCTTCCTACGAACATGAACAGGGGGATCGGGGGCAGATGACACTGCTGTAGATTTCCTGATCGCCAATCTTTGCTTGAAGTGAAAGTGATGGACGAGGAACAGCTGGATGTGACACCCCCTAACCAGCGAGACGGCCACAAGCCGGAGTGGGGGAACCAAGGCCATGGTTGGGCGAATACAGGAAAAAAGAGAAGGAAGGCGAAGACGGAGACTTGCAATGCTTCTTCACAACACAGGTGAACTTCTCTGAAAAAGCAATGTCGACTCTGTCAACCACTGCTTCATGAGATCATCAGAAGACAGTTCCTAAGTAAAAGTCACCACTGCAGTAGGGGGACCAAAGCTCTGCAAGGGATACACTGCCGACTGAGCAGGAAAAGTACCACCACCTCAAAAGGGGTTCCAAAGCTCTGAGAGTGATACACTGCTGACAGATCTGGAATCCGGAACCAAAGGTCTATGAAGAGGTAAACAGGTCAGCCGCTGCAGCCGCCAACTCAAAACGCTGGTCAGGGTATATCAAAGGCTGATGTGGCATCAATGGTACAGTCAAGGGGAGAGCAGCAGGGGTGGCAACTGTCCAGTCGGATGACACGAGAAAGAGAGAGGACAGGAAATGGTACTCCTGGAAGGCCTAGAGAAACCCATATACTAGCCATCTTCTGAGCCTCCGAACCTGAAATAGAAATCTCCTGACTCTTCACCTGAAATTTCCAAAGACGAAGCTATGGAAGAATGGGAAGGGGTAAAATCTTCCGAAGGCGAAGAAGCAACTGGAGGAAGATTGGAAAAAGAAGGATCAGAAGGAGACTGAGAAGCAGCAATCGAAGAAGGAGAAAACCCCTTCCAAGATGGTGCCTTCTTTCTCCCTGATGCTTCCTATTGAAAAAAATCCTCTACTGCTCAGGAGGCCAAGAATGACATTCAGAGAGGGGAAGGGAACAAGCCTTCGACTCACATCCCCCAAAAAGACAGGGCAAGAAACGAGACAGGAACCGTAAACAGGAACTCCCACTAATCCAGGAGAGCAAGTTGGGACCAAAAGCACTGTTAAAGATCTTGCGACATCAACCTCTGTGTTAGGGAGAGGGGGGGGGAAAGCTTGCTAGGTTTAGGCAAGAAGTATCCTTGTACAACTGAATATGAAACCCTCACCTGGAAACATGAAAACCTGCCTTGTCTCAATCCTCTCAATTACACATCTGAAAGACTAATACTTTGCTACATTCCAAGAAATTGTGTAGTTGAAAATAAAAAACATTGTTTGTTCATGAAAAGGAATTTAAGAACAAGGAGGACAAGAATGTCGAAGAGGGAAGTTCTCAAACAAAGTTGAGAGATCTCTAAAAATAGAACAGATGGCATCGAGAACTGGAAACTATCCCTCTAACTCTCCACAGTTACATAAATAAAGAAAACAGAATACAGTACGTACACGAAACAAACACCAAGGAGATAAGTGTTGGGTCCGTGTAAATACGAAAAAGTAAGTAAAACAATATATCAGGAGAAAGGCTCCAAAAATACACAGGCTAAAACAAGTCAATATGGTTATGTAGCAAGAATAAGTGAATACTATATATCATTTGCGAGACACAGAAAAACATATTGAAATATTTCAATATACAGTACAGCACTGTATCAATACTGTATATACAAAGTCTACCCAAAAATACAAAACATATTATGAAAACAAATATACAGTATTCAAACACAGAGGAGACAGTCAAACGGCAGGACAGAGATATATACGCATGTCCATACCAGACTGCGGCCAAATGAAAGCTGCATAGAACTGAATGTATACCGGCTTGGTGGGAGGTGCTTCCGCCCCTACCATCGGTAACTGTTACCATAACCTCCTTGTGAAAGTTTAATGGCTGGATTTCCAGCTTGTTAACAGTTAATCCCATATGTAAAGACTGAGGGTTTGTATTTGTGTAGGAACAAACTAGTTTAATTGTGGGCCAAAACATTTACTGAACTCTTCATCTGCTGCTCCTATGTGACCAAGATTAGGAGGAAGAGGAAAGGGTAATAATCAGAAGCATCCTCTCATTCTTGGGAGAGAGTAATAGCAGAATTTTTAGTAAATTCTGTCTAATCTGGCTGAAAGATGAAAAAAAATTGGTTCTCTTCTTTCTAGAAGCTTTGGTCTTACGAAAATATTTCCTGATGGCTCTTACACGCCAAAAGAGGATAACTTCCTAGTTCCCATGATAAGCAGCAAGGATGAAATATATGAAGGTGGAGGATGAGGTTGAGAGAAGGTTGGTTATATCTTTGCCGTGAAACCTGGCACACACATCAAGCCAATACTTGCCTGGTTCTTTGTGAGACACCTCACTGGAGAGAGCAAATATGTAACTCTATTACTGACTTAGCTGTGCTTATGAATGCTATCTTCAGGTTAAGATCCCTTACAAGAGCATCCTCCTGGGGTTTGAACACAGCTAGAAAGCTGTTTTAGCACCAGCAACAAGTCCCAAGGTGGGGCCACAGAGACATGAGCAGGGCTGACCTCTCAAGATATTCGCACATGCAATGGAAGAGCTCAGGTCAATGGTAATTTTGATTTGAGAGCTGACAACTTTCTTGACTGTCTCGAAAAGCCTGGCATAGCCTGGGTTGGAGATAACCTCCAAGGCCTAATGCAAAAAGACTCTCCTGCTGAGGCAATGTATGAAGGCTGAGAAGGCTCAGATTCTGATGATATCCCTGAAAGTGAGCTTGATGGAGGAGCTTCTTCCAGTGCACGAGGGTTCTTGGGGCTAAAGAAGTCTGGGAACCAGACATTGCACAGGGAAGATACTTTGCATTAGTACGTCTGCTTTCCTCTTCAAACCCCTCAGGGAATGCATGCTCCCAGGAGCGACTAGTGCAGCACACAACAACACTGATCTATTAAGTAAGATGTAGAGACAATAAACTCAGGAGTTTATGTCAAGAATGCCATAACATAAAAAAATGATTAAGGTACAGATGAATCTAAAAAGCCAGGAACCTCTCTCAGAGCAGGAACCATCTGTCCTGCTGCTACCACAGGCCCAATATGTTTGAGACTTAGCACCTGTGTCACATCCTTAAAATAAAACTTGTGAACTTTGCTTGGCACTTATACAGTCATGGCATGGAAGTTGCATCAAACTCAAGGTGAAGTTAAGAAGTACAGAAGCTGAAGAGAGCTGTCATAATTTGTAATACTTTACACTTATTTCTTACACGCTCTAAACATAACTGAACCAGAATGAGAAGTGTTTCTGATTACAGTACTTGCTTCTTGATATATCCCTTAGACACAAAAACCTGACGTACCTCCCATGAACTCGCTGACTCTCCAAAAGTACTAAGGCATTGTTCTGACAGGACAAAGAAGGATACAAGAATGACAAAAAAGATAACTAGTCCCAGCAAATCTGTATTTTTTTTCCAAAACATTGGCTGCAAAAATTGGAATGCATCACCTAAACAAGAGAGAGTGGAGTTCACTGACTCACCTCAAAGTTGTAAATGCAGAAGGAAAGCTGGTCTCTAGTATCTTTGGCAAAGGAAAGCCAGAGAAGTGTAAAACTAAAAGCTTGTATGGAGGCTCAGATCCCACACACCAATGACTAGTTAGGACCATCAAAATATCTTAAATCAAGGGTTTTGAGCCCCCAGTGGAACCTTTTTATTGAAAAGATGACATAATTTACAAGGTTCTACTGAAGAATCTAGTACAGTATAGGTGAAGATAGTCAAGTGTGAAAATGTAGCATTTCTAGATTCATCCTTAGGAAGTCCATGAGGAAATTTGACAGAAATACTAGAAGAACCAGGGTGATAGTTGACATATTCTTGGAAACCAAGAGTTGTATCTCACTCTTCTGACCTTCTTGCATGTCAGGAGAACATAGGCTTCCTGGCAATCCCCAGGATACATTAGAGGTTGATGGATCTGAGAGGCCAAAGCAAAATGATTCAGCTGCAACTGTAGCTGTTTGCGACTAGATTCACACAGGGGGTACCCCAGTGCTACTCTACGGCTAAGCATTCATCTGATTAAATGCTGGGGATATTGAAACTACACCATCTCCTACAAGAGTATGCCTCAGGATGATCTCTACTTGACTGGCCTCTGCTCAAGGGAAACGTCACAGCCCAGTGATGCAGGCTCTAAAACCTTGTGCAGCCTTTGATCCTGACACCTTGCCTCTTAAAAAAAAAAAAAAATTCCAATCCAAGAAGTATTGCCTTCAGCTCCACTAGGATCATGTCCTGAAAGCATAATTAGTGGGTTTCTAGCCTCACTTGTACACATCTGTGAAAAGCAGAACTTTGGGGAAGGATAAACTGGTGTAATTTCTGGCCTGTGGTTCTGTGGAAATTAATACCAAAGGAAATTTCTCTGTACATCACCAGAGGAGGTGACTGAGTGGTTGTCATGCTGGGCTGCACCTGTTGACCTGCTTGAAAGGATCTAAATTCTATGAGCCCTTTGGTCCACATGGGATTGCCACATACAGGCAGGAGGATCTTGTCACTGTAGAAACTCCTGCATTAGTGACAAAAACCTCTGGATTCTGTCTGCTGTTGGCACAAGAACATCTGTTTACACATTCAAACTATGTAAGTTGTTCTTGTAGTAGGTCCCAAATACTTTAAATTCCAGCTGACCTTGAAAGTACCCTTTCTTGTGAATAGTTGAAAATGAAAGATAATATAATACCCTTCTTTCTTCTGAATAGGTGAAAATGAAAGATAATATAATACCCTTCCTTCAATGTGTGAAATTTTTAGGTTTATTCCTTTATTCACATTTACAATGGAAAAAACCACAAAACCTATATGAAAGGGAAAATGGTTTCAATTTTCTTAAGAAACTTTCCTGTACTGCCTGAGGTATTGGTATGTCAACATTGCTACTGAAATAAGCAATTATGCTATCAATACTAGATTATGGGTGTCAAATATATATATATCAGCATCAAAATTAACTATATAAATCTAACCAAAATCATTCTCAAAGGCTTAGACAGTACTCTTCTTGCATTCTGACCTTGTAATACAGTATATGAAGTGCAACAGAAATTTAAGCAAGCAATTTTCCTACCAAAAGACTATTGTTTCAAGTGGACATTTTTGTAAGTAATCACCCTAATTACAGCTTCTTCCTTGCTTATACAGTGGTTTTTTCACCACAGTAGGGATCACCACCTCCTTCGATAATGAAGGAAAAAGTATGAACACATACTACTACTTATCTAATAGTTAAACCTATACTCCCGATATCATAATTAACACACAATAGAACATAAGACATAAAGGTTTATATTATGCTAGTTATACTGATGGTTCCAAATCATCAGGAGCAGGAATAGCTGCCATTTCACCTAATGAAACATGTTAATTCTCTTTGTCAGATCAAAAACAATCATTACTGTCAGTTTCTAAAGAACTTCATAGCCCATTTCTTCTGATAAGAACAAAATGAAATAAATCTAATTTGCTTTAATATATGGCATTATTCAAAGCAAAACTGAGTTCCATGTTGAAGTAATTTCATCTTGCCTCTGAAATGGTCGCATACGCGTGACCCAAGAACATTTGATAAAAAGTTCAAATGACCCGTTTTCAATATGCAGAGAATGCCGGTTCACACTGACAGATAAACCTATTTCATGTAAATGTAGAAATTTTTACCAACAACAGCCTAGATCTGGAAACAAATAAGTTGAGAAAAGTTTGTCAGAATCTTCATATACTTCAGGCTTTCCAATCAATAAATTCTTAATAAAATGACATTTTTATAATAAAATAAAGTTTTATATATACTTACCAAATAATTACATAGCTATTGTTTCTACTTTGCACGGCAGCTCAAAATTCAAAATTCACGGTAGCGCTCTTTTGTTTTGGGTGTAGGTATACTGCCCCGCCCACTTTCAGGGAAGAATAGGTACAACGTAGCTAAAGAGTTCAATTCGTTTGTGTTCTATGTCCATGAGAGGGGAGGAGGGAGGGCTCTGATCATGTAATTATTTGATAAGTATATATAAAACTGTATTTTCTTATAGAAATGTCATTTTTATATAAGTAACTTACCAAATAATTACAGAGCTGAATCCCACATTGATTGGAGGTGGGATGAATGGACATATACTACCCCAAAAAAACTCTGATATGGAGAAGAATTTGGAATAGAAAGTTAGCTAGCATTTTGAAATGTTTGTTGTAACCTTACCTGGTGAGGGAGCAACAGCAGACAGGTACTGCCTCTGGTCGAAGCTCCTCTCGGTAGAGCCAAGGGTCGCCTCTACTTAAGTGGGTGCTTGCAACGTACGAGGTTATCGCGGGTTGCCAAAGCTTACAATCCAAAAAAGGACGCATAAATAATGTGTATATGCCCTGGCCCTGGGTGCAGTACAACAGAAAACAAAGACCAGATAAAAAATAACCTACACCACAACAAAATTTTAATTAAAACCATAAAAACACGGATTGGTGACACTCACAACTCAGTACTCACCAGACTTCCCAAGAAGTGCAACTATCCTTATTCAAGGAGAGTGGATAGAGGAAAAGAAGGAGTTCCTCCTATCCTTCATCCCACAATACCATGCCAGCTGTGAAGAACAGGCATAAAGTACTGCATTTTTCGTACTATATACAGTTTCGATATCCTGTAGGTAGAACATGGCAAACACTGACTTGCACCTCCAATATGTTGATTGCAAGATTGAAGAGAGAGACAGAATACGTCTGAATGCCAAGAACGTAGCCACAGCTCTTATTTCATGAGCTTTTACTTTACATGAGGGTAGTAAATCGTCCTGAACCCCCAAATGTGCTTCCAAAATCACAGATTTTAAAAAGAATGTTAATGCATTCTTGGACAATGGACAACTGGGGTCTTTCACGGGACACCAAAGATTTGAGGAAGAACCTCTGAGACTTTTGGTTCTTTCTAGGTATACTCTTAAGGCTCTTACAGGACAGAGGACTTTCTCTTGATTGGATGGACAAAGAACTTCAGGCAGGCTCTTGATTGAAAAGGAACAAGGCCAAGGGTTAGTCGGGTCCTCATTCTTGGCCAAGAAACCCAAAATCAGTGAGTATATAGCATTGCCTTGAGAAAAGCCTACCCTTTTATCGATGGCGTGTAGCTCACTAGCTCTCCTAGCTGTAGCTAATGCCATCAAGAATAAGGTCTTGTTTGTTAGATTCCTAAGTGAGGATGACTCCAAAGGTTCAAACAGCAGTCCTGACAGCAGTTTAAGGACAATGTCCAAGTTCTAAGCAACTTCCGAAGGTTTTGCTTGCTTACTAGTACTAAAAAACTTCACTAAATCACTGATGTCTTGATTTGAAGACAGGCCCACTTCTCTATGTTTGAATACAGAACTCAACGTTGCTCTGTAACCCTTGATGGTAGATGTTGCAAGTCCTTTCGAGGTTCTAAGATGGAACAGAAAATCTGTGATCTGGGCCACAGATGTCTGAGAAGAGGAGATATTTCGCTCCCGGCACCACTTCCGAAAAACTGTTCACTTGGCTTGGTAGACTGCAGCAAAAGATCATTGCCTACACTTAGCAATAATCTCTGCAGCCTTCCTTGAAAATCCTTTCACTCTGACAAGCTCCCTGACAGTCTGAAGCCTGTCAGAGCGAGAGTGGATAACCCTAGATGGAATCTGTGAAGGTGCGGCTGTTTGAGAAGGCTTCTCCTCTGAGGAAGTAGCCTTGGGAAGTCCGTCGGTAGACTTAGGAGATCTGGGAACCACTCCTTGTACAGCCAAAAAGGAGCAACTAGGGTCATCGACACATTGCTGTGTGTGTTGAACTTTTCAATATGGCCCTTGCCATGCTGAAGGGAGGGAAGGCGTAAAGGTCGAGGTCCGACCAGTCCTGAAGCATGGCATCCATCGCCCATGCCTGCGGATCCGGAGCCGGGGAACAATACAAAGGAAGACGATGGTTCCTCGGTATCGCAAACAGGTCTATCGACGGCTTTCCCCACAGCTTCCACAGGTCGGTGAACACCTGTGGATTGAGTGTCCACTCTGTTGGTAGAACCTGTTTGCCACGACTACATTCGTCCGCCAGGACATTCACTATCCATTGAATGAAGAGGGTCACCACTTGGGTCTCGCTGCTTAGTGACCACAGAAGAAATTCCTTGGTTGCTTCGTAGAGAGAAAAAGAATGAGTCCCTCCTTGGTTCTTGATGTAAGCCAGAGCGGTCATGCTGTCCAAATGGACAGCCACTGTCTTGTTGAAAGTCTGCCTTGCAAAATGCTGAAGTGCAACATGAATAGCCTTTATTTCTTTTACATTGATGTGCAGGTTTCTTTCGGTTGGAGACCACGTTCCTGAAACCTCCATACCATTGAGAAGAGCTCCCCAACCCAGATTCGAAGCGTCTGAGTATAACGTTAGGTTGGGGTTCATTGGAGCCAGAGAATTTCCTGTCACAAAACCTGTCCTTCACCAGCCACCACCGAAGGTCCTCTTCGATCTCGGGAGTGATGTTGAAGACGAACAAATCTGGGAACGACTTCCTTTGCCAATTGGCCTTAAGGTAAAATTGCAGCTCACTTGTGTGTAGCAGGAGCAGGAGGAGCAAGCTATGAAGTCTTGGACTTTTCTGAGACAATTTAGGATCCTTTGTTGGGACGGAAAAGCCCGAAAACTCAGAGTCTATCACTATCCCCAAATATAGAATAGACTGAGTTGGGACTAGCTGAGACTTCTTGAAATTTATTAAAAGTCCTAGATCTTGAGCAAGTCGAAGTGTTTTCTGCAGGTCCTCCGTGCACTGAGATCTCGAGGGAGAGTGTAGGAGCCAGTCGTCAAGGTACAGAGAGATGTTTATCCCCATGAGATGTACCATTTCGTTAGGGGAGCAAGTACTCGAGTAAAAACTTGAAGGGCCATGGAGAGTCTGAAGCACAGTGCCTGAAACTGAAAGACTCTGTCCTGGAACATGAATCTCGGATGCTTCCTGGAATCTGGGTGAACTGGAACGTGGAAGTACGCATCCTGCATGTCAATCGTGACCATCTAGTCCCCCTGGTGGATGGCTGACAGTACCAACTGGCTCGTCTCCATTCTGAACTTTGTTGTTTGAACGCAGAGGTTCAGAGCACTGACGTCCAGGACAGGTCTCCATCCTCCCGATGACTTGGGAACCATGAAGAGGCGGTTGCAGAACCCTTCGTGTCTACATCCTCGACTACTCCCAAGGCTTTCTTCTCTAGCAGAGCTGACACTTCCCGAAATAGGGCCGAAAACCTCTCTAAGCCTACTGAACAGGCCGTTAAGCTGATGGGAGAGATTACTAAGGGCGGTTTCTCCCTGAAAGGGATTACATAACCCTCTTTCAAGACCTTCAGCACCCAAGGCTCCACATTCCTGTTCTTCCACTCGGTCCATAAATGAAAAAGTCTTGCTCCCACTGGAACATGGAGGACAGACAACTCACTTTCGAGGTGCTGTCTTGTTGACAGGTTTCTTGGCGGGTCTGGAAGCTCGAAAGGGCTGTTGTTGCAAAGACAAAGATGACCTAGCAGATGTGGTAGTTGCGGGAACCTAGTCCTTTTGGTAGACTGAGCGAGAAGGTCCTGCGTCAATTTCTTCTGGAGCTCTACTGATACATGTTCCAGGGTGTCCTGCAGGAATCAACTGTTCTTGTCTAGGGGGACAAAAAGAAGAGAAGAACGCTGAGAAGGGGTGACGCCCTTTGCTGTAAACAAGCACCACAAATCCCGTTTCTTAAGGACTCCTGTGGTGAAGATGGTCGCCAACTCTTGTGCTCCATCTCTTACAGCTCTATCAGCACTAGCCAGAACTCCCAGCAAGTCCAATGTGAAGTTTTCTTGAAGAGTTGTGCAGTCTTCTTAGTGAGAGCCCCAACCGTCCAATCCAGAAAACTGAAGATCTCGAAGACTTTAAAGATGTCTTTAATTAGATGGTCCAATTCCAATGCAGTAAAGAGAATTCTGGCTGAGGAGAAAGCACAGCGACGTGAAGCATCTACGATACTGGAAAAGTCCCGTTGAGAGGAGGCAGAAACTCCCAAGGACGGCGCTTCTCCAGTTGCATACGACAGATGCTTCTGCTGTATCAAACAAGAGGGCAGTGTACAGAAAACTGCTTTCCCGACAACTCTCTTTTCTGATGACCAGCCATCAATATGGGTGAAAGCTTTCCTCAAAGATGAAGACAAAACCATACGAGGCAGCCTGGCAGTACCTGGAGGTTGTCGCATCAAGAAGGCTGACCTTGGTGACGAAGGGACGGTTGGAGAGAGGAACGAAGGGTAGTAGATCAGGAAATACCTGAGCAGCGCCGAGTAGTCCAATGTAGGTTGTCCCTTTTCTAGTGGTTCCTCGGAGGAGGAAATGGGTGATCCTGGTGGATCTGTGGGTTCTTGAACTTCTGGAGCTGGTTTCTGAAGAAGAATCAGAACTTTGTCTAGTTGGAGTTGAAGCGGCACCAACGAAGGATCTTGAACAATTGAGAGAAACTCACCTGAAGAATCAGGTACTGGAAGCTCTCCTTGCGGGACTGAGTACTTGCTGGAAGGTGGATGAACTTCAAGGGAAGCGCCCACAGACACTGGACGCTCGGACACTGGGCGCCCACTTGCTGTCGAAGCAGACACCAAACCTTTTGAAGCCACTACACTCTTAGCAGACACTGGGCGAACAAATCATGGGCCCTTGGCGATTTGACGTCCAAACACTGAACAATCATACACAGGATCTTCCAATTCAGAACGATTAGATACTGGGCGCCCACAAACTGGAAAGGCAGACACTGAACACTCATGCAATGGACGCTCGGACGAAGTGCGCTCATACGATGGGCACTCAGACACGGGGCGCTCAAGAGATGAGAGCTCGGTCACTGAACGATCTTCTAGTGAGCGCTTATACACAACACTATCAGACTCCGGGTGCTCGGACACTTTGCGACGATGAACGGGACTGACATACACTCTTTTGGGGTTGGAACGCATGTTAGAAACTGAATGGGCGCAAGAGTCTTTCACTGGCAACTCCCAAAAACTGCACGAAGGGAGAGGGCTACATTCCCTCTCTAAAGCTCGCTTACGAGACGGGGGCGAATCAATTTCCAACAAAGCGCCCAGCCTTTTCAATGGCCTAGAAACTTTCGTAAAATGATCACTGCACTTGTTGGTTCTGAGAATCTGAATCACTAGATAACAGGGCATGTACATCCATCCTGATGCCTTTCTAATGCCATTCCTCCGCAGCCTGTGATTGGCGGACAACAGACTCGGATGAGGCGACGACTGCTTGTGGGCAAACCCCATCAACCTCCCTTGGACTGCCAGTTTGCTTCCTCCCAGGTGAGCAAGGGGAGTTTAGCAGGGACCATTGGTCTAGGAGCATTGGTGGGATGAACAGCCGCCCCCTACACTGACAATGCATTTGTCGCTACTCCGACAATATTAAATTTGTCCATCAGAACCTTCACAGAATTCCCAATCTGGGAAACAGTATTAACAAGCAAATTAAATTTCTGATCTACCTGTGCTTCTAAGCTAGCAATGGCATTGGGTTCAGCAGAATGGGAGCTAGGTAAAGGTATGACAGGAAAAGCTGCAGGACTTGAAATGGGAAAAAAAGCCGTCACAGGTGTTGAAAGGATAGGCAGAGCAGTGATATCAACTCCTGGAGAATGAACTGCACTAGCAGAAGCCTTAGCTTCAGCCCTAGCTGTAGCTTTCCTCGGTCAGTCACGCTGCAGTTTATCTAAATGGGCCTGTAAATTCTTCCACTTCCCCTTATCCCAGTCCTTATATTCTTCACAGTTAAGATCAGGAGAGCAAATTTGCTCCCTGCAAGAACTTAAATATGGTATGAGAGTCATATTTTGCTGAACTGAGTCTAGTTTTGCAGCCATTGCTGCAATACCTAATACTAGACCAGCTAGTGTCAGACATAATTAGTCTAAAGTCCAATCGGGAAAGTCACAATCGTAAAATATATCAGAATTCTAGCTAAGCTAAATAGCTGCGCTACCAAAAGCAAAGAGCACTTCACCAAAAGACGATCTCTGACCATCCAGTGAAAACAAATCAAGAGCTGCCAATAACCAGTGTTAAGTCATTAGCCAGCAAAAACGAATTGAGCTCTTTAGCTACATTGTACCTATTCTTTCCCGAAAGTGGGCGGGGCAGTAAGTCTACACCCAAAACAAAAGAGCGTTACCACGAATTTTGAGCTGTTACGTAGAGTAGAAACCATAGCTATGTAATTTTTTGGTAAGTTACATATACTGTATAAAACTGCAATTTACTAAAAATTTAAATTTCCATATTATGGATGAAACATTTATACTGGCCCTATGAGAATGAAATATTTTACTTCAGCAGTCTGATTAAACTTCATAATAATAATAATAATAATAATAATAATAATAATAATAATAATAATAATAATAATAATAATAATAATAATAATAATAATGTTCCTCCATGGTTGTTTTCCTTTGTCCTGGCACAATCCCAACAGTTGTTTATTTGCTACTTCTCCCAACAGTTTAACATAGGCCAAACCATAACTGTGAAATATTTCCTTCATAACTACAGTAATCTGGAGAAACACCTCATAAATAAAAGAATTTCAAGTAACTGGATATGGATTCAGTTACATTTTAAAGTATTACCATTATAGAGGGATGAATAAATTTGTTTTTATTTAGCATTTCCCAACGTTTTGTGAGAGAGAGAGAGAGAGAGAGAGAGAGAGAGAGAGAGAGAGAGAGAGAGAGAGAGAGAGAGAGAGAGAGAGAGAGAGAGAGAGTGTAACTGTCGTTAGTGAGTGCTTCGGTTGTTGGAAGAGGGATGAGGTCGTTAGTTTGTTTACGGCGCTGTCTGTCTGTGGAATATATGTGAGGATTTTTCGGTTTTGGAAGCAGTTTTGAGTCAGAGATAGTGCCGGTCAGTCATTTTTTTTGGTCTAAAGCAGTTTGTTTGTGTGCTGATGCAGAGTTGTTGTTTTTCCTTTTTAGTGTGCTGTTCTTGTTGCTGTATGTTCGTGAGTCGTGTGTTTTTCTGTTTCGGTTGGGTTTGTGTGGTTGTGTGCTGTGTTGGCGACCGTGGACGCCTTACTCCATCTTCCAGCAACCGAGGACCAGGGTGAGTGTTGTGTACTGTTTTTTTTGTGGTTTTTGAAATTCCGCCACATTATATTTGGCGCCCAACGTGGGGCAGCTGGTATTGCAGCTGCAATTGAGGTTGGTGGCTGGTAGTGTGACTGAAGAGAAGGATGGAAGAGGAACTGGTAAGGTTGAGAGAGGAGAATACGTGGTTGAGGGGTGAGAATGAGAGACTGAGGAGTCAGTTGGAGGAGGTGGAGGGAATGCTAGGAAGTGCAAAAGAAGAAATGAAAGGGGAGATGAAAGAGTCAGAAGAGAGAATGGAAGAGAGGATGGATAAAAGTTGGAGGGAATGATGAAAGGTGTGGAAGAAATGGTGAAAGGTATGTTCAAGGGTGTTTTTGGAGAAGGGGCTGTTGGAGGCAGGTTCTCTGGAACGTGTGAAGGGGCAAGAGAGAAAGAAAAGGAGGAAGAAGTGAATGGGCGTGAGTGATGAAAGTGATATGGGAATAGGAAGTAAGAAACGAGGGGAATGAGAGGCAGGGTAAGGAAAAGGGAATGAAAAGCAAGGGGAAGGAAGAGAGGGAAAGTAAGGATAAGTCAGGGAAGAAAAAGGGAAGAAGGGAAAGGGAAAGGAAACTGGTAAGAAGGGTAAGGAAGTGGGAAAGGCAGGAAAGAAGGGAGAGGGTGAAGGCAGTAGTGATAGTGAGGTGGATGGAGGTGAGTGGATAAAAGTGGATAAAAGAGGGGAAGAAGAGTGTAATGAGTAAGATGAATGTAAGTGCAGAAGTGGACTCTTTGTATTCGGAAGAGGGTATGAAAGGACAGAGCGAAAGTAGCGAAAGTGAGAGTGAAAGTGAGAAAGAAGTGAGAAAGGCTATGTATGTGAGGGAGGTACCCGGTGTGAAAAGTATAATGAGTATGGAAGTAGGGATGTGCATGATTTCTTTAGGGAGTATGAAAGGTTTTGTCAGGATAAGTATGGGGAAAGTAAGAGAGTGTGGGCACGAGAATTAGGAGAGTATTTGACTGGGTTTTACTTGATATGTATAGGGTTATTATGAGTGTGGGGGATGTTGAGTATGACAAGGTGAAAGCTAGACTAGTTGAGCAAGCGAGGCGTGAAAGCGAGTGTTAAGTATAAGAGGAAGAATGAATTTGATGAGGCAAGGATGAAAGCTGGGAAACCTTGTCACTGTATGCTTGTAGGCTGGAGACGTTGGCAAGGAAGAAGTTTGGGGATGATGGGATAGATGAATGTAAGGAGTTAGTACGGAAGTTGTTAGGGACAGTGCCAGATGGAGTTAGAGAATTTGTGAACTTGAAGCGGAAGGAGAAGAAAAGATGGACGAATGAAAGGTTGACTTGGGGAGAAATCTTGGAAATTGTAGAAGATTATGAGCTTGACAGGGTTATAAAAGAGAGCAGAAGTGTAAGTGTAAGGGCTGGGGTAGATGAGAGAGTACCAGAGTTTGGAAGCTTTAGGGATGCAGTGTTGAGGGGCCCAATGAGAATGGCCGATAGTGTAATAGATAGGAGTGTAAGAGCAAGTAATGTGGAGGTGCCAGTGAGGATGAATGATGGGTTTGTAAGGGAACAACGGGTTGGACGGGTTAGGGATAGTAGTGTACAAAGGGAAAGGTCGATGAGTGGAAGTCGAGCGAAGTGTTTTAGATGTGGAAAGGAAGGACATACAAAGAATGAGTGTAGGTGGGCTTTAGGAGTGTGTTTCGGGTGTGGGCAACCGGGACATTTGGTAAGGGAGTGTACGAAAGATAGGGGGGTTAAATGCTACCGGTGCGGACAGGTGGGTCATGTTGCTAATGGTTGTAGGGGTACCCGAGTGAATGTAATATGTGGCAACTGTGGTAAGAATGGGCATTATGCGAGAATGTGTTCAGAACCGAGAGCGAAGTGTGACGAATGTGGAATGGAAGGGCATGTATCAAGTGTATGTAGACGAAAGAGGGTGACTGTGACAGCGAATTCGGGAAACTGAGTGTGAAGGGGGTTCAAATGGGTGGATCCTCCAGGATGCAAGCGGTGCGTGTGATGCATGTACGTGAGGGGTTGTTGCATGAGGGGGGCTTTGCTGGAAAGACTGACGAGTGCATGAAGCAATTTGTTTTGATAGAGTATTGCAGAAAACGTAAGAAAGGGAAGAACGTAAGTGAACGGAATGATCGTAAGTTGTGTGATAGGGGTGTGAGTGCCAAAGTGAAAATGAGTGATAAAGCGTGTAATACGGATGAATGGGATGGTATGAATAGAACGTATAGCATATGCGGGTTTGATATAACTGAGTTGACTGAACGTGTAGGGGTTAGTGAACGGTTGGAGGTGAGCGAAAGTGTAAGAGTAAGAGAGCCGAAGCAGTAATATGCGAGTGATTGAAAGCATGAATGAATCGTTGAAAAGAATTGGAAAGGTCAATGAGCGAATGGGATGGGTTAGTTGAAGAATTGGGGAGGTATTTGGGAACGAGTTAGAGGGTATAGATGAGATTGTGGATGAAATTGAGAGTGGTAATAGTGAAGAGGATAGCGTGAATCTGAGAGAGAATGGAGGAGAAGATGTGAATTTGAATGTTGCTAGAAGAGAGAATGATTCTGAGAGAATGATTACGTGTTCGCAAGACGCGATCTAGAGGACCTGCTAGTGAGCATCCGTGGGTGTTATGTGAAGGCGATTTGAATGCAGTGTGGAAGGTATTGGTTGGGAAATACTAAAAGGGGAGAATTATAGAGGGATGAATAAATTTGTTTTTATTTAGCATTTCCCAACGTTTTTGTGAGAGAGAGAGAGAGAGAGAGAGAGAGAGAGAGAGAGAGAGAGAGAGAGAGAGAGAGAGAGAGAGAGAGAGAGAGAGAGAGAGTGTAACTGTCGTTAGTGAGTACTTCCGGTTGTTGGAAGAGGGATGAGGTCGTTAGTTTGTTTACGGCGCTGTCTGTCTGTGGAATATATGTGAGGATTTTTCGGTTTTGGAAGCAGTTTTGAGTCAGAGATAGTGCCGGTCAGTCATTTTTTTTGGTCTAAAGCAGTTTGTTTGTGTGCTGATGCAGAGTTGTTGTTTTTCCTTTTTAGTGTGCTGTTCTTGTTGCTGTATGTTCGTGAGTCGTGTGTTTTTCTGTTGGAAGGTTGGGTTTGTGTGGTTGTGTGCTGTGTTGGCGACCGTGGACGCTTTACTCCATCTTCCAGCAACCGAGGACCAGGGTGAGTGTTGTGTACTGTTTTTTTGTGGTTTTTGAATTCCGCCACACCATGCACTCTATTGACTAAAATGATGAAATGATGAAAACTCACCTTGAAAAAACACACCATTCTCTCCTGAAGAACACCTAATGTCTCTGCACCAGGAGGATTATACTGAGGCCATGTAAGCCCTTCTGCTGCAGCCATACTCTTGACTTCATCTATGTGAAGCCCTTCAACACTCCCAAAATTCTGACAATAAAAACAGTTTCACATATTAATTCCTTACAATAATAATTAAGTCACAAATTCATAAATTCTCACCAATAATATTGAAATGAACTGGGGCCAAAAAAAAGGGGGGGGTGCTGAACAAGTTAGCAAAAGACAAATAAGGACATTATCAAGATTTTAAACATGAACTTGAATTCCCTTTAACCCTTAAACACCTACTGGACGTATCATACGTCGACTAAAATTGTCTGTTGGGTGCCAAGTGGACGTACCGTACATCGACTACAAAAAATTTCAACCTTCGGTCAACTTTGACTTGACCGAAATGGTCGAAAAACGCAATTGTAAGCTAAAACTCTTACATTCTAGTAATATTCAATCATGTACCTTCATTTTGCAACAAATTGGAAGTCTCTACACAATATTTTGATTTATGGTGAATTTTTGAAAAAACTTTTTTCTACGGATGTGTGTAATATAGCCGAAAAATTTCAGAAATTCTTTCGTCATTTTGTCGTAATTTTTGCACTGTTCTATATTAGCCGTTACATAAAGTTTTATATATGAAAATGTGCGCAATTTCATGTACAATACAACAGAAAATAACTCATGGTTGTAGCTTCTATCAGTTTTGAAATATTTTCATATAAATCACGATAACTGCCAAAATTTCAACCTTCGATCAACTTTGACTCGACCGAAAATCAAAAAACGCAATTGTAAGCTAAAACTCTTACATTCTAGTAATATTCAATCATTTACCTTCATTTTGCAACCAATTGGAAGTCTCTAGCACACTATTTCGATTTATGGTGAATTTTTGAAAAACTTTTCCTTACGTCCACTCCAGAAATTCTTTTCACACGTTGTCGTAATGTTTGCACTGTTTTATATTAGTCGTTACATAAAGTTTTATATATGCAAATGTGCGCAATTTCATGTACAATACAACAGAAAATAACTCATGGTTGTAGCTTTTATCAGTTTTGAAAAATTTTCATATAAATCATGATAACTGCCAAAATTTCAACCTTCGGTCAACTTTAACTCGACCAAAATGGTAAAAAAACGCAATTATAAGCTAAAACTCTTACATTCTAGTAATATTCAATCATGTACCTTCATTTTGCAACAAACTGGAAGTCTCTAGCACAATATTCGATTTACGGTGAATTTCTGAAAAAAAAAAAAACTTTTTCCTTACATCTGCGCACGGTAACTCGGCCAAACATCTCGGAAATTCTTTCGTCATGTTGTCGTAATGTTTGCATCATTTTACATTAGGCGTTACATAAACTTTTATATATGAAAATGTGTGCAATTTCATGTAGAATACAACAGAAGATAGCTCATGGTTGTAGCTTTTATCAGTTTTGAAATATTTTCACATAAATCACGACAACTGCCAAAATTTCAACCTTCGGTCAACTTTAACTCGACCGAAATGGTAAAAAAACGCAATTGTAAGCTAAAACTCTTACATTCTAGTAATATTCAATCGTTTACCTTCATTTTGCAATAAATTGGAAGTCTCTAGCACAATATTTCGATTTATGGTGAATTTTTGAAAAAACATTTTCCTTATGTCTGCGCTGTAACTCGGCCGAACATCTCAGAAATTCTTTCGTCTCGTTGTCGTAATATTTGCACCGTTTTATATTAGTCGTTACATAAAGTTTTATATATGAAAATGTGCGCAATTTCATGTACAATACAACAGAAAATAACTCATGGTTGTAGCTTTTATCAGTTTTGAAATATTTTCATATAAATCACAATAAATAGAAAAAATTCGACTTTCGGTCAATTTTACTCGACCGAAATGGTCGAAAACTGCAATTGTAAGCTAAAACACTTACAGTCTAGTAATATTCAATCAATTAGCTTCATTTTTCAACAAACGGGAAGTCTCTAGCACAATATTTCGATTTATAGTGAATTTTTGAAAAAAACATTTTTTTATGTCTGCGCGTTACGAATTCATGCATCATTTTGTGATAATATTTTCTCTGTGTTGCTTTGATCGTTTTAAAATTTGTTACATACCAAAATCATCGCAATTTAGTGTACAATACAACTAAAAAAATGAACTCATTAGCTTTAACCGTTGTGCTTACAGCGCGATTTGTATACAATTATATAAGAGTTTTTTTTTTTTTCGCTGTCATATATTCCAATATTTATATATGATAATGATATTTTTTTAATTTCTGATGGTTGCATACTAAACTTCAGGCAATGACAAAAAAAAGGAGCCAAAAATGAACTCTTAATCTTAAAAACTAAGCGTGCTGTGATTTTTTGAAAACTTTTTTTCCTCTTCGCCGCTAACTCACCGAACGCCGCCGGTATACGGGAGACGTTTTTGTAAATAGGGCTCGGCGTTTAAGGGTTAATTACAGACTACAGTGTGATTATTAAAAATGGTCATTACCATCTCTGATTAAGAAAGCAAAGACTGTAAAGATAGTTCTAATACCTAAACTTTACACATTATCATCTCCAAAAAGATCTGACTGCAAACAAAAATATTCAACTATTGCTAAACAAAATCAACATGTAACAAATGATACCCATGAAAGTCACTTAGTCCCAAAACACTAAAAGTTTGGAGTAGTATGTGAGTCATCCTTCAGAAAGTGGCATTGGCATTTACATATCACAAATTCAAGGTAACTTGCATTTTTCCCAGATGTACTACCAAGAAGTCTTTTGTATAGATATAACTTGGGTGAAAGGTGGTTCAGTTGCTGAAGCTTGGTAACAAGGTAATTAACTAGCAGCAAACAAGTGATAGGGTGGGGACACATCCACTTACTTGACTGATGGCATACTTGAATTCTGGTGTTCCTGCCCCACCTGCTCACTTGAACGAGGGCATTACTTTTCCTTTGGCAAGAGGAACAAGTGTGGGTGGTGGAATTCTGATAAAGACTTCAGGTTTGTATATCTGAAAAATGCAACCTATTCCAACAAGGATTCAAACCTTCTCTTTTATATGGAGACTCACCTCTTAAGCGGGAGATATTGTCTGAACAACATGACTGGTCTTGTCTTCCTACCTGGAAATGCCAGCTTCCCAGTCATGTAAGTGAGCAGGGGAAGGATAATTCCTGTAATCACAATACAGTCTGGCATATGTGACACTGAAGCACATAGGGCCTTTTGCTGGAGGTTGGCTTTCTTGTAGCATCCCTCTGGGAAATTGGAGGAACCTGGGTTTCTCATTTGTGATGGGAAGACCCCAAGACAATAATGCCCTACCACCCATGCACCCTTATTGAAAGGGAACCAGAGGTAATCACATCTACCAACTACAAATAAAAGTGAAAGAAAGGATCGTCTGTTTATTAACTCACCTGCATCTGCCCAGACCTGCCCATTCACAGCCATGGGCTGCTGGATGGAAGAAAGAGAGAGGGAAAGAAGAGGAACCTGTTACTATTCATTCAGCTGATTTTTATGTCAACCTTGAACCTCAGGTGTGATGCTTTTTTGATCAATGAAGCATGGGCAGTTACACATATGCTGAGTAGCCACTACAGGTCCTAAGAAGAAGGAGTCAAAGGACTTATGGGTGACATCCCTGGTGGAAGGATGTAAAGGGGGTCTGGTGGTACCAGACGTTGCCCTCAATGCCTGAAAAACTAAACAGATCTTGAATGGCATGGATAGAGCAATGCCCTTGACTTCATGAACTCTTGCCCACAGTATGGAGCTGTCACCTTCGTCCAACAACTCATAAGTCCTCTTGATTATCTCCTGACAGCCAGAAGACTGTGTTCTTGAGAACCTCCATCTTGCGCCCGCTGGTATTCACAAACAGTCTTTGTGCTACTTTGGCACCCATGTACAGTTGCGAACAAGTCCACCTGTTACGCCTTGGTGAGAGACTTCGAAAAATTATATAGTAACAGTGTTTACTAAGCGGGAGAGGGGGGCCCTCTTTCTTTGTTAGCAGGAGTTCCACCAATCAGCTCTAGAGTTATTTTAGTGGGAGGAGTCTTTAGGTATGATTGGAGTGAGACACACACACACACAGAAACTAGACGTTGCTGATGAATCAAAAAGAAACACAACTGGGGACAGAGAAAATTCCACAATGAGCAATAGAAAGTGAGGAAGGACTTCCAAACTTGGTGTAGACTTTTAATTAACCATTCCCATGTGGTAAAGTTAATTCGTTTGCCAATGATAACAATTATTTATATTCAAGATGTTTCATGTATTCATGGTTGGGCTTGTATTCCCTCTTGAATATACTGTAGAGGTTACTCCCTACATGCCGTTCATTACAATACTGTAACAATTATTACATGTTATGTTAAGGATAAAAGCATCATTTTCATCTTGGCTTATATTTTCTAATAGTAACTGTAATAAAAGTTTTAATGCCTTACAGACAGAAATTCCTTTCGCTATTATCATCATCATTTGTGTGAGGATAACTAAGAGATGGAAGTCTCTGTTGTTAAACAACCCCTTCAGTCATTTACCTGTCCATTGTGGAAAGGGCTATTTGGAGAAATGCAGTTTGATGATATTGTCTTAGGGTCCTCTTTTTAAAGAATTTTTAAAGAAATCAGGGTAGCAAAATGCCCTTTAGTTTCTGATCTCCTTTTAGATATTAAATTCACTTTCTAATAAATAAATGATAATAATCATGACCTGGAGCTAAACCATATGCGTAGGTTTGTTTATGATTTTATTTTTACACTGTGTGGGTGTGTGTGTCTTACTTCAACCATACCTTAAGACTCCTCCCACTAAAACAACTCTTAAGCTGGTTGGTGGAACTCATGCTAACAGAGAAAGAGCCCCCGCCATTAGTAAACACTGTTACCATATAATTTTTTGAAGTCTCTCGCCAAGGTGTAACAGGTGGGCTTGTTCGCAATTGTATACTACTTTGTAGGTAGCACATCAGTATTTGCAATTGTATATTCCTTTGCAGGTAGTTCATCAGTACTGAACTCCATCTCAGGCATATTAAGAATGAGTCTGTTTCCAATCTGAGACTAAAATCCAACCAAGCATGTGCATTACTGTACTCCTGGCTGATAAGCATTTTCTTATCAGGCGGGACTTGAATATCTGGATGATTTCATGACTATAAAATGCTGCAAAGAAAATTAATTTTATCCAAATCAGTAATGTCAAAAACTTACCATATAAATCTGTAATACGCTAATGAAATCATGAGACTATTATAATTGACACTGGTAAAAGTTTGTTTGTAATATTCATATTCCTTACCCTTTCACGTAGCCTTGTATCCACCTTGATTGGAGGAGGTACACAAGTGTTTTGTTCTAAAATACGCTCACACGTCAAATAAGCTCTTTTTAAGTCACTCGCATATACACGACTGAAATTCTTCTTGCTCATATTTGTTCCAGCCTGAAACAATTAAACCATGTTTAGTCACTATGTACGACCTTGATTAGAAAATACTATATACTATAAATAAGGGAAAACTTATAATACTCATATAAGAATAGCAAATACATGATTTGTATTTTTTCTTGGTATAAAATTATGAGCCTTTATATAAGAGTACTCCTGAAGCATGTTAGAAGTGGTCATTGAAGCTTAGTAACAGGTTTTATGAAAAGTAGCTGAGTGGCATGGTACTTCCAGATCACCTGTTGGTGACCTATTATTTTTCCTTTGGCAAAAGAAACTATGCAGGAATCGTTGAAGTACAATTCTTGTAAAAGACACAGGTTTATATATCTAGAAAAAATACAACAAACTACCTTAAACTTCCTACTTGTCCCTTAAGAGAATACAAACCATTTTCTAGTACACTTGAGACTTACTCATAAGGTAGGAACAAGCAAGTTTGTGAATGTTTGCCATGTCCTGTAAGTCTGCACTTACAGCAAGACTGGAGGAACAGTCAAACATCCACAGGAATTGTCATATTCTGAGTTTGTGCATGAACAGGGGAGAGCCTGGAATGGGATACAGTAACTAATGGGGTCCCATATCAGTTTAGTTCAAAATTTCAAAATAAACTCAAGGAAAGGTGCAAGGAAATCATGTATTCCCATGCAGAGAACAGGAAATAAAGGTTGGTATGTCACAATATCATCACCTGTGGATGAAGGATAACACTCTACATAACCATCCCCAAACCCTTCTTAAAGATGAGACAAAGAAAACATGTTATCAGACCTAAGTCTTTGGACAGGTGTTTGGTTGTGTAGTTCCCCAACATCTACCCAATCATCACAAGCATGAGCTGGATTGTCCACAGCTGGGAAAGGTGCATAGGAGAAGATGCAAATCCACGGCATCTCTTCACTAACCTCAGCCATACCATAAACCCTTGGTTTGATACAAACTTTGAGAAAATTATACAACAGTTGAGCAATCACTACAGGGCCAGGGAGAAAGGAAGTCTGACAATCAGGCTCACATTCTTGATACCCAAAACCAAAGTCTCACCTGGACAGGGTTAAGTGTACATCCGAACCACGTCCTAAAACAAGAGAAATCCTGATATCTCTCACACAGAAAGACTGGAAATTCCATTCAAAATACAAAAGATCAGAAAGGGATGTGCCACATTCACCTAGTTGGTTAGTGCTCTAGGGGGGAAGCAGTAGAAGTACTGGTACCTGAAAGAAGTACTGGGAAACAAACATCAAGCATCAGAAACCTCCCCAGCAGAAGAAACGAGAATTTCTTTAAACCTCATAGACTGACTGAGGTTTGGTAGCAGTAGGCATGGGAAGGCAGGACAAAAGTAATCATGAAAGATTGTCTGTCCTTGAAATCAAAAGTAGCTAAGAGGACAGAAAGAACAAATCGTAAAAATTTTGATGATTCCAGGGCAAGATCTTTCATTTACTCCATAGGATATGTGAAAGAAAATTATTTAGAAGGACACAGAGGAGTCTTGTGAACTAGTGCAGAACACCCAACTTGAAGGACAAAGCTGCCATCCAAGATCCACTGGCTCTCATAGCAACAACAAAAACATCCCAGATTCCTTATATGGAAGGGAAAGCTTAGCATCCCTTCTAAACCACCTGAAAATTGCAGAGTTCCTTGGGAGAGATAAGCAAGGTTATCATAACAGAGGAGGGTTAAGTGCATGAGTGCTTCCTTTCCACTGGTAGAAGGAAACTAGAGTGAATCCCAGAGGTGGCAAGAGGTAATGGTCATGCTGTACTTCTATAACTGCCTCCAACAATTTTTTCCCACCTTCCAAATCAAGGTTGAGAGAGCACGATGAAGTACTTTGGTAGCAACTAAGAATCCTTGGGAAGAAGATACGCTTTGACTCCTAACAAAGGATACCAATCATACTTTAAAAATTTATACACAAAGGTGGCCAAAGAAAGACCTTGCTCTCTAGAGAAAATAGGAAGGAGTCAAGGATAAGGAACTCATGGAATGTCACTGAGTTCCTTATACTTCAAGGTTAGGTTGATCCTTAACTCCCTATTTTCTCTACAGAGCAAGGTCTTTCTTTGGCCACCTCTGTATACGTATAGATTATCAATCAGTATTAGATTATTAATCAGTACAAATTATTAGTTAGTAGAAAGGATAGCCAGTGATGGTAAATCTTCTGATCCAGTACCACAGAGATGGGGGGAAAATTTATATCCCACAAAAGTGATCCTCTTAAAGGGAGGGGTCTATTGATTTGGAATTCCTTGGGAAATGGGCAAAAAAGGAAGACTACTATATTATTATCAAGTAGTTTACCCATACTACAGTTAATTCATTTAGCTCTTACATGGCTGGCCTGAAGGATTTGTCTTTTATGATGATAAAAATTTACTCATTAAATTACAGCCTTATATAGATTTTATGATTGGTTTACATGATAATGAAGGCAACTCTGACAAAATTCCTTTAGTCAATTTGTTAAAAAACTTGACACTTATCAATATTTGAACGTTCACAAAAAACTGATGAATTATCAGTGTTGCTTTACATTCTGTACATACAGTAATACCTCAATCTTACAAGCTTCGAGTTGCACAAATTGATAGAAATGAGAACTTTTCATTGGAACCTACGTAACTGGCATACACAATTTTTTCACAGACATTTGCAAAATCTTTGAGAAACCCAGCAGAAGTAGTTATGTTTAATTTTTGAAGTAATTTAAAAGTTTTCATGCTTTTATGTGTAAAATTGGTGTGAAAAATTTGTATTATTTTTATACATAAATACTGTATGATACTAGCATACTTTACATTAAAAAAAGTAAAATAAATCAAAATCTCAAAACAGCTGTCGATGTAAACATATCTCTCTCTCTCTTTCTCACTGAGATGAGAGAGATATTTTTTATGCATACATATCAAGTATGTTTATTTGTTCTGTACACTGTAGTTTTATAGATAAACGTGATGCTACTTTGTTATTAATTTTTTCATATTTTCCATGCTATAACTACAACTTTTTGCATTTCTATAATAAATTACTCAAGATTTAAAAAAATACATGTTGATTCCCAGTCTTCTCCAATCCTTCAGAGCGAGGGGATATGTAAACTAACTGTCAATCGTCTTGACATATAGACATATTGACTGAGAAGGGCAGAAAATGTTGCCCATTCTCTCTCTTTTTCCTTCATGAATCATGAATTTCCACCTATTGATATCTAACGTAAGAATAACTTTTCTCTCTCTCTCTCTCTCTCTCTCTTTCCAAAGTTATTCTCTCTTTCTCTGTCATAAATCATGAATAATTTCCCTCTTAATATTTGTAAGAGCAAACCACACCCCCTGCCCCTCTCTCTCTCTCTCTCTCTCTCTCTCTCTCTCTCTCTCTCTCTCTCTCACGCCCCCCCCCCCTCTCTCTCTCTCTCTCTCTCTCTCTCTCTCTCTCTCTCTCTCTCTCTCTCTCTCTCTCTCCACAATAATTCATGAATAATTTCACTTTCTTGATATTTAACATAAGTTAAGTTAAGTACATTTTAGTTTAACCAGACCACTGAGCTGATTAACAGCTCTCCTAGGGCTGCCCAAAGGATTAGATTTATTTTACGTGGCTACGAACTAACTGGTTACCTAGCAACAAGACCTACAGCTTATTGTGGAATCTGAACTACATTATGATGAGAAATGAATTTCTATCACCAGACATAAATTCTAATTCTTCATTGGCCAGTCGGAGAGTCAAAGGCTGGACAACCCCCTGTCTCTTTCTCTTTCTCTCTCTCTCTCTCTCTCAGTACTGTAATGAAATATGAATTGCAGTATGGTACAGTATTAAGCTAACTTTTAAATGAAATTAGAGTGCTTTGGGAGCATGATTTTGTCACATTTAGGATTTAAACTCTAGAAATTAGCATTTATTGTATGTACAGTATTAGCATTTTTAGTGACCATACCAAACTTAAGCAAATCCTTGCCTTACACGAGGGGTTCTGGAACCTAACCTTGTGTAAGTTCGAGGCATTACTGTATACGGATTGGGCTAATGTGGGCTAATCCTCTGCCTATGGGTCATAATGCAAACCACCTGAAAAGTGTAAGCAACCACTTTTGCTTATTTCTAGAGTTTAAATCCTAAATGTAACAAAATCATGCTCCCCAAGCACTTTAACTTCACTTAAAAGTTAGCTTAATACTGTATTGTACTGTAATTCATATTTCATTACAGTACTGACGGAGAGAGAGAAAGAGATGGTGGGGCTGTCCTTATGTTAAATATCAAGAGAGTGAAACTGACTCAAAAACAAAAGTTCCCGCCCAATAGCAGGGTCAGTGCCTAATAGGAAGTCAAAATGGCAATGGGACACTTCAATGCTCCTCACTCACAGGGACCACCTGCCACCATAACACCATTGCCAAATCAGATGACAGGCACTGGCTGTGTAGGAACCTGTGAAAGGTTTACCTAGTACTACAGAAAGGTGGCATCATGTAAAGGCTGAATGTGGCACATACCACAATCATTCTGTTACATGCACAGATATGCACAACACCTATGCCACACCTGAAAGGGATTGCCGCATCTTATACAGTCCCTACAAAGTGGAATACAGGACATACTGTAAGAGACCTGTTCTGTCAGACAATGCAAGCTAAGAACTCTTGACCATACTGGGGCCTTCCAATACCCATAAGAACCAAGCAGTAAATGGATCACTCCTACCAGTGGATCCCTATCAGCGATGGAACTAAACCAGAACAGTAGCAAACATGGCTAGTGTCATGTTACCACGCAAGACCATGGCTGATCTAAACATAAGACTAACCCTTTGTTGGCCGACTCGGTTGAGCTTCAGACTGTCATTCGATGGGTCGGAGTTCAATTCCCGCGGCCGGCTGATGAAGAGTTAGAGGAATTTATTTCTGGTGATAGAAATTCATTTCTCGCTATAATGTGGTTCGGATTCCACAATAAGCTGTAGGTCCCGTTGCTAAGTAACCAATTGGTTCTTAGCCACGTAAAATAAGTCTAATCCTTTGGGCCAGCCCTAGGAGAGCTGTTATTCAGCTCAGTGGTCTGGTAAAACTAAGGTATACTTAACTTAAACATAAGACTTGAAAAGTGTGTGGATATTAAAGAAGAGATACTTTGTCCACATACTGTATATTTCCGAGTATAAGGCGACATATAAATGCTAAAATTTGCCCCTAAAAATTGGGGGTCGTCTTATACTACCATTCTAAAAATCAAACCTTGAATTCCAAGCGATGTTTATTGGTAGGCTAGCCTCAGCCTTGGTGCAAAAACCACAGACATATGTGAAATGATTGACATTATGAAATAAACTGATAATAATAGCAATAAAACCATTTTCACCTTATATATTAATGGCATATCTTCATAAGAAATAGACTATTTGAGGAATAATTCCATATCAATGAAATCAACTTTTATCTATGTAAGCCCAGCGGAGAAAATGTAAACATCGAGTTGTGGTTGCACTCATAGGAACTATTATCTTTCAGTAACCTTTCAGAAATTTTAACGGTAGTGAAATTATGGTGGTAATAACATTTAGGATAACATAATATTAATTTTTACATTAATACACCAGGCTGTTTGTAACTGTTTAGAACAATTCGGTCAAACGAATGATAATTATGTACGATAATTATAGTACATTATCGTATGGTTGTTAGGGGTTGTTTGTGATTGGCAATGAAACATGTATAAAACAATGGTTTCCCTTTTTGGCGACATGTGTAGGAAAAACGTAACATACAATCAGCTTTGTTATTTCGTTTATTTTGAATTTCTAACATATCTTTATACAGTATACCATATACACTATACTTGTGTAACGCATGATCTCACGACCGCCAAATTTTCACCCATAAAAAATTATTTTATCATGTATCTTGTGTATCATGCAAGTTCCTTTTTTGAGGGACCAAATTACAATAAACTAACCTCTTTTCCTCCATCTCTTTATCCAATCTTCTACTTAAATAAATTAAAAGTAAAAGAGAATGATAAAAGCATCATTAGTAATGTTATACTTGTTTTGCAAACACGTACAGCCATAAACAACCGAATGAGAAACAGCTGTTTTGTTATGAAAAACTAAATCAGGTAACAACAGCTGTTTTGCTTGCATTTCAACCATTGTACAATAGTAAACAATTACAGCACCAGTTATGTTACAAATGACGTTAAGTAGAATAGGACTGATATACTTTTACATTATACCCTTATTTGCAATGAAGAAAAGATCAGCAAGGAAATATACTGCTAAATTTAAGCTGCAAGATGTAGCTGAAGCTGACAAAACAAATGTTCAAGCGCTAATGACTATAAATTACCATGCATCGGTGACATGGATGAAACTCCCCTAAACTTCTATACGCTGTCAAACTTGACCGTATATAAAATTGCAGATAAAAGCATTTTAATCAAAACTACTGGGCATGAAAGAACACATTTAACTGTAGTTTTAACATGTATGGCAGGTGGGACGAAACTTTCCCCCATGGTTATCTTTAAACGGAAACTGAATTGATGCTTAAACCAAAATTCCCGAATGGTATCATTGTCCATGTTCATGAAAACCTAAACAATGCAAATGGCGAATGGTAACTGTTTGTATTTTATAATACAATAGTATTATGAGAATACATACAATATTATTTGATACAGTGAAGTAAAGCATAACTTTTTAAAAGATCCATGGAAAAGATGCATATTCGTTATGTTTGTATTTTATAATACGATACTAACATTACATACACTGTACGCTAATTTTATATCTTGCATATGATGCGACCCCTTAAAATTAGCTTCAAAATTAGGTCTTCAAAAGTCACATGATAAGCAAGTATATATAGTAACCAATATTTCATAAGATACCTGTTGTTGCAAAAGCTAGCCTATATACAGATGGTTTTGTAATTTAGCAGACATCTTATACTACAGATATGAGATAAATTCATGAAAATTTGCCATAATTTTTGACCTCATCTTATCTAAAGGTCATCTTATACATGGAAATATACGTTAGGCACTCATGGAGGTGCAGTACACACCTGAGAAGGCCTCCCTTCGGCTGGGACAGGATTGCCTGCCATGCAAGCATAACATACGGCAACAAGAGTTGTCCCCTGTACGCTGGTAACCAATCAGTACAGTACTGTGCCCAGAGCACATCTCCAAGATGGAACACTGGGAGAATGAGAATCTATGCAAAAGCCAGCGGTCAGCATTCAGCTACACCTGCATGGTTCTAAAGGCAAATAATTGTTAAATTCCTTATAATCTCTTGCATATGGAAATGGATCCTCTACTAGAGAGGAAGCTGATACACCAATCCACTATGGACCTCTCTCAGGATTGTGAACATTACAACTCAAACCTAATAGTATAGAACCACTAACCAAAGATGCTGGAGCAGATCGCAAACAATCTGAACTATTGCCCTGAAAGCAATCATGCACACACAGCAGTAGATAAGCTAGAGAATTGGGCTCAGTACAGTGTGATACCTGGGCACTGGGTGTGCATGAACAAGCAAAGTGTACAGGTATAGGTAATATATAGAGTTCAAGCATTGATACTGCATGAAAATGCACAGCATATGGGCATAGACTCTGCACTTCCAAGGCACAAGCATTGACACTGCATAAATATGTGCAGTGCATGACCACCGGTAGTGGACATGCAAGAGCTAAGCACAAGCCAGAAATGTGCAAGAGAATGGGCAAGCACCTGGTGCTGTTGCAAAGTCAGAAAAAACAAATTGCCTTACAGCCATTAACATATCAACCCAAAATTAGTATGAAGGTAAAACTTAAAGCAAGCTAGTAACAAACAAAACTGAAAGAAAGACTGTTCAAAAAGGAAACAAACTACTTACTTTGACAGTTGCCCACCAGCAAGTAAACACTCCCATGTCTAACAATTATCACACTCATTTTACCAGTTTTAAAGGAAAAAATTAATAAAAACCATCATCAGAGTTAATATTAAGATAGCAAGGAACTACATGATAATGCTAATGCAAATTCAGAAATGAAAAATGTGTGAAAATTTGAATATTCTTCAGTCAAACTTAACAGGTGTATTTGACTGGACAGACATTGGAGGGTGCTTTGGAGCCTGGATGTGCAGATGACAAGAAGGAAACTTCTGCTTTTGTCGCTGGAAAATGACCTTGTGCACATTTAAGGCTATAGGTAGTCCCCGCTTATCGGAGGGCTCGGTTATTGGCAATCCAGTTTTACAGGGCTTGTCTAGTGACAAAAATCGGCAATTTTCGGCACTGAAACCACCTATTTCCACTTATCGGTGCTGATAATTGGGTATTGGCACTGATACATACCTAACAGAGGTGCCAGTATCCAGTTATTTGTGCCGATTTTCAGTTATCGGCGCTGGTAAGCACCGAAAATTGCCAATTTTCAGGTATTGGCGATTTTCGTTTATCATCACACCATCAGAACAGAACCCCCGCTGATAACCAGGGACTGCCTGTATTGGAAAATACATGTGTGAGAATAGACAAGAACTCAAAAACACCATTTATTTTTCAGAGAAAGAATTTTGGTCTGTAACCAAAAAAAAGAGTTACAAAACATTGATCTAATCAGAATACCATCATTAAATACCAAGAAAACAGTCACCCACATAGCTATATGTTATAACTGCCATCATCCATGCCTTTAAGCTGGATGTCCCAATTATGCAAAGTTGCTCCTTGGTAAATCACATGAGTACACTCAGTTTCCTAAGAAGATAAATCAAAAAGAGCACAGGCACAGATCTCTTTCAGCAATGAAAACAATCCAAAGGTGATACTATGGTCCTTATCAGCCTTAAATCCCAAGGCAATTATGAACATCTTGGCCGCCTCTCTTTCAATGAACAGCTTCTCCCAGTGCTGTTAAAAAGCAAACAACAGCAAGAGTTTTAAATCCTCATACCAGCCAATAAATCCAAAAATTATTCCATTATAATCTGATCGTCCAATTCCTTAGGATGGTCAAATAAACATGGTACAGCCTTTATCATTATTATCTTGTTGGATCTGTTAGCCCATCTGTTCATGTCCTTGACTAAAAATGGGAGGCTCTCCATCTCCTCTATGACTGGCAGTAAGATGGAAGAAAGGCATTAGGGATGGAGGTAAGGTAAAAGGCTAAAATGTGGGTGCAGCCACAGGATGACGGGACAGTGCAACAACCTTTAGTGATGCTACAATGCGCCACATGAAATGTACTTATGGCACTGCTCTCTTACAGGGTCAACTGAAACACTGGCACTTTATCCTTTGCTACTTCTGCCTTACAATGCTCAGCTTCACTTCAAGAGGCAAACTCTTGTGCATCTTGGGTTTAATGGCCTTATCACACTTGAATACAATCTCAACAGTACACTGAACAGCCCAAAGTTCCAAAGAATGATTTCAATGTGATATCCACAATGTCTCAACATGGAATTGAAAAAGTCTGGATTATAGTCAGGCACCTTTACTATGATTACCAAATACTGACTCACAAGCAGTCAAGAATCAGATGGCTCATCTGTGTGTAAGTCATGTACATTATGTTCTGTCTCTGTATTACTCAGTAAATCTTCCAGTCACACCATTGCCATTCTAAATGTATATTTTTAAAAGGTGTAGTTGATCAAGACAATTTATGATTCCAACAAAAAATTATTTTCTCTCATCTTGTATCACATACATAAAAAATCTTATATCAAATGATAGTTCATATAGACAAATGTGGAAATTACCCAACAACAGAACAATGCAAATTCAGTTAACTGTTACATTTTTATGTTGACACTTATACAGAAGGAAGATTGATGACATGGTTACCACTTACCAAAACTGCTTGTTTTTCGCCAACTGAACTCAAAGGTATGTCTAGATGACCCTGTATCCGGTGTTCTCGGTTTGCTGTTGTCTCACCACTAGAAAAATACAAAAGTGAGATAAATGAATAACAAATACAGACAACTTCCAGTTAAAAACTAAACATTTTAAAGCAATTTTCAAGTGCTATAATTAACACACTACAGTATATTTGTCCACAGCAAACCCATCAATCATACTAAGCCCACACTGAAGTCATAATCTCCAAAGACAAAGTATACCTTAGTTTAACCAGACCACTGAGCTGATTAACAGCTCTCCTAGGGCTGGCCCAAAGGATTAGATTTACTTTACGTGGGTAAGAACCAATTGGTTACCTAGCAACGGGACCTACAGCTTATTGTGGAATCTAAACCACATTATAGCGAGAAATGAATTTCCATCACCAGAAATAAATTCCTCTAATTCTTCATTGGCCGGTCAGAGAATCGAATGCGGGGCCAGCAGAGTGCTAGCTGAGAATGGTACCCACCCGTCCGATGAGGAACCTTCTCTCAAATCCAATCTTAAGTCTTTAAGACAACAGAAGAGTTATGAGTGGCTATCCACACATGTGCAACTGTGAACCATCAGCTGGAAGAGACTACCCAGCTTATTCTATTGCATCTCTTGTGACTGTGAACACTGTTGAGTCACCTGAGCTTTGCTTTGACAACCCAAATGTTTATTCCATTTTCATCCCCCTTTTTCATTCATTCTTTTCATTCACTTTCACCTCATCTCTTTTCATTCACTTTCACCTCATCTAACTAAATGATTTTCTTATCTTTAATCTTTAAAATAATGAGTGAATACAGTATTTGTAATTACAGGTACTTGGATTGTTCATAGTCAGTGTCCTGTAACAGTGTCCTGTAAGTATCACTGTTTAAATATTCAGAATTTACTGAATCTTCCATTCTTAACTCTGGGTGGTACAAATTCAATAATTGTACTTATATCAATGTCAATTCTTAAGTAAAATTCACAGAATTCTGGTACTTTAGTATCCATTTGTTCATTTACTACAGCATGAACTGGTCAGGAGCTAACAGCAAGGGCTAAGCTGCTGATTTACCTTTTGTATAAGGGGTGATAATTTTATTTTTAATGCTAATTGCCTGATAAGGGCAACTGCTTGTATGGAGATTACCTAAAAACTGCCTTACTCTCAAAGGTTTATACAAAGGTGTCTAGGGGTAACCCACTCCTGAAGGATGAGAAATTCACCAAGCAGCTGTAGAAAAAAGGACAGTTGGTGTTGGCAGACCCTCCAAACCAATGCAAATAGATAGTGGGTCATGAGAGGGATGAGGGGAGAGTGAGAAGGAAAGCATGTTCCCTGCTGCTGACAACTGCCCCATGAAGTCTTGTCTTCTAAGATCAGGCTTCCAGATTCAGCGGTATGAGAAGAAAAAGATCAAGCACTGATGAAGTAACCTCAAGCAGGAAGTTAATGGTAAAGAAAATGTTGAGAAGTAAAAAAAAAATACTTTTTGTGTGAAAAGTGTGAACAACATAAAGCAAATAAACAACCACTTCTTCAAGAGAAGAAAAGACATTTACTCAGATGTGTATGAACCTCAGTAGGAGCAATGTTTGCTTGAGAGATATGATGGTAACAAACCCCATCAAGTTGGAAACATAGTCTAAATTGGCAAGGGATTGTTGTAAACAGAGCATATAGAAGCAAACCCATAGCCACTTGAGGGACAGCTGATGGGGGGCAGAAAATTCCCTAATCTGTAGACCAGGAAACTGGCATTCCCAAAAGTGGCACTAGGTCCCAAGGAGATGCCCTCATCACTTTTCTGCGGCCTTCTAGCTCATAAACATGACTTTTATGACCTAGTGACACTGCCTTCCAACTTGGCCTGCTACAGTGTACAGTAATAGAGTGTTATGGTGAATGATAGACCTGGACACAGCAAGATCTGAGATGGTACTAACCACAGGACCATGGTCATGATTGTGGCTGACCAGTAATCATTCACTATCATGTCCCAGGACATACCTAGACAACCTTATATAACTAGCTGGGCATGAGCAGACTCATATATGGGTGATTGTTCACAAGCACACTTACCACCAAATTCATCTCCAACCCACCGTCATCTACTTCTGCAATCGATATACAGTAAGAATCGACTATTGTATCCAAAGAAGACCAAGTAGGCAACTGGGCACAAGCAGACTCATCCCCGTAGGAAGGGTCCAACTACTCACCCACAGTCAGATATATACTAAACAAGTTGCAGTGAACATCATCGCTCTATAGAAGGATAGCAAAGTCTGTGTGAAGATTTCCAAACCTTCTTACAGAAGGTTGCCTTTTGGACCTTCTTTCTGTGCTTCTTCGACTTTTCGTGACCAGAGACACTTCCAACCTCTCCGACAACCACCACTGACAGAGGTAAAGCAGGCATTCCCAAAGGGACATGAGTTGTAAAAGGTTATGCCAAAGCAGCAACAACAGGAACCAAATGAAAAATGAGAGCAACATGGACAGCAGCAAAGCGATTTTGCACAGAGACTACTGTCAAACAAGAAGTGTCCACCCATACCCAAGGCAAGAAGCTCCAAGTTCTTGAGGAAGATAAAGAGGGATGAATCCCTCATTAACCCTAGAGAAATCACTGTGCCTTCAGCATTTAGTTTCATGAGAGTGCCTTTGCTTTCCAATACCAGACCAAACAGCCCATGGGTCACTATTTGAAGGGTTGTTGGTTACAGCAGGCACAACCATGGCACTATCCAACATCCAATTCTGGAAGCATCCATGATAATTCCCATCCTGACCAAACTTTCTCTCAGACTGAACCAGGGAGAGCACCCAAGAACAGTGCAAGTGGCAACATGTATGAGAGATCTGTCAGGAGCAGGTGCAAGCCAAAGGCATAGTCCAGGGTCAGGCCTGTTCCTCCTGTAATACCAAAGGTATCCCAAGTGCTAGTAACTGATTAGTGGAGTGACCAATACTAAGCACAGCATGGGCCTCTTAATGGACTTTATTGACAATACCCATTACCAGAAAATCCTCCCAGAAAGGAGTAATGTAGAATGGAGAGCAACAAGGATCAGTTAAACTTACTACTTCTCAAGATAATCAGGGCAGACAGGGAGCAAGACTAATGTTCCTTCTATGGGAGAAGAAACACTCAGGACACTCCAGGTGGGTCCCCCAAGAGGAGACTCCCAACCATCTCCAGCCCATAAGCAAGGACAGGCAGACAAGGCAGGAAGGGCAGAAGAGAAGAATCAGTGTTGCAAAAGTTAAGTCCTGGAAGACAACATATGAAGCAACTGAAGGTCTAAGCAGCAATCAGGACTCTGACAGAAGAGATCATGGCTGAAGTCTGTCTTCAGGGAGAACTACCAGTCTGCTCATGGCTGACTGGAGAAAACTCCAGGAATAACCTAGAAACTGCAGTACAAAACCATTGGTCAAAACAAGGGCAGACTGTGTACATGTCCACAGTCACAACCCCAAAAGTCAGACAAAGAAAGCATAAGCTCCTCTGCTCTCTGAACACATTTTGAGCACATGCTGGAACTGGAGAGGGTTATATGCAGAGTCCTTCAGAAGACCAAAACAATGACCGGGCTTAAGCTTGTGTCTGAAAAAGGACAAGGGTGCATGCATACTTCCAGATCTCCACCAACACAATCTACCTACATCTCATCACCTCTAAGGAGAGAAAAATGTTAGCCGAGACGGGGCAGTTCAAGACTATGGCCAAGGTCCCGGATGGTCTGAAGACTAGTGAAGGGAGGGAACCAAGTGAACCTCCAACAGAAGTCTCACTGAAGGTTGGTCACAAACTCTTGTGACTAACCCACAGCTTCTCCCGGAGTTTTGATCTCAGTGTAGGGGTCAAGAACTGGCATCTCTTCTACATGACAAATAAATGCTTCAGGGAAGTCACGAAGGATAACACGGAGATGATTCCCAGTGAGAACACAGAGGCAGAACCCATGAGTTTATCTGGACATTTATCAATCAACCCCTGCAAAATAAAAAATTGTAACTTTCATAGCTGATAGTATCTAATATACAAACCAGTCTTGCTGTAAAGATGAGTAAGTATTCTGTGTGAACCACAATATAACACCTACAAAGTGGCTAACCTCTAGACTTAATACAAGAACTTGTCAAAGAAAGTTGCCAGAACAAGAAAAAATGAGATCACTTGTTGTTCAAGTATCCCTAACATATTGAGCAACCACCAACACAATAACAAAAATAATGTAAAGCTTCATAAAACTAAGTTGAATTTCATGACTACTACCACATCAGACATGGAGATGAATTGACTTGGCGCTGGCTGAAGAAAAAGTGACATTAACAGTCAAGTGAGAGGGGGTGAGCTCCTTCCCCCTCATTCACTTGCCATAAAAAAGATGAAAGTTTGTATTTTCACAAAAAAAACTACAATTTCAAGTTAAGAGCTTCAAACACCATGCTATACAAATAATAAGTCCAACAGGTAAGAAATGTGTTTCCTCTATCATAAACAAATAAAAACAGTAAAAAACGAGCCGAAGTTTCTTCAGCGCAACTGAGCTTTCTGTACAGTGTATAATGCTGTATGAAACTTTCAGCCACAGCCCATGAAACTCTTAGCTGCAGCCCATGAAACTCAGCCATGGTCTGGTGGTGGCCTCAGCCATGGCCCATGAAACTCTTAGCAGCAGGCCATGAAATTCAGCCACATCCCAGTGGTGACCTGTGTTGTTGGTACCTATAGCAGTACCAGAAGTTGAATTATGGCTAATTTTAACCTAAATAAAATAAAAACTACAGAGGGAAGAGGGCTGAAATTTGGTATGTTTGATGATTGTAGGGTGGGTGATCAACATACCAATCTGCAGCCCTCTAGCCTAGGTAGTCTTTATGATCTGAGGGTGGACAGAAAAAGTGCAGACGGACAGACAAAGCCATCACAATAGTTTTCTTTTACAGAAAACTAAAAGTGGATGGCTGATAATCAGGTGGTAAGTGGGTGAACTGGTTTGTATTTTTGTAGAAACAAAGAACAAATGAAGTGAAAATCCAAGGTTATTGCCACAACCAAATGATCAAAAAAGGACAATGCAAAGGATTACAGTTTGTGGTGATTTAATGTTTAAAAATTATTAAAATAAAGATTATAGCAAAATATTTTGGGGCAATAAGACTGAAGATGTTATACATTTATTAGATGTGAAAGGAATGAAGTTTCCTAAACTGGAGGTGCTCAAGGACCCAGATGCATGGTCAGATAGTTGGAGGGGAGGGGGGGATATCTTCTAGGACATGCGGAGATTGCCACTACCAAAGATTAGGTTAAAGTAAATTAAGTGATAGTTTACTTACTGTCGTACAAAAGTAACAGAGAAGACAACTGGCATTGACCTCCGCATTTCTTTGATGATCTCTTGTAAAAAATCCTGAAAAAAAAAAAACTCTTGTGATTACAGCTACATAGAAACTAGGTCTGAACAAGCGTAAGAGTAACAGCATTTCTTCTAAACAAGTTCTAAATATTAAACACACACTTATGGTTTCATTACATAAAAGTAACAACGGCCATAAAATACACTGAGTTACAGCAAGTAAGCCGAGGATTCTTTCTGACACTGTACATAATATATATTTTGCATTCTTACATTTCTGCATTTCATAACACAGTTTTACCAGTTGTTTTATTGTCACCTTTGGCTGAGAAAATTTGAAAAGGAATTCATGAATCACAAACTGTACCGTACTATACTTAATACAGTAGTTGACTAGACTAGCTGTTCAATGCTCCTTGCCTGCAGTACACAAAATTCAGAAAAGAGAGTGAGCCAACTAGTAAATGTCAATCCTGAGTATCTTTATGACACAAATCTAACAATCGGTGCGCACATAACTCTGTATTCACTCTATGCCATGCCCCCATCTTCCATATATACCGTTGTCCTTTTCAACATAAACTATGAGTATAATTTTTTAACAAAAACCCAATACTTTTAGATAGTCTATTAATATCCAGACTTTCAACAGAAGAGGAATAGTTCTCTTTTTCACCTGTCTGAGTGCATCCAAACTATTTCCACTTATCAGAGTGTATCCACATCCTCAAATGCACCTAAGTGTACTGATTATCAAGTGTCTGATGTTCCAAACACATCTATAGCACAATCTCATTTCCCATAATTTTGTCTGTGGTGTTGATCTGAGATTAACTTGCTCTATTCTTCACTTTATAAGTGGGATTTTCATGGTCATCAGTCTTGGACAGTTCTTTGAGTGCCTTCCTTCATCTTCCCCAGCACTCGAAGTTGCATTTTTGTTTGTATTTTTGGTGTAAGAATTTGTTCTGGTTGTTAATGAGTTACAAAGTCTTTTTTTTAACATTTCCTTACATGATAAACTTCCATTCAGTCAGGTGATAAAATTACTTAGTGGTACTGAGGATGGGTTTTTATTGCAATATCTAAAAAACATCCATATCCTTCCAGAGACTTTGAGACTCATTGCTTCCATGGATGTCAAAAGCCTTTTAGCCAATGTCCCTGTTTGTGAAACCATCCATATGATCTTAACAGGGTATACCAAGATGAGACTACCATTAATTTGGACTTTCCTTGACCATGCCTTTAATGAATTGCTGGAGTTATTAACAATGAAGAGCCCCTTCAGGGATCAGAGGCAACATTTATGTCCAAGTTAGTGGTGTGGCAATGACAGCCCCTCCAGTGTCTTATTCACAAACTGTAAATGAGCATCATAGAAGTTTCCTGCCATCCCCCAGTAACTAAAGTTTAAATTAGGTACACTGACAAAACCTTTCTGAGGTAAAGGATAAAGCAGCTCCAATGCAATTAATATGCTTTCATATGATCCTCTCTTATAACCCAAGAACAATGAGAAGGTAACCAGATCACAGGTAAGCTAGTTTTGAGATGGCAATGGTCATACAGGTGTTCCCACAATATAGCCCTAATTGCTACCTGGGTTCACAGATGGAACATCAATTATTAATATGTCTAAAAGACGAGATTGTCATCATGTCTTTGGTGTCACATCTTTGCAGGCAACCTTTGATGCCTCTCCAGTTTACCCGTACAGTATCTGGGCCTAGTTATGAACTGGGACAAGTAGGATTTAGATCTATCCAAGAAAATTGTTTATTTGTGGATGACTCTCAGTGTGTTCACTGCAATAGTCTGGGTTATCCTGGACAGAACTCAGAGCCATCACTTCCTATTTAGTTGTAGCTAAAAGTCATATGCTACCTTATTTCCCTAGAGGGATTAGTGCCTCACTGCTTTCCTGATCTTTCAAACCTTCTCTCGCTACATGTCTGGCAAGGACTTGTTGCCCTGGACAATTCCATTGCAATGGCATCTACACAAGGAAGGAAGCTAAGAGACACCATCCAATTACTGTTTGATAGTGGACAGTTTTTTGGGCATAAAAGCATGATGTTATTTTGATTCCAAGGTTTGTCCCAAACAGAAGGAATCAATCCTCCCTAAAGAGTGGTTGCTTTATTAGGGGCTATACAGAATGTTGTGGAGACTGTATGACACTCTTTAGTGGACCTGTTTGCCACCCATTTAAACAATCGACTTCCAAATTGCAATTCAGCACTCTGAAACCAAGAGGCACTGGGAATCAAAGCCTTCATAGTTCACTTTCTAGAGAAACATGGACATCAACTCAATTTTAAACATGGTTTCTTAAAGGTCTCTTACTGTTGTATGGTTTTACCTAACAGGCCTGTGCTTTTCTGCTTTCCTAATTTGTCTGGTATTGGAAATAATCCATTGTTCAGTCAATGTAACCATAACACTGATAGACTCTCTCTGGCCTCAATAGGTGTGGTTCTCCAGCCTTCTGAGCTGTCTGGTGAGCTATCCCATCATCTTTACTTTTACTGGTTCTAGTAGGAATTAGGCCTCCTCAATTTACACGCTTGGCAGCTATCAAGCAATACCTGATTATCAGACATTTCAACAAAGCAACCAGAGAGATCAATAGCCCAAAAACAGACCCCATGTCAAAACTTAGTTACTCGAAGTGGTGAACAGTCTGCAGCTGGCACAGAACAAGTGGAATTAATATACTTTATACTTCCACTCTGCAAATAGCAAACATTTTGCCTCTTTTTCATCAATCACGGAAGTTATGTGTCTATAATTCAAGGGTACACACTGGCACTTGCACATGTTTTTAAAGTAAGGGTAACAATCTGGTTTCCTCTAGTGATATGGCACCGATATACCAGAACTCTGAGAGAGAGTTCTTTCTAGCTGCTTCAAACCACTCTCCTTATTGAGACTTGTCTCTGGTCCTGAAACATCTTCTCAGTGAAGTTTATAAACCAATAGACAATGCTTCGCTCATATATCTGACTTCTATGACTTTTTCTGCAGCTTTCAATTCTGCTTGCCAAACAAGCAAGTCATATGCCTTGTTGCGTCAAGTAACACATTCCAAGAATTAACTGAGTACTGGCTTGTCCTACAATCCAGGCTCAGTTAAGAAGACACAGACAATGTTCCCCGATCCCTAGGACTTTCCCAAATTTGTAGTTCCCCAGGAAATGGGAAATGAAGACCTTGGCCTAAGCCAGTCATAGCTATGAGGAATAACCTTTTTCACTCTGGTTAAAGAACATATTTTAGAAACTTTTAGTAGCACAAACGAGTCTGGTGCATCCAAACTAATGGTTATGGGTCATGAAATAATGAACACGTTGACCTCTAGCTTTCAAGGGAAACTTGGACATTACTTTGATTTTAAACATAGCTTCTTAGAGGTCTCCTGTTGCTGCAAGGTTTTACCTTAGAGACCATGTTCACAAGTTGCTGGACTGTATTCTATTGGCTCTGTATCAGCTGCAAACCAAGTTTTATCAGCCCCTACAAGGAGATATGACAGCAGGTTCATCTTCCTAATCCTCATAACACATAACCATATTTCCTTGGTAAGTGTTTGATTCTTTTTACACCAGGCCTAATAGTACAAACCATTACCTTACTGACAAGGCACTAGTCTGTTTCATGACCCCTTGTTAATCTTCTGAGCCTCTGAGTACTAATCACCTTCACTCTAAGAGTTCACAAGGTTCCTCAGCTCCAAGTCAAAGTGCTTCGGGGCAACAAGTAATTCTTGCCTACATGGCTCTCCAGGTTATCACAAAGTACTGTAATGGGTTTGTGGTGAAACAAACTGAATTTCTTAAAACCTAAATTCAGTTTTTTAACATAAATGCTATGTAATTACTCAACAGGGAATTCCCTCCTCCCTTCCCCTCCCTATTGTAGCCAGTAGACAACATACAGAATAACCAGTTCCACAACTACGGGTGTTCAACACCTGGATGGACACTCAGACATGCGGAGAGGGGGTCTCGTATTCTGTGGTGTGGCTGGAGAGTGCATTGACAACCGAAAAGGCTTCCACCATAAGATAATGGATTGTAAGTTAAAAAAAAAATAATTTTGTCAAGAAATTATAATTTGCTAACAGGGATTTTCAGTCTTGTTTTATTCAGTAAAATCTTTTATCTTTTAAACTTTTATTATATAATGCCTCTTCCTATACATATAGTACTGAGTGTCACATGAGAATTATTAATGAAAAATGAAAGCAATGATGACACAGGTAAGGATACTTGGGTGAAGTTACTACAGGTAACATCACCACTTATCCTATGATTATCACCATCCACCAAATTGTAGGCACTATATTTCCTGGTAATATGGGCCTACAAAACTACAGTACTTGTTTAGCAAAAGGTTGGCTAATTTACTTTCTAAAGGATATTTACGGCTCAGTTATGTACTGTAAGTGACACCTTAGAGTATGATATATCACTCAAGATTAAATATACCGTACCTTATGAGCCTACACTTTCACAACTCACAAACTTAACACCCAGGTTATTTGCCAGCTGCTGCCATACAGCCACCTTGCTATGAAATGCTGACCAGTTAGAACATGCTCATCTAATGGCTATGCTACTGTCAAAATGAATCTGCTGACGAGTAAAATAATTTAGGCCTATGTACAGTAGCCTACAGTAATCTGACTTGGAACTGGAAGACATTTTAGACTGAAGAATTTTTGTTATAAAGAAAAGATCTGTATTAATTTTTGTAAAAACTTGCAAAGATAATTGCCAACAGCATATGTTTTTCCTATAAGGACTTATAGTTCAAATTTTCTGTCATGATTTTTCATGCAGTGTCAAGAAATAATGGAAAATGTCATATGAATTGAAAAACATGCAAGACCAACATAGCCTAGACTAGGCCTACTCATAATGGCACTTATCATGACCAGCAGGACATGAGGTTTACCATATCAGTAAAATCAACCATGTCTATCCAAAATCGTAAGTACCTAGGCCTATCCTTAGTCAGGAGTAAACTAAGCAAAATAGCCTATACTAGATAATTACCAAGAGGCTAAGCAAAGGCCTGGCACTGCTTATTACTCAAGTTTCCTAAGATAGGCTACTAAAGAAAAGCTACCCTAACAATAAAGAGAGATATGAGACGGCGGTTCATATATCGGGGTTCGAAGATGGACTTTGTAACTTGGGTCAAGAAACTTCTCAGCGGCGACAAAATGATAAAAAAAAGATTGAGACAAAAAAAGCCGGTTTTAATTTGAGTCAATACATTATGAATTCCATCCAAATTCTAAACCCTACGTTATACTATAGCCATAACCCTGGGATAGCTTAGTCGCATAATTTGCAGCACTATGTTACGTCAATTTAAGTCAATTTAGGCCTATGCTAAATTGCCTGTCAAGTCGAATTGGTTTAAGATTACTTTGGGGTAGGCCTACTCGTAACTGGTTTAATAAATCAAGCGGGAAAAGGGTGGATAACCTTCAACGTAATTTGACTTTTAGGTAAATAAATAGGCCTATTTATTTACCGGTAAGGGTATCAATTAAGCACTGAGTAATAGCGTTGGAAGTCAAGCCAGCCGTCGCAACCAGCGGTACCTTTGTAGCTGCACCTCACTTTGCTTCTTAAGTTGTTCGATGCTGTTCACTTAACTTCAGTAATGTTACGTTATAGCAGACAGAACCATTATAGTCTTTCTTTTTTCTTCTTCTTTTCTTCAACGTTTCATTTTCCCATACTTCAGTTAAAATCTCCTTATTTTTTTTATTTGATACCCATTTAAATTAGTTTTTCAACACGTTTCCATTATCTACTTCTTCACTTCAGGCTTATGATTCATGTTTGTAAGAAACGTAGCTTCTCATTACGTCAATCTAGCCTGCGCCCTTTTCCTGTTTATATTAGAAATTTAAAGTTCTTATCTATGTTCTTTGTGGTTTCTACTTAATCCTAATTAATATCATAAGAAAATTCTTTATAATTATGAAAATTAAGTGATAAAATACCTTTTAAACATTTTTCTTCCTTTCCTGTCTTCGGCCTCCAGCTTCTGCAATCAGCTTCAGCAAGTTGAAGTAACTGTACTGAGTCAACATATACATACATACATACATACATACATACATATATATATATATATATATATATACATACATATATATATATATATATATATATATATATACACACATATATATATTCATATATATATGTATATATATATATATATATATATATATATATATATATATATATATATATATATATATATATATATGCATCAAATGTATAAGAAAAGCACAGAACAATGCGATTTTTGTTAATTTGTGTGAAAACAATATACTAGTCTACAGGAAAGAAATATTATAGAATCCAGTTAAAAAGAAAGCTTTACACGCACACACACATTATATATATAATGTGCGTGTGCGTGTGTATGTATGACCAGACACATATAGACTGACGAAAAGTAAACAAGCGGAGATGAAGTTTTTTGTGGTGTATCGCAGGGTTTGTTGACAAGGTATATATATATATATATATATATATATATATATATATATATATATATATATGTGTGTGTGTGTGTGTGTGTGTGTGTGTGTGTATGTGTGTGTGTGTGTGTGTGTGTGTGTGTGTGCTTTCTTTTTTTTAATCACATGTGTGTGTGTGTGCTCTGTATGTTTTGTATTGTAATTTGTACTCGTTCACTGTGTGTTTATTGTTTCGACCTCAGGTCAAAGTCAATTTTTTTTTTAATTGGAACTGCCTGGATCTGTAATAAAGTAGCAGTAACTTTTTCGTTTCTTTGACAGTAGACATATTATATTGTTGTCACACAAATTAACAAAAATCGCACTGTTCTGTGCTTTTCTTATACAGTTTATGCTCTTCTGATTTATCCTCTAATGTGATGACCAACACAAAAATGGTCACAGGACCTACATAGGATTTGATATCCTCGTCCTTAAGTATTGCCGAAGAGTTCTTTGTAAGTGTTTGTTCCCTTGTATTTTTGTTCTTAAACGCTGCATTATCTTCAGAAGATGAGAAATTCCTTTGAAATTATTACTGTAAATGGAAACACAAACCGGGTTCTCTGTGTCTTATTATCTGTTGTTCCTATAAAAATAGAGACCGTTGAAGAAGTGAGGGGAGATAAGAAATGAAGAACGGCAAGACGCCAGGAGTTGACAGGATTGTAAGATATGCTTAGGTGCAGTGATGATAGTGTGATTGAATGGCTGACCAGAGGGGTATGTCAAAAGCCGGGGGAGGGTTCCGAAGGAATGGATGGGAGGAATAATAGTTCAGTTACACAAATGTCTAGGTGATAGCAGTGAATGTTAGAGTTATGGGGACATAACTTTGCCTAGTATACCAGGGAGAGTGTATGGCAAGATTTTGATTGACAAATATAAAAAAAGACAAGGTTTGATACGGGAAGAACAGTGTTTGTTTAGACAAGAAGAATGGGATGTGGATCAAGGGCATGTTATAAAACAGTTATGAAGAAAGTCTAAAAATTAATTAAAAAAGCTGTGTGTGGAATACAGGAATAAAGAAAAAGCTTATGATTGATGAAGTAAACAGATAATTTGGGGAGTGTTAGGAGTACATGATACACGGCATAACAAATAATTTATTAAAAGTGACTGAAAGTTTTAATGATTGAAATGAAGAGTGTGTAAGACAATGTAGGCAGGAGAACAACTGGTTTGACGTAAAAGGGGTCTGGGACAGGGTTGTATTATATCTCGCTGGGTGTTTAATATAGTTAAGGAATAAGAGTTGCAAAAGATGATAAGGAAATTTATTTTATTGTGAATGAAGTGTTGAATGACTGATTCCTGCAGATGATATGGCGCTGACTTAAGACAGTGAACAGAAACTGCCGAAAATACTAAAAGGGGTTGAAGGCTTGTAAGAGGAGAAAGCCGGGGAAAAATGTAAGCAAGAGTAAGGTTATGAGGGAAAACGGGTAGCTGGAAGAAAGATAGGTCAATGAATTTAATCTGAATGCTGAAGAATGAATGGAGTTGATTCATATTGGTATTCAGGAGTAATTATAAGTGGCGCTGGTATGATAAGAGCCACAGAACAGGCGAAGCAAGAAGGTAGCAGGGTGTGTGCAGAAGACTGGGGGGAGAATTGACTTGTGTATGGATATATTAAGGCAGCAATGCATAGAAGGATTTTAAAATCTCCTTTAAAGAAATGAAATGTGAATGTTGAGTGAGCAAGAAAGAAAACGATTGAAGCTGTTGTTATAGTATATATGGGCGTGAAATATGTAGAGCTGGTAAAATTTTTATATGGGTGAAAGGAGTATTCAGTGTGTATTGATATGGTTTGGCCATGCGGAGAGAATAGGCAGCGATAGGTTAGTGGAAAGATTGTATACTTCAGAATTATTAGGAGGGAAGAAGAGAGGAAGATCCGGCAGAGGCTGGATAGACAATGTGAAAGAATATTGGCGCGTAAGAAAAAGATGAATGGCGCAGTGTTTGATGCGCCACTGATGGCCTTTAATCTTATTTAGGTATATGAAGACAAATTTTGTGGAAGTTTTCTGCCCTGGGACTTCATTCAGGAGTTAAAGTGTGAAGCGACAGTGAGTGTTGTGTAGTTTTTTTCTGGAGCAACTCTGTTAGTGGAAATGGATGAATGTTGAAAAACATCTATGTCTATGTATTTTCATAAGTATGTGAAGTTTCTCGTTTGTAAAACTGCTCTAAATCGAAGGAGACAGAAACTGTATCAGCATAACGTTTCTTGGAATGGAATGGAATGGAATATAAAGCCTAGGCCAAAGGCCAAATGCTGAGACCTTTGAGGTCATCCAGCGTCGAAAGGGAAATTGCGAGTACAGGGGCCTTTAAAAGTGTAACAGGAGGAAAACCTCGCAGTGACACAACGAAATATTTATTAGGAATGGGTGGAAAGTAAGATGGAAGAATTAGAATATGAACGAGGCACAGTAAAAGGAAAGAAAGTGGTTGCAGCTAGGGGTCGAAGGGACGCTGCAAAGAACCTTAAGTGATAACTACAGTGCACCTCGTTAGATGCACTGGTGGAACTATTTTCCTACGGGGACATAATATTATCTTTTCTTGATAAAAATGCGTTTTTCACAATTAACTTCATATCTGTAAGGAGCAGATTCTAATTTCTAGCATATTTCTTCTGGGAAATTATTTTTTCTCACATTGTCCTATTTAGACTCCAAAATTCTCTAAATAACCTGTGAAATAATAATACGCAAAATTAATAATAAATAAAGTAACTCGCTGTTGTACTGGAATACGTCTTACAGGAATACCTTTCTTTTATAGTTACACCTATCGGCGGAGGACGATGGACTGGATGCATGGATCATCAACCTGTTAGATAAAAAGTAACAGAGTGTATCGATGCATCTGTGACTTGCGCTACGGCTGATCGATAAAATGATTAGGTATTTGTCCCAGATACGATAGAGCAATAGATGGTCATGAGGGAAAGGGTGGGTTGGAGGGTGGAAGTGGGGCGGAGTTCTGTTATTGTCATCAGAGCATCGAAAAACTTTTGTAATCAGTTTTCGTATTATGCTATGATTATGGTGTAATACTCATTATTATCAGTAACTAGAGCTGTTCTAAACCACAATGAATAATATAGTAAAAGCTAGCATGCAATTCATGTTTCCATGGAGACGAGTGACGCTGTCACCATGGCAACCGACATTAGCGTCTCGGATGACAGTGTTGCTCTTGACAGCGAAAGCCTGAGGCTGTCTCTAAAGATTTTAAAGTAAAGGACTGCAAAGCTGCACATGGTAAGTTCTAGATCTTTCATGATTAGATTTACGACCTATTACAGACTGCTAATGAATTTGTAAGCAAAATTATCAGAGAAATAATTATTGCCGATTTTACTGATGCAAGAACAAGATCGGAGATCGTAAGTTTAGTAATGTTTGGTAGCAATAAAAAGTCGTGTCCTAAATTCAGCAGTAATACCAGTAACAGTAAGACAATAGGACTGTTCAGGCGCAGACGATGGTAGGCTTAAACGATAACTATATAGCTGAAGGCCCTCTTTTCACTAGGTTTTGTATGGAAGACCAGCGATATAGGATGGAAATAGTTTAAGGAAGACAACTTCGTGTGACAAGGAATTTACCTTCTACTAATGGACCCAGAAGAAAACATCAAGAACCTTTTACCTCCCAGACAAGTTATCTTCCAGAAAGAGAAAAGGTGAGGAAAAGATCGGAAGTCCAAAATTTAATATATGATAAGTCTAAGGCAGTGGCGTAACTAGCGTTAGAGGCGCCCGGGGCGGACTCTGAAAGTACCATCCCATTCCCGTGCTAAAAAAGTACTAAAATTGTGAAAATTAAAGGCACATTTTAAGGCCTAACATCTCAGTCATTTATTTTAGTTCATAAGGCTAATATAAAAACAATACAGATTCGATAAATCGCTGTTCAATGTTCCGATCAGACGAAATATTCTAGAGAATCTAGAATTATGCCAGACCAGACCTGCCTAAAAGATGCTAGATTGGCGGCCCCCCTTCTCACGACAGTGCCGCCCGGGGCGGACTGCCCCCCGCCCCCTCCTTAGTTACGACACAGGTCTAAGGTATTAACGTAGTTCATTCTCTATAGCTGATGTATGAGCTGAAGGCTGCTTAACCTACTGATTGGCATAATATTTCCCTCAACTTTTTAAAATAACGATGACTTGCTTTAGGAATCTGTTAAGTCATTTGCAGAAAAAAATATAAACTCTCTTATATCATGGTCTACAATAAAACATGAAAAAAAATGACGCGTTACGTCCAAGCGACACCGAACTAAATGGGACCAATTTCGAATTACAGGTTTTCAGTACTCTTGAAGTTCTCGAGTTACTTTTAAATAATTTTGTATTCCGGTGAGAAAGTGGTTAAAAAAGTTAGCAGGACTTAAGCTATAACCTTGGAAAAACACCCTTTTGGAACAAGAGTCTCTCAGGAGACTGGGGTTTCTCTGAAATATTGCACCGAAGACAGAGAAACCAACTCATCGACAATACTTTGGTACTTGATATGGCGCAGTCCGAACAACAATGTCAACAATATCGTTGACCAAATCAGATATTCTGCTTTCTAAGATCGTAATCAAAGAAAATTCTTCATAAACAACGCACCTGCGCATTGGTCCAGTGTTACGGAAAGCTTTGAAATGTAAAACAGAGGACGCTAACAAAAACAGAAGCAATATAAAAGATAATTATGGTAAGGACTATTTTAACACGAGAAACTGAAGAGCAGAAAAAAAACAATACTGCTAGTGATGCTGTTCACAAGCCACTTAAAGAGAAAGTAACAAAAGAATTTGAAAATCTTGTTTTAAAACTATATGAAAGAAAGTCTGGTCCCCTCTTTGGAGACGAAAATGTTTCGTGGGGAGGATCTAGATCAATGAAAATATTGTGCCAGTCTAAATAAATTAATTTCAAGACCAAAATATATCCAACGCCACCTTGAACATTGTCCTCCTCGGTAACGTAGGATATGTCTAATTAAGTAACTAAGGATGAAAAAGATCAATTACAAATAATATAAAGTCTTGTGACATCATTTGGTAATTTAGAAAATTATTTTTCGACATTTTTTTTGCCACTCAATGTTGTGGTCTGCTAATAAAGTTTTCACTTTAAAAATGACAATATGAAAGAAATGCAATTTAAGGCCGTATGAACCAAGAAATATTGATCTAAAAGTGAGGTAACTTTGGAAAAGAACATAAATGGAGATATCGTGTTTTGAAAAATGCGCCAATTGTTTTGGGATGCTGATTTAAGTATAACGGAATGAGTTACTGGATCCACTCAAAAGCGAAAGGAAGTCATCATCATAGCTAAAGGAAATTCGTCCTCTTGAAAACTGCAATGATAATGTACTCAGCTGGATACGTTAGTATTTCGATTATTTTTTAATGCTCCCGGAGAAGCAGAATCAAAATAATGTGTAGCCAAATTCATCATGGCGAGAAAGAATGGCGTATGTTTAAGTATACTAAATATCATACTTTCTATTATTTCAGAAAACATATACAATTAGACCTGCCTTTTATGAGACTATTATTGTGAATCTTTGCATTTTTAATATTCATAAACCCAAAGAAAGCATTTCCCATAGATTACTGTATAACATTTTGTTCTGTTTGCGGTGAGTTAAAGAAATTAATTAGCCTACGCTAATATCACTCTTGATAAAATACGTCTACAAAATATGAGAATATTATCATGGGTTTGTTATCCATTATTTAAAGTCTTGTGTGCACTTTATGCATGCAGAGTGGATCAGGACAGGCAGCTCAGTATGGTCATTCTGTGCGTGTGCATGTGTGTTGTGTGCTTGTTAGTGTTTTAAATCATTTGATACGAACAGTTAACAGCGCTTACTGCATGAGAATGACTGATTGCGTTGATTCTCATGCATGAGCGTTACACACTTTCGCCCAAGTTCATCAAATGCGCCATCAAATTATTATCCTAGCATCTCTTAAGAATTTTGATTACCCTATTTAATATTTTGTTAAGCGAACAGTCTGCTGTAGAAAACCAAGATTCTGTTTGGTTCACAAAGTTTTATATTAGCTTAAGAGTTATGGACTAAATTAACACTGAAAAAATAATATGAAACACCAATATTATTTACTCACTCCTCTTATTGTAGCAACGATACGTGTTACTGCACCTTCGAAGAAAATTATTATACTCACACACACACACACACACACACACACACACACATATATATATATATATATATATATATATATATATATATATATATATATATATATATATATATATATATATATATATAGTATAGTAAAGTAACGCATTTCATTTTCACACCAGATTTTGTAAACAATGCTCCCAACCCAAAATGACGTTTAGGTTGTTCTTGTCCTAGGCATGTTTCGAAGCATCATGGAGCTGTGCGCGAGGAACAGAGAACCTACAAAGGCGCCCATGCCACGATGGGCTACGCTCGGACTCCTGTAGAACGACCCTCGAACTACATGAAGACGCACCACAGAGACAGCATAGAGAAGATTGTGACGGACAGCAACAAAGCCAAGGCAGCTGGTAATGAGTTGATGTCAGATTTTTGCTTTAGTAAAGGAAGGGACCTCACTCCATGACTTTGCCCAAGGTCTAGATATTGACTTTACCTTTGTCTAAAAGTGCATGAATTTGTTAGCTCTATCCAGGTTTACCGGGATCCTAGGAACAAACTAATTGTAAAATGTCGTTCGTTGCCTCGGCATGCACGAATATAAAGGGCATAAGACCGAGGGGAATGATTATTTTGGGCACTCGTACTACCTGTGTTACATAATGTTCCTGCCGTATGATTTCATGCAGCAAACTGCTCATTTATTCCGATATTATCAAGATGAGAAACTGCACGTGACAAAGTTCGATATTTGAACACGAAACTATCCCATATTCCCCCCGATTATTTGTCAAAAATGTTTTGACATTAACGTACACCTAAAATTTCAAAAAAAGTTTTAGTATTTAATCTTGACACGTTTTCAGCCTTTTCGGAGACATTGCTTATGCAACCAAAACTGAAGAATTTGCTAATTGCATTCTGACAAGGACCTTATCACTTAATTATAATTTGTATATTTCCAGCTGTTCAGCATCACGACTGCAACCGTCGGCCAGCCCTCCCAAAACCCGTACTCTATCCACCACCTGACAGGGACAAGTTAGTATCCTATGATCATTGTTATTTGCATGACTCAATCATTATCACAGGGAGTTGCGAAAGGTCTCCGTTTGTGTGTGCGTCGTAGCATACGTTCGGATTATTGATCATAAGTAACATTTCTCTTTGGTTCATCTGTTCATGAAACTGAGAAGCATGTAATTTTTTCCACGACTCATATGAGAGGGAGTCGGAGAAGGTTATGACTGCATGACACAAGTCAGTGTTTCCATGAACAGCTTCGAAGCAAAAACCAACGAAGTATCTAGTTCTTTTCCTTCCCAGTACTCCTCGTTCTCTCATTCGATCCTGGAGGTCGAGTCAGAAAAACTACTTGTGCAGGGATGCCATGTACGTGAGTCTCTTGATTGGTAAGACTCTTTACTTCTTTAGAAAATAAAATGCCTCCATGCTTTTACCCAGCACAATGAACTTCTGTAGAAAATCCACCAAGAGATTATTCTGGTTATAGACTACGGATAATTGGAAGAGCTGCATAGGAGTAGGTATTAAGTAGCCTGCTAATGTAAAAAATGTTGCTTCATCCTTAACTTTTAAGAGAGCAAAAGAAGCGTCTATTTTTTAAATAAAAAAATCACACGATTTCTTCGCCTACTGATGCGCTGATATTATGTGATTATAATTAGGAATATTTTATCAGTTTTAATCTCACGTACTCTATTATAAAATCCATGAATATTAGAACTTAGAGAAGCTTGTTTATATGCTAGACGGCTGCTTTACAGCAATGTGGCAATGCTGATTCGCTCTTGACAATTATTTGCTGTTTATCTTATCCATAGTGAGCTTTCCCAATTATCAGTACCATTGATAAATTAATTAAACCTTTTTATAAAGATGACCGCCTACGTTTCATATTACGTAACGTTGCACTGAAACTGTAGGGGAGACTATCAAGGGTAATTAAAAAGAGCGCTCAACTGGTTATCGTCAGGAACATGTTTTTCGGATGTGGCCAAAAAAAAAGAGAGAAAAATATATGTTTAATTCACACCACTTAAGTTGTCATCATTCGACTGCCCTTGTAGCAGCTTTATAATGATGAAACTACGCACTACAGTACCATGAAGCTCGGGACTTGATGGAGAACTGTACAGTCTCCATTAGTTTGAAAATTTTAATTTCGGAGCTACTTGTAAGATTCCACCAAAACTGATTATTATACTTGCTAAAAATCTACAATTAGCTGCATCACACGCTTTCTCCACAGCTTTCAATCACTAAACCACTGTTGTCTCACACATTGCGGCGACACTACTTCAATACAGCAAACCTAGCAGGAATTCCTATCCAATACCGCCAGATTGTCGTTTGTAGCCTTTATGGAAGGGATAACCTGATGATACAGACTCATATTATGGGTCTTTCACAATATGAGAAGACAAGTATGGACTGTGTGGACTTCATATAAAGAAGTACCAGTGAGATCATCAATCATCTTAGGCAATACAGCATAAAATTTCATACGAGTGGAACCTTTACCGTTTGCTCAGATGGAGGTCCTTTGTGATTAGGGTGCCTAAGGAAGCAAAACAGGAAACTTTCGGTAATGCGGAGAGAAAATTATAGATCACGTAGAAAGAAACCTGTGTTGGGGACAGGCTGTTAACGGATACATAGAAGAAATCTCCTTTGCTAAATGAACTCATATTCTACATAAAAGATTTCCTATGGTGAGAGCAAACTGTTGTGGCCTGCATTAAAATAGTCCTCACGGATCAGGTCAGGAATGTACAGTTTGAAAGAAAAGGTAGTCTTCAGCAATGAAGATGGGATGTTACAGCCTCCATAAAAAGAGGTTATTCATCTGTAATTCATCTCTCATAAGTGTATATATTGTATCAGTAGGTGGATGAACTCATGTATAGGACCTTTAGTACTGATTCAGATGCAGTTTTTCTCATTGCCCCAATCTTGCATACGCGTCTTATCTCAAATTTCTTCCAGTATAAGATTTCTTATACATGACTCACAAAGTATGATATACACATATATATATATATATATATATATATATATATATATATATATATATATATATATATATATATATATATGTGTGTGTGTGTGTGTGTGTGTGTGTGTGTATGCATGAATATCTGTATTAATATGAGTACATGGGTGTTGTATATAGTGTGTTCTGACACAGCGGACATAATTTCTCTCGGGTTCTTCGTTCGTCGGAGTTAAAAACGTGCATGCCTCAAAGTTAAAAGCCATATCTCTAGCACCAGTTTAAAAGCATACATGTATTTAATTTTTAATATCATCTAGAGGAAATTAAATACACGAATCACTAAATTTAGATTTTAAAGAAACATAACATCCGTCCAAGTGTAAGATAATCAGTAACGATACAGATATGTTGATGGAATAATGAGATAAATTATTTCGGCTTTCATCCTACTTTAGGTAATTAATTGGGCCATCTTTGAGAGGAGAGAAAGAGTTTTTTCTTTATTATCTTTAAAAGTGCTTTGATTTTTTGTAAGTCTTAAAGCACATTATATAACTCAAGCTGTAGAATTTTATGTATAAAGCACATGTGTCACTTTAGCATGCGTACACAGTAATCCATCAATAATGGTAAACTGTAGGTCGTGGATCTTGTATCCCAACACTAAAAGAATGTAATTAGCTAAAAAAAAATAAATATTAAATTACAGGAAGCGTGAACATTTAAACAATGTGAAATAAATTAAAATGGAACAGGGAGAGAGAGAACCATAAGCTTTAAAAAAGTCAAGAAAAGACCCAAAGACTGCTATTCAATATAAATTTTTTATATGATGCTATATTAGATTATGTATAAGCAACAATTAGAACGTCAAGATGCCTCATATATGCTGTCTCCTGATACTTCTGGCAGCCACATTATGAGGAAGACGCCCATATCCCTAAGGGTAGGAGGAGGACAATCATATCCCTTTGGGAATTCTCTTATTTCAGCTAATTACAAAAAAGTGCTCATGGAAAAACACTCTTGGGTGAATAATTCTACCTTGCAAATGTAACCGGACGATAGGGACAGTTAGTCCTGGGAAACCTGTAACTTTTGTGAATAAAATTTGTTAGATACCATTCTTTTTAATGAGGTCCTATTTGTTTGTTTATATATATATATATATATATATATATATATATATATATATATATATATATATATATATATGTATATATGCTTCTGTGTCACTTAATAATATGTGACAATAAATGTAGCTGAGGACACAGGAGAATATAAGAAGGATGTATCAAGCTCTCTCGTGTTATTTCGACACATTTTCAAGATATAATGAACCTTGAAAATGTATGAAACCGCCTAGAACATCCTTCTTTTATTTTTCCTGTGGCCTCAGCTGTATACATACATACATACTGCATATATATACACATACATACATACATACATTATAGATATATATGCTCATACGTAAACAAGTGTGGTTGTGTGCGCATTGTATGCGTAACATATGAACACGATACTTTGTTCAAACATCATAATACAGTGCACAAAAATGAAATGCTGTAATACTTTCGTAAATGTGCTTCAAACATTAGTAAAAGACGACATGATTTGTTTTCCCGTGAAAGAAATTTCAGAAACCACTTCCTCATCCAAACAGTGACTTAGAACTTTCCAACACAGTTTTGTTTGCATCTTTCAGGGGAAGAGTCAACTGGGTTGAGAGTAACGTGGAACACGTGAAAGCTTTGTCTCCAAGAAGACCCAGTCCAAGATTCGTGGATGTTCCTGGCGGAGATACGCAAGATCTCTTGCCCTCTGGACTCTTTCCAAGATACGTTTTCAAGAAGGTAATTACCACACTCAAAAGGAGAGAGAGAGAGAGAGAGAGAGAGAGAGAGAGAGAGAGAGAGAGAGAGAGAGAGAGAGAGAGATAAAATTAAGAAAATGTTAATTTTTATTTGTCACTTTTTAAGAACCTGTTTCCCAAGATGCCTGTCTGCCTTCTTTTGAATAGTTTCGTCTCTCCTCAGCTCATTAAGATAAGCTAAAGAACCTTAGAAAACTGTAGTTAGACCTATATCGGTTCCACATTTTCCTAAAATCGTGTTGTCCACCCATAAAAATAAATGTCTCAATATAGACTTACAATTTCTTTTCGTGAACGGTAAGTTGCTAGGGACAAAGGTACCAAGAGGCCTCTCAGGCGATACCCTTTATGTTCTTGATGACCTTTAAACCTCCAAAAAGAAGTAAAAACATTCGAATGACATAGAGAATCATCTTTGAATTAAACCGTACTTCAGCTATTGAAGATATAATATATGTATGTATATATATATATATATATATATATATATATATATATATATATATATATGTATGTATATATATATATATATATATATATATATATATATATATATATACATACACACATATATATGACTAGGTTACTCCATTACTTTTGGAAACTTTCTAAATTACCGTTGACAGTCAAATGCAAGAGAAATCGTGCAGTGTAGCTGTAAGAATCCTCTACAATGAATTTGACAATACTCCATTATCAGTTACTGCAATTGAATAAATATGACTGGTCTTGCATATTGTTAGTTCTTGTGGTGTGATAATTCAAACTGATTAACGTATCAAGCGTAACGTAGATTTGTTTTTGTTTACATTGCTTTGTTCCTAGTCGGCACATGCAGCCGTATTAACACAAGCACCCACCATGACCCCACTTTTTGGATGGAGGTCAGCAGTCCTGTTGTTGGTCCTTTCTAAGAATGTCTATTTGCTTCTGTTGCTAAGCTTGGATAAGATCTCCCTGGTTCATTTTGCCTCGATTCTTCTATTAATTTTACGTATTGCACGAGGGGATTATAACTTTTTTTTATGGTTTAAGCTCGGATATTTCTCCTTCCACCTTCTTTTCTTGTTACGGCCTGTTTGAGCTATTTAACTGATATGTGTTACGACAGCCAGCTAATCCACTTAATCGTACACATGACTGAATACTGAAGGGTTTCTCCAGTCACGTCTTCGCGGGATAAGTGGATAATGGGATATGGTATTGGCAAGACCACCGAGAGATCTCGGTATTGGTCGGTCATTCCACCAAACGTCAAAACTACGGTGATAATATAACGTAAAGTCCATGTTCTAGTAGACTGTACAAAATTGAGTGTAAACTGTACTCTAATATGCTAATTCTAATACTGTGGCTATGCATTTCATGTATTTCTACATCTCATTTATTTTTTATGGCTTGAAGAACACACCCTCTCAGATTCTCCCGCCAAATGTGTTTTAGTTGTCCCACCCTATCACTGTAGGCTGGAAATTTTTTCTTTATAATTTCTGCTAACATTTATAAAAAAGCAATGCCAGGAAAGTTATCACTGAGATCAGTATGATATTAATAATTAAGAGGAAGAGGCCATTATACATAGGCTAATTATAGAAGCAAGGATGATAACTGAATATGAGAACACTCTGCTCTTCACTCTATAGTATACTGCCTCACATTTAGATTACAGGTATTAGGCTTTCATCCCTACATTTGTGTCATCTCTAGTCGATTATGATGCTATAATTAATATTATGAAGTTTATAACGTTATAATAAAGAAATAGCCCGACTGTAGTCAATAATTAAGTCTACACCGCGCAATAACTTCTCGCTGCTGGGGAGAAAGGGCGTTGGGTCTGGTATGATACATGAAACATACGTACCGGGGTCTAAGCGATGTCAGGCAGGGCAGCCGATCGAGACCACAGGTCTACCCCAAAGCCAAATCAAAAAGTCCTTCAAAAGAAGGCATCGTGCTTACCCCATACAAAAATGGGAATAAAGCACGTTAAAAGAAAAAGAAGAAGAAGACTACGATTTCTTTTAAGATATAAATATACGACTAATTTCACAGACCATCCTCTATATCATACATATTTTACTTTCAGTAATTCTGAAAGAAACCTGCTGATGGCAAAACACGCACTGATATTGCATAAGGTAGATTGCTTGGGTACTAGATATCATCCATAGCTTGGATAGACGTCACTATTTTGAAGGGAGGTGTCAGACGTGCAGTTGCTGAAAACAGTGGGGTTGCCTTAAGCCATGCACGAATGGTCCTTTTTTTAACTTTTCTTTTAATTATTGAATAATTCCAGGGAAAACGTCTGGCTGCACTCCTAAGTGCTTCAGGAAGTCTCTTCATTTTGCAACGAAAAGAACTCATCTTTCGCTTCACATTTCCTAACTCGTCAATAACCAATCCTTACATAAACATTTTCTCTCAATTTTCCTTAATTTCTTCTATGCTCTTGTTGCAAAGACTCTCCAAATTAACATGTTTAATATGGTATAGATATAGCTGGCCTTATGCCAGCATTTTTTTCTGCATGTGGCTCTGTGGGTGCAACTGTACCTATGGTAAAACGACTTTATACATCTATGATAAGATCAATAATTGACTACAGTAGTAGCATATTGCTGCCTTTGAGGAAGTGCTATATTGGTATTCTAGAAATCATACAGAACAAGGCAGCAAGAAGCATATTGGGGGCACCTGAAAGTGTCAGGCAAGAAATATTGCGGAATGAGGCAGGGTTGCATCCAATACATCACAGAATTTCAAGAACAGCAATCATCCAGTTGTAAAGGTCCATCATGACGGATGACGATGGATTAACAAGAGACACTCTAATTCACAGCTATCCTAAAAGATTAAAGAATGGTTGGGTTACTGCAGCAAGACAATTAATAGAGGATTCTAACATGAAAGAATACCTAGACGCAATCAGGATCGATGTAGAAGGCATTCCTCCATGGAGCATACCAGAGATTGAGACATCACTATCAACATTAAAAGGGAAAAAGGAAGAGATGAACCCTGCATTGATGAAGAATGACTATTTTCAGAGGCTGGACAGTATTCAGGGGGAGTGGGTACATTATTATACAGATGGTTCACTTATGGAAGATGGTAGAGCAGGAAGCGGGGTAACTGTGTATCAGAATGGAGAGGAGGTATACTCTCTATCACTACGATCATCAGATGGATGCTCCATATTACATTCAGAACTGCTAGGTATTACAACTGCACTGAGCATCATAAAAAGGAATAAGAATAATGCCATAATAGCAACAGATAGCCTGAGTGCCCTGCAATCACCAAGAAAGGCTGAATCAAATATCATAGTGGGAAGAGCTATAGCCCTGCTATCACAGATCAGCTAGGCAGGCAGAATGGTCACATTCATATGGGTGCCTTCACATGTTGGGATCATAGGCAATGAGAGAGCTGACGAGCTTGCTAAAGAAGGTGCCAGGAAGGAGAGAGTAGACTATAAACTGGCACCATCCCTGAGTATGTTGAAGGACTCGGTTGGGACAGAAATAATGCAAAATTACAATGAGAGAATAGAGAGGCTCAAAGAAACTCACTCATCAATAAGAAAATACCTTGAAATTACTGAAGGAAAACCACCCGACTACAAACTTTGCGGACTGGAGAGCAGAAGAGAGCAAACAACGTATAGCAGACTAAGGATGCAGAGCCGATACTTTTGGGAGGTACTGCCAGCTGTCAGTCCATCAGAAACATGCTCTGCAAACTGTGTGGCGAGTTAAGGAAGCACACCCCATGTCACTATCTCGTGGAGTGTGAAGAGATTACTCATTACCGGCCACAGGGAGTCAGGCTGAGTGAAGTTGACCTCCTCAAGCATTTTCTACAATCTAGTGTGCTGAAAAGGGTTTTGACTTCTCATCCAAAATTTGCTGGCTCCAGATAGTCAATAGACATGTATATACTGTATCATATAGTGCATAAGCTAAATTATAGTACGTCTTATTTTTCTGCTACCTGTTAGCATCATTAAAACTGTTATATTTCTAATTTATTTTATAACATTTATATAAAATTGGTTCTGTTGACTTCACCTAAATGTAATTCATTCCGCTGTGTAATTATTTGAAGTTTTAATGTGGTATAAAGTAACGAATTGTACATTAATTACGGTAAATTATACCAAATGCTACTCCGTAGCACTTGCGTTCCATGACAGAAACCAGATAAAATGTGTATCTTTTATAGCAGTAATTCAAATTATTTTCTTAATGTCCAGTATATATAAAAGTTGCATACTTTATAATGTTTAAGACAGATTTTGCAGTGCAATCTTTTAATGAGTAATTCCCACTTAATATGTTATGATTCCCCTATATAGTTATCTGTAAGCATTTATATTTTGTAATACTACCTGAGTACCATATCAGCCCTGATGAATGACGTTTGTCTAGTAATCAGTAGGGTGGAAAGGTATGTACAGTACAACACCACAGCCAATGCCATTCATTTGAGAGGGTTTTCCCCTATATGCATACCGCGTCCGGGTTGCCTGTTGTGCTGTACTTTGTATTTTTTTGCACAATAAATTGTTTTTCTCTCTGGTGTAGCCCGTTAACCGTGTACGGAAGGTTCGAGTAGAACCATGGCTCCTTACGCCGTCGACTATTCAAGGCTCGTCAGGCCCGTAGGGACATGTCTGATGTTGTCCCGGGAATAATCCCAGACCGGAGTCCTAACAACAAAAGAGGTTTAAAGGACATCACTGATATTACATGTATGTCGGTCATGAATAGTGGTTGGGGGGGAGTTGCATGAGGGTAACACCGGATAATGCTAGTTTCAGTTTGTTACATGTGTGGCTTTTGTAGCTTTGCGGTCGTTAGTAATATTATGAAGATACGAAGTAACGGGTATGATTTCGTTATATCACCCTTTATGTGAATAAGTCAGATCTGCAAGAGGTGTAGTGTACTTTATTTTAAATTTAGCAGAATTTATATCGTGTAGGCCGTAAGGTCATGCCACCCTTGTTTCACTCGCCTTTCAGTTATTAAGTGTACTAATGTTCATGTTAAGTGGTCCCACGAGAAAATCAGCTAAAATTTGTTATATAAATGGTTAAATATATAATTATTTCTATATATTTGCAATGCTCTTGCGCCATAATTTTGGCTCGAAAACTTGTTAAAGGCTCACCTCAAATTATGCGAAAGGAAATGTCGTTTCTTCCAGTCATGTACTTGATTTTAACAAGCAAGTTCATTTTCTAACATTTTTTTTTACTTATTCTGAAGATAAAGCAGTGCATCGAATTTAAATAAAGTTATCTACTGAGGTTGTTAAGGCTAAATTACGGTAGGTAACGGTGCCGTCATAAAATAGCCTAGCCTACATTTCAAATCCATATTCAGACTGTCTACTTTCACACTTCAAGATTCAAATTTATATTAGTATTCCTCTTGGATTCAGCCAGCGCCATTAACTAACTAGGCCAGACTTAATAATGCTATACATCAAATCATGGAAAACGTCTCATTCATTCCCACAGAATTTCGGGCAAGTGCCAGCTTATCTGCAGCGCCGTCAGCAGCAGCTGCAAATTGAAAGGGAGATTGATGATCAAGAGGAAGCTTTACGAACGAGCCGGAGTATCAAAGCCAACCGCGCAAAGGACGACATCTCGCTTCTGACAGAACAAGACCGGATGGCAATGCTGAAAGTAAAACATTATAAGTGGCTCTTGATGAAGACATTTCCAGCCAAACATACTTGTAGTTTTAGGGGCATCCATATTGTTCATAATTATACAGACGTTTGGGTATTAACATAACAGTTTATTTGTGGAAAATTTTTATCAATTATTATCTTCATTTGGTCCTCAATTTCTTTTGCTTTTTTTAGAAAGTTAGCGTCAAAGCTCCAGCTTTACAATTTTGAGATCTGAGTTAATGACTGTATTTCCTTTTTCGTTTTGATTTCTCAGGGGCTACGGAACAACCTGAGAGAAGCTCAGCGCCAGCTCCAGACATTACCAGTTGTTTGTGAAACCAACGCAAATAAGAAAAAGAGGGATACGCTCGAGCAGACTGTCAGTGATCTCGGACGTTACATATTCTTGCTCGAGAACTATAAGGTAGCCGTTAGGAACTAACGTTATTCTTGGAAGATAACATTAGTGATTTCAAAACGGCTGTCTCTTCACTGAAAACAAGAAAAGAGAAAATCAAATATAAATTCAAGCAAGAGTTACAGTCTTTCGTTATCCATATTTGTATAACAAATAAAAAAACAAGGCCGATTGAAAACAAGAGATTTGGGAATTCAAAATAAGACAACGGGATTAGAAAAAAATATATTCCTTAACAAGCAAAAGTAAAAACCACATCTTGAAAAAGTCTTATGTTCCAGAAAATCAGATGAAGACCATGAAAGTAAACCAAGGACTATAAGAACCCTAATAATCCATATGAAAAAGAGGAATTTGAGCATGAAAAAGAGTACAACAGAAATTTGACAGAAATTTATCTAGGCTTGTTCAAATACTGACTCTAACGCTGCCCCCGAACCGCGTAACTATACTCGTACCATTCTAAGTTATTCATATAATAGAAGGTTATTTTTATGTCAGTCTAGACCTATTATGTCTGGTGTTAATCGGGGTAGCGCTCTCGGACCTTTGTTGTTTGTAATCTTTACTGCTGATATGACTGTTGGCCTTAAAAAGGGTGATTACAGCATAGCCTACATGTGATAGAACTATTGCAGCTATTTACTCTCCCTAAATGCGAAATGAAGTTGTTTATTAATATCCTTTATAAAAATTCAAAACGGATCAGAAAGTGTTGTAGTCAGTACTGAACCTACCAGAGTTAAAACCTTGTTTATTATCTGATCTCGTCCCTTGCTCCCATTCCATTTTTCATTAGACATACTTTGCACTGTATGTAATTATTCTGTTTGAGTTGCAGATCTTTGGCAGTAAAATGATGGATATGAGCTTCTTCCCTTTATTCCACCACTAGTTCAGATAAAATTTGCCGTAAGATATAAAAAGATACAGGAAAAAAGTGCTGTGCAAAGTACCTATATATAGGCGTTATCTTCTCCTTCATGTCGACCTTTGCTAATAAAAACTTGACATTATTCTGTTTGCAATATTTTTTACTAGTAGGCCTAGTTTTCCACTGGTTTCTATTAATATCAAAGTACAAAATAAGCGATAGCATTCCTACTGACATCAAAATACAAAATAACCGATAGCGCGTGTATTGTCCTTTATAGAAATGAACCGGATCTACTTGAAGTGAGACGTTCTTGAATTTAACTTTGGCGGCATTTACGTTGGGTCGTCCGTAAGGTGCTGCCACCTGTTGAGTAACCACCACACTGATACAGTAAGCAGGACACGGCGGTTAGTTCGTGGTTTGTTACACGGATAGTCCTCGCTTGTTTTTGATGTGTTTGACTGGATACTCGGCCATTTAAAGCAATAATGTACAGGTTAAATGATTCCAAAAGGTAATTAATTAAAAGTCTGTATACAAGTTGGTATATATGTACTGATATGATGTTTCATATATTGTCAAGGTTCACCTTAAATGATCGCTCCAAGTCTGCAAGTTGAATGTGCTCAATTGTATCAAACTCGTTGTTAACAAAATCAGAATGGTATCCTGTGCCATTTACTAATTATTTGGTGTGCCATTTGTGTATAATTAATCACAGAACGTCCTAGACATTTAAGTAATTACCAACAGAACGATCATTTGCCACCTAAAAACATTTAAACACCTAACTACTTAAGAGGTCTTGTTGTTGTTTTAGATTTAGCTGGCCCTGTGCCAGCACGGGCTCTTGCTCCTAGAACAGCCCGTAACATTATGAGGTCCTCCAGTTGAGGGATTTATAGGTAAAATGAGAGAATGGCTAGCAAGTTTCATAATTTTTTTTATACAGTATATGTTTTCACCTCTCACAAAAGATTCTGGAGAATATTGTAGAAAATTAAATAATGCTGGAGAATGTTACAGAAAATTGAATAATGCTGATCATTCCCGCACACCTGTGGAATTATGCGTATCCAATAATGTCTAGTAGAGATACAAATTTAAGTGTAGCATAGGTTGTTTACTCAGACTTCTTGTAGCAGCTTACTTATGGGTCCAGGCTGTGATAGCCTATTTGGAAGATTCTGAATTTTTGGAAGCCAACCCTGGGAGATTTCAGTATGTTCTTTAACAAGTAATTTGCCTTGTACTTCCTTAGGCAACAAATCTTAAGAAGAATAGGAGAGGGATAACAGTTTTTCTTTCCAGGATGTACTAATAATTAGGGTTTTCACAAACTGCAAATTCGCTGTATATACAAAACCCACTTTCTCCGTATAGGGGAATACTTGATAGCTTGTAAGATACGCACTTCAAATTGATGCATTTTTAACTATATTAGCATCACTGAAGTATAAATTGGTATGCAAAACAAGCTGTCCATAGACCTAATGTTCGAAGTTTCTGTGATTGAGAAGACAGCCAAAATGAATCTCACGAGTTACAACCTTTTTTTCAAAGATAAACACATATCTCCTAGGCTTAGCTCGAACGTAAAGACCTGTACATCTCTTGATTGCTTATCATTTGGAGACTGCTTGTATAAATTTACATACAACCACTAGTGTTTGAAAAGAAATGCAGTGAAGACTACCAGAAATATAACATTCTTTCTTCCATATTTCATTCACACGCGTGTGTGTGTGTGTGTGTGCATATATATATATATATATATATATATATATATATATATATATATATATATATATATATATATATATATATATATATATATATATATATATATATATATATATATATATATATATATATATATATATATATATAGTGAAGAAGGCAGTCATTACGAATTAAAGAGAACGCTAATTGATATGGTTAACCAATCTAATAATAATATAAATATTATTAATGATAAGGTTTGACCTTGAGAGTGCAGGGCTTACACCTGTCTACTATGCTAAAATGTTACAGGTAGAACGCTGTTGTTTTTTTTTTTTGTGGTTAAAAGATCCACAGTTGTATATACACTTTATATTTGTAATTATAATAAAAGGAGCTGTAAATAAAAAAAGGAAAGTAAATTAGGCAGAAGCGAAAACATTATAGCAATTAATATTGTAAATAGTTAAAAGGGCAGTTCAAGGGTTATGTTATAGACGCATTGCCTGTTTCTGTATAATTTACTTGCTGACTATTCCCAAATATGATTTTATAGCTGAGGAAGCATGTTACAAAGGATGCGGAATCTCATGTTATTAAGATTATAATTACAACACATCTTTATATTATACAATTGTGGAACTTTTAACTACGTTGAAATGTGCTTGCGAGGTCCGTTTCCTGCTTTTCTTAATGATTTTTTTTTTAGATGATATGCAGGTGGCTAGAAAGACGACACTGCTGAGGCAGGAAGACATCAACCACGAAAGTGAACGTGAGTTTAGTACAGAATCTGCACCATGTACGCATTAGTATCCGATTTTTGTACTGCCATAGTCACCTTGACTTTGATGAAAGACGAAGGAGGTTAACACGTGGCATGAGCAATCGATGTCAGTCGGTAAAATCATCGCTCCAACTTTGTGGCAAATAAGCAGGAAAGTGTGGCATGAAATGTATCGGAATTTATTTTGAATTTCGTGAGTTTCACCAAGAAAATATGAGTCAAGTCTTGTTCCTTTAATAGACTCGCGTCATATGATGTGCCCTGTAATTTAAATGAAAGCAAAAGTGATTGGTCTCGGTCTAACACTTATATTGTTAGAAATCTCGGTATGAGAGTAGTACCGAGAGTCCACCCAGCCACCCGTGGTTACACCACTGCTTACAGCTCCTGTTCATCACGGTAATGTTTTATATATAATGCTATTGATCAAAATGAAAAAAATTTCTGAACAGATTTGATATATTTTCAGCTTCTGATGTCTTCTCTTCTTGCGTATGATTCAGAACTTTACATGAAGCTTCAGGTTTTGAAGTCTCTCTCTCTCTCTCTCTCTCTCTCTCTCTCTCTCTCTCTCTCTCTCTCTCTCTCTCTCTCTCTCCCGATGACCAGCATTCAGTATTAATTATCACAACGAATCACTTCTGATAGTTGTATTAATTATAGCATAACCAGAGAATAACCATGTAGGCAACTCCGAACCTCCTCCGCAGGGGGGTAGTGTCGTCAGTGCACCTTACTTTCCACCCTCCCCTAACAATTAATTCATAGTGCAACTGCGAGGTTTTCCTCCTGTTACATCTTTCAAACCTTTTACTGCCAATTTCCGTTTCAGCGCTAAATGACCTCATAGGTCCCAGTGCTTGGTCATTGGCCTAAATTTTACATTTAATTCAATTCAATTCAAACTCCGAACCTGAAACCAAATTCAACATGCTTAGAAATATTGAGCAAAGCATAAAGGACAAGTCGGTATCTTCCTGAATGGATGATACAAAAAAAAAAAAAATGACAAACTGAAGGCCTTTGATTAAATGCGAATTCAGGTGGAGCTTGACTTTCTCTGTAATAAGGTTAACTGATGTTTGTCACGATGTCCGGAAGTAAATGTGGATAATTTAGCTTGTCATGATTTCTTCAGCATAAATAGATAATTTTTTACTCAATTAATATTCATTTCCATAAATACAGAATACATACAGTCGTCCAGTAGAAAGACTGAAACTCGGGGAGGGTTGCGAAAATTAGATGTTACTTATTCTTTAGGGTTCCTAGAGGGTGCGATTTCTTAGGAGTGTCAAGATTTCTGGCTTGGTGGTCTAATGGTACTAATTTCTTAATCAGCTGCCAGCTGAAGGTGAGGGGGAAAAGAACCCGGTAGATGCACTGAAGTCTTATTTTTCCAGACTACTGCAGTTTTCTGCCGTGCCTATTTATCCGTTTATGACCCCCATGAATAGATAATCACGAATTTTCATGCACGAGGCCTCCCTCATAAAAAAAAGAAGAAAACGATGAACGTGATTCTGGCAAGTAGAGCAAATATCCAGGTAAAAATCGTAAAAGGTATTAACAGTATTCATTTGTTGTAAGTTGACTAAAAGTTGTGTCAATTATAAACAGCGCTGTAACGTGGACCACTATAGATTCATGTAATGAAGTAACAGTGATTATGCAATAATAAAGCTATCCTTCATAGTCGTTTTCGATACAGTATTTCTCTTGAAAACATGTCATGCAATATATCAAAATAAAATTAAAATTTTATGCAGGCGCGAACAGCACGATAGCGCCTAACCTTCTCTCTGGGAAAAACAGAGAAAACGTTGTTTGACAGGAAATTTGTGCATTTCCACCTCGCAGTTGCTCGTCGCCAGGCAAGTCTTGGCCTTGACGGAAGAACGGGTAAACACGAGGTAAACACGTGATGAGTCCTGCACGTTGCTGACTTGGATCTCCCGCCCTGCCATAGCAACTGGGAGATCTGTTGGCAGTTGCTTGAATACAAAAATAACTTATGAGATGAATTATGCACAGATTGACGGACCAGATAATTATTCAATGACGTACGATATCACGCTTGATTCCCTAACGTCGAACGCGAAACATTGGGGTAATTGAGTTTTCTTCCTTCTCAAACCCGTCTGAGAAAATATTCAGTTACGAAACCTAACTTCGTTCAGGCATTGTGAGAAGAGCCGGTGGAATACCACTAATTTACAGGATAGATATGGATGTAATTACTTTTAAGAAAAGCAGGCATAAAATCCGTTTCATACAGCGATTATACATTAGATCCAAAATGATAGGGCCATAAGCTTCATTATATATATATATATATATATATATATATATATATATATATATATATATATATATATATATATATATATATATAGAGAGAGAGAGAGAGAGAGAGAGAGAGAGAGAGAGAGAGAGAGAGAGAGAGAGAGAGAGAGAGAGAGATAGATACTGTATAAATAAATGTGTATATTATTACGTAAGTATCATCATACAAAGTATAAATGGTATGCATTCCAAATTGTTCATGGCAGTACGTGTCGTATCAAACTTTAGACATTATATATATATATATATATATATATATATATATATATATATATATATATATATATATATATATATATATATATATTTATTTATGTGTGTGTAGTGGAAGTTGTAAACTCCACTGGGTAGGAAATACTCCTTAAATGGCAAGGTGGTGGTACAGTGAGTGCTACCGCAGCTAGTGCAAATGTTGTGC